>NC_056687.1:61686875-62006666 GCF_018350215.1 Panthera leo
AATTACTGATTTTTTTTGATGTGACCTTAAATTTCACCCTTCAGGCGAGCACCCACCCTAATCCTGTCCTTGAGACTCCCAAAGAGAATGCTAGAATTGTTGTTTTCGAGACAGACATTTTCTGATGACTGGCAAAACTGTCACTATCTGGGCTCTTAGTGATACCCAGGGACTATAAGGCTTGAGAGCATGTGGGCCCATGAGGACTTCAGAATTAAATGTCTAATATTCCTAGGAAGTTAATAGAATTACGATAAGATGTTTCCCTGCTTTCAAGAGAAGGTAGAGATGGTGAAACATGTGGATATAGACAATAGGGAGTGGTTCAAAACTGGTCCGTGCTGTGGCAAACTGAAAGATTCATGCCCTACCTAGACACTCTGGAAATAAACTGAAGAGTAAAGGAGAATAACACTGGCCTGTCAAATCAAACCACCAATTTGTGATGCCCCCTGGGCTTTCACTACTCCTCACGGCTATGTTTGCCCGGGAAGCGTACAGCCCTGAAACTACTTTGGTCACTTCAAAACTCATGTTCGTGAAAAAGCTGATCAACCAGGGCCTCTTATAACCTGGAGCTAATGGTTACTAAGTGCTATGAGAACCAAGCATTCATTTAATTCATCATGAGTGCAAATTTATGTTTAAACTATAGATAAGATGAATATTTCATTTTATACTTGGGGTAAAAAAGAAGGTATCTTTCTTGCATTGAATTTTATAAGCAAAAGAGGTAGAATTATGTTTTCTAAAAATTTCTTTTCCAACATGTTGGGAAAAGAAGATGCAGGGTGGAAACAAAAGGAGACATTTTGTGTCCAACTGTCTTTGTTTTCTACCCTCCATAGCCCTCCTCCGCCACCTTTAGTAAGTAGAGGCAGGGAAGAGCCTGGAGACCTTGGGATGTTTCATCAACAAGGGGAAATGCCAAGTGGCAGCCAGAGGGAGGCAGTGCCTGTGTGCTGACCTCAGCAGTGGCAAGAGTCATCTCCCCACCCCCACAGGGTAGGCAGCCTCTGTCTTTGCATGGGAGGTCACTGACATTGCTCCCCTTGCTGACTTTCTGACCTCCTACCGGCCTAGGCCTATGAATCCTGCCTCCTTCCCACTCCTCTTGCCAGTGTAGCCCGCCCAGTCTTCTTAGATGACTCCTGCTAGACTGTAAAACCACTTAGGCGAGCGAGTTTTGTCCTACTGTTTCGTGCTCTGGTTACCTGAGTGTTTGAAAATAGCAAGTGGATATCAAATAATGCTTCAAGAATGCACGAATGGATGAAGGAAATGAATGATGGACTTTGATTCTTGACTGTCAGTGTCTACCTCCTTTTCCCTTCCTTTGGCTTTGTAAACTACCCACGGGAGCTCCAAGTTACAACTCAGGCTCCTATCCAAGAAGAGGGAGAATTCAGCACTCTCACATATCATACCTGGTGATGAACTTGGGGCAGCAATGGCTTTGTGACTCTCACAGGTTGTGATTCAGTCACTAAATGATGGCTAAGAGATTCCAGCAATGGCCTCCTCATCATCCCTGCTTGCTCACACCTGACGGCATCTTGGCCCTCGGTTACTTCATTGTCTCCTTTGCATGTGCCGTTCCCTCTGCTTGGAATGCTCTTCTCCTAGATACCTCCGTGGCTCTTTCAGGTCTTTTCTCAAACAGCATCTTCTCACCAAAGCCTTGCATGCCCAGCTGACTCAGTATTTTCTATCACAACAGCAAGTGAATGAATCCCTCTCAAAACTGCAACCACAAATTTTACTTAAGTCTTTTATTTGCTCCTTAAATTTAGCACATACTTTTTGACCTTCTCACTTTTAAAAACTGGTTTCTCCTAACTATAGCATTCATCCATGAGCTACTTTCTCACAACGTTACTTAGCAGTGGACATGTGTTCACTGCATCTTTTCACAGTCCACTGGTAATAGACTACCTCTTTCTTGTGTTGACTCTATGCCATTTAATTTGAATACAGCTGACTCTGAATCTTTTCTCTTCTCAACAGAGACTAGATGTAGGAACCAGGCCTGGCCAGTCAGCCCAATACATGTCCTGGCTTTGGCAATTAGCTTAGGCACCAGCAAGTGACTAAACCAGGTCCTTCCCTGGAATTTTCTTCTATAATGGCTGTTTGCTCACCATCTGGAAAGAGCCTGCCCAAGAAACGGCAAGAGACAGAGTCCTGGTAACATTGTCTGGTCACCTAGTTCCAGCAATGCTTGAAACAAGTACTGTTCTTGGACTTTTCAATTCTCTGTTTGAATTTGTATTTCTGCCATGTGCAACTTAAAAGACTCCTGATATATCATCCCCTCCATGCTTGCCCCAGCCCCAGTAACCTCCTACACATAAGTAAGCCCCTGGGTGATGCTTCCACCCTACTGGTCCTGGTTTTTGGCCCCTGGACATTTTCACAACATGTGTGGCATAAGCATGGCGATTTGTTATCCACTGTATATAGCATATCCCTTTGCCCACATGTTGATCGCATATTTTCAAGATTTAATGCCTAAACTAAAAATACTGAGAGATAACACCATTATGTCTACGGAGGAGGAAAACATGAGGTTGGAAGGTTGGAAGTGGGGTTGTGGGTTGTGATGCCAATAACACTTTTCCCATCCCCAAACTCTGAGTGAAAGTCATAAAGCATGTTATATGCTTACAAGAAAAGGTTATTGAGTGTGATCTAATCTTGGAATCATAGGTGTCTCTTTCAAATATCAAACCTTAATTTATATCAGAACAGCATATGGTATGAAAGTAATTATACATCTTAATGAACATGAATCCTTTGCAATTGGCAAACTATGTTGAACAAATATTTAAAAATATTTACTCTGGTTATATTACTGTTATGCTACAATAGAGTGGGTGTTGAATGAAATAAAAATTAGTATAGTTTTGTTACCTAGGGTAGAAAACACTGCATATGTGTTAGTATGTATGTATGTATGTATATACACACAGACATATAATATGAATGTGTGTATATATATACATGTATATGATAATTTGATAAGATGCAGAAAGTGGGACAAGAAATAAAAAATTGAAAACAAAAATAAAACAAAAACAGGAAACTCACCTTAACAGCTATAACATAGAATCAATTGTCACTACTGTCTATCTTGGAACTCTTCTGAAGATATTAGGAAATAAAAAAGAGCTCATTTTGCCAAAGTATCACCTAAAACAGGGATGATTAGCCAGCACCCTGGAAGGGGCTTTATTATATATATTTTTAAGTTTATTCATTTATTTTGAGAGAGAGAGAGAGCATGCATGAATGAGGGAGGGGAAGAGAGAGAGAGAGAGAGAGAATGAGAGAGAGGGAGAAAGAATCCAGAGCAGGGTCCACACCATCAGCGCAGAGCCCGATGTAGGGCCTGAACCATGAACCGTGAGATCATGACCTGAGCTGAAACCAAGAGTTGGACTCTTAACTGACTGAGACACCCGGGCACCCCTATTCTATTTTTGAACAAAGTCAAGTTTCTTTCTTTTTCCCCTTTGCTTACCTTCTCTTCAAATAGTCTTTGTGAGGCTCAAGTTGGAGTTACTACATCATGTTGTGTATTATTAAGCAAGTCCTCATCTGCTACTTTAAAGCTGTTACCAGGGCAATTCACATGGGATGATTTCTTCTATTTATCCATGCTCAGTCTTTGTTTTCTGACTATTCCACAGAAGCCTCGAAGCTACCCTGGGTTCAAGTCACTATCAGTTGATTACACAGAAATGTATTAAACACTTGTGCCCTAAGCACAGGAGATAACACAAGAAATAAGAAGCCATCCAGATAATTAAAGGGTGCCAACATAAAACAAGAGTAGTGCATTGTTGTGATGGCTGCTGTATAGGAATGTTTCTGTGAGAACCAGGTGGAGGTATACTCGAACTGTGCAGAGAATAGGGAAGGCTTCCTGGAGGAGGGGGAGAAATTAGAGACACTTAGTCTTTAGTAACGTGAAAGTTTGTTGGGTGAAGAAGTAGGAGAAAGAAATCCCACACAGAGAGACATTTACAGACCTAAACATACAAGAGAGCTGGAAATGGCAAAAAGTCTGCATATCTATAGAGTGCAAAGGGATGCACGGTTTTTGTACACATAAAAGGCTTGGAAAAGCGTTGGAGATAGTTGTAAAGAGTTTAGAAAACTAACTAAGGAGTTTGAACTCTTGTATAAATTATAGTATATAAGCACTCAACCACTAGAATTCGTCTGGGATAGAATTGAATGGGTTTGTAAACTTAGATGAAAAATACAATAAATCTTTATTTTTACTGATTATCATGTAAAACACAGTGTCTCCTTCTGTCTTAGTCGGCTTGGATTGCTATAACAAAATACCATGGACTGTGTGGCTTCAAAAACAACATTTATTTCTCTTAGGTCTGGAGGTTGAGAAGTCCCAGATGAGAGCAGATTATTTGATTCTTAGTGAAGGCTCTCTTCCTTGCTTTAGATGGCCACCTTCTTGCTGTATCCTCACCTGGCAGTGAGAGAAGGCACTCTGCTGTCTCTTCCTCTTCTTATGAGGGCACTGATCCTATCATGGGGTCCACCTTCATGACCACATCCAAATCTACTTGCTTCTCAACCCCCACCCCTCTTAACACCATAATGTTGAGGGTTAGGGCTTCAGCATAAGAATTTTGGAAGGAGACAAGGATTCAGTTATAACACCTTCAGTTATGAAGGTAGCTAGCAAAACATTATATTATTATTTTCAGACAGTATTCTGAGAAGGATAATGGATGTATATGTTTAGTCAGCTGTCAAAGGATCTAGGGAACAAAAAAGGTTAAGAACCTTATATTACAGAAATTTTAGAGACTGGATTTGTGATTTAAAAATAAACTGCCCATAATGCAGAGTACAAAGAAGTTGTAAAGGTGAAGATTGGTCAGGAGGCTAAAGTTACTGTTTAGATGGGAGATGAAGGGGAATAAGCAGAAACACTGGAAAAAGGGGTTGAGGAGAAGGGAGCTGTGGGAAGAAGGGAGGAGAAGATGAGGCAGCAGAAACAGCAAGTTCAAGCCCAGTGGGTAAGAGCTGGCTGTGTTCCAGCCAGCTGGAAATGAGTGGCTGGGAGGTGGCAAGTAAGGGAAAGTGGGACAGTTTGAGACTGTCAAGTAGAAGGGCCACGTCATTAAGTCACTGTAGCCTTGATAAGGAGATTGTACCATCTGTACAATGTGAAGCCATTTAAGAACTTTAAGCAAGGGAGTCAATGTATTTGATATATCTTATAAAAAGGGAACTCTGATTTTCTGCAAAGTCAGGATAGAGGGCAAAAATAGAAGTGGGAGACCAATGAGAGATGATGGTGGCTGGGACAGGAGAAATGGTGGTGAAGGAGGGGAGAGATTTAATATGGTATAGTGGTTAATTTAATTTGTTAACTTGGCTGGGCCATGGTGTCTGGATAATTGATCAAACGTTACGGTTTCTGTGAGGATATTTTTGGATCAGATTAACACATAAATTGGAAGACTTTGAATAAAGCAGATCAATTTGAATAACAAGGTTGGGTTTCATCCAAACACTTGAAGGTCTAAAAGCATAAACCATCCCCAAGTAAGAGTGAATTCTCCAGTAGACCGACTGGACTCAAACTGGAAAATTGGCTCTTCCTTGTTCTCTAGCCTGATGGCTGTCAGACTCAAACTAGAATACTGGCCATTTGGAGTCTCCAGGCTCCCAGCCCATCCTGCAGATTTTGGACTGGTCAGCCTCCACAATCATGCGAGTCAATTCTTTATAATCAATCTCTTCCTATGTACATACCCTATTGGTTCTACTTCTCTGGAGAACAGTGACTAATATATAAGATATGTTTAAGTGTTGATTCAACAAAACTTACTGACAGACTAGCTGGAGAGTGAGGAAAAGGAAGATATAAAATATATTTCTCAAACTTTTGTCATGAACAACTGGGCATACAATGATACCATTTAATTCATTTTCTCGGAAAGCAAAGAGTGAGGGAGGAGCAGGTTTGAAAGTAAATGAGTTTAGCTTGCATTGGTTAATTTTGAGATGCCTATGATACATTTAATTGGAGATGTCAAGTAGGAAGATGCATTTACGAGTCTCCAACACAAAAGAAAGAGCTAAGCTGGTGGTATTAAAGTTAAATATTATAGAGACTATTTCTGAGAGAGCGAAGAGAGAGAAAGGCTGAGGATCAAGCCTCAGGACACTCACAGGAACCAATAAAGGAAACTAAGAGGCAGCAACCAGAAAGGCAGGGGAAAGACCATAAAAGTGTAAAATTCTTGAGAAAGAAAAGTGTTTCAAGAAGGAAATAGGAATCAACTTTATTAACTATAAAATCAATTTTATTTATTTATTTATTTATTTATTTATTTATTTATTTATTTAGAGAATCTTAAGCAGACTCTATGCCCAGCATGGAGCCCTACTCAGGGCTCCATCTTACAACTGTGAGATCATGACCTGAGCCGAAATTGAGAGTCAGATGCTTAACTGACTGAGCCACCTAGGTGCCCCTAAAATCAATTTTATTGATGTATACTATACATGTAATTAAATGAACATATTTTAACTGTGCTGTTCAATAGGCTCTGGAAAATGCATACGTTTGTGTAACCCTCATCACAAGGTATAGAACATTTCCATTATTCCCCAAAAGATTCCTTTTTTGTATTTTCCCAGTCTAGTTCCAACCTTACCCCAACTCTCCACCACCAATGAATCTTCCTTCTATCACTACATATTTGATCTTTTCTAGATTTTCATATAAACTGCATTGCATGGTGTCTGGCTTCTTTCAAGAAGCATCTTTTAAAAATTCATCTACATTGTTTAATGTACCAAATGTACCAGTAGTTCAGGCTTTTCTGTTGCTGACTATTATTCCACTGTATGGATACAGTATAATTTGTTTATCCACTCACCTGTTATTGGACATTTGGGTTATTTCCTATTTGAGGCTATTATGAATTAAATTGCTATTAACATTTATGTGCATATCTTTGTGTTAACATATGTTTTTATTTCTTTTGAGCAAATAACTAAGAGTAAGATGGCTGGGTCACATAGTAAGTGGATATTTCATTTCTTAAGAAGCTGCTGACCTGTTTTCTAAAGTGGTTACACCATTTTTCATTCTAATCAGCAACACAGCAGAGTTCCATTTGTTCCCTCACCAGCACCAGGTGTTGTCAGTTTTTGTAATTTTAGCCATTTTAGTGGATATGTAGAGGTATCTTATTGTGCTTTTAATTTGCCTTTCACAGATTATTAATGATTAAAATTCCAGCAAGCTTTTTTCTTTTTTGGAAAAATTGGCAAGCTGATTTTAAAATTTATTGGAAAGGCAAAGGACCTAAAACAGGCAATGTAATTTTGAGAAAGAACTAGCTTGTACTATTTGATTTTAAAATTCACTATAAAGCTACAGTAATAAAGGCAGTATGGTGTTGCCACATCTCAAAGGAAAAGAATAGAGAGTTTAGAAATACACCCATGGTTATATATTCAATAGAATTTTGATAAAAAGCCAAGGTCATTCAATGCAGAAAAGATAGTTGTTTCAAAAAAGGGCACTAGACCAATGGATATCTATATAGAATAAAATAAACCTCAACTCTTACATCCAATTATATACAAAATTTAATTCAGACTGCATCATAGACTTAAATGTAAAAACTAAAACTATAATATGCCTAAAAATATAGGAGAAAATCTTTGTAATCATAGGATAGGCAAAGATTTCTTATATAAGATAAAAGCATGATTTATAAAAGAAAAAAATCAATAAATGAATGCCAACAAAACATTTGATCTTTGAAAGACAATATAAAGAAAATGAATACACATGCTACATATTGTGAAACAGTTTATATATATATATATATATATATATATATATACATACATACATATATATTTCATATGTATACACTTCTACTGAGTTGTAAGAATTCTTTGATATATTCTGGACATACACAAATATAATCTGATAAAAGACTGTATCCAGAATATATGAAAAAATTCTTACAACTCAACAGTAAGAATATATATATATGTATATATACATATATATGTAATATTATATATAATATATATGTGATTCAATTAAACATTGGCCAAAAGATTTGAACAGGCATTTCACACAAATGGCTAATAAAATAGTTATAAACAATTGCTCCTTTTAGAAAAAAAATAATAAAATTAACTTTATCATATCAAGTATATACATCATTGAAAATGAATCTTATTTTAGAAATATTAACATATGAAAAAATCCACATTTTAAGATTCAGGAAACATATACTATGTTCCTGCCAAATTCTCTACCTCCAGAGTATTACTGTCCTACTACTCAAGGATCCCCAATCCTCAGTTTCTCCATAAATCTTTTAAAAATAAGAGAGGACCTTTTTTCCTCACTAGCTATGTGGATTCAGAATCAATAATATTCCTCCCCTTAAGACTTTTCCAAATCTCATATTGGAGAATCTTCCAAACATCTCCAACATAATTTAGAGGCCATCTTTCAGTTTTATTATAACTACTTTATAGTCAGTTAAAATGAAATTGCTTAGAAAATTTAAATAAGTATAATGCTACCTGCAGAATGTCACCTCCCTCCACATCTTTGGCCTCCTGCTGGCTAAATCTTAACATAGTAAGCCCTTTTTGAAGAGATTTTCAAGTCATACAAAGTACTAGCAAACTAAACAATGCATCATTGACACATTTCCAGATCATTTCTAATTGTTTGTTTAGTCCATATTTCATCATAAGTAAAAGAAAGAATCGCTGGATTTTCTGTTGATGATAAAATTTATAATGCTGACCCCTGGGAAAAAGAAAAGAAGATGTTCTGATTTGGTATAACCAGGTAAAATAGTTAAGAGACTGAGTAGTACAGGGGTGCCTTGGTGGCTCAGTCGGTTAAGCGTCTGACTTCAGCTCAGGTCATGGTCTCACAGTTTGAGAATTCAAGCCCCATGTCAGGATCTGTGCTAACAGCTCAGAGCCTGGAGCCTGCTTCAGATTCTGTGTCTCTCTCTCTCTCTCTTTCTCTGCTCCCCGCCCCCAGCTCATGCTTTGCTCTCTCTCTCTTTCTCAAAAATAAATAAAAAACATTTTAAAAAAAGAGAGGCTGAGTAGAACATAAATCCAGTGTCTTCAAAATATATATTAATATTCTTTACTTATTCTTTCTCCATCTCTTCTATATTAAGTTGGCTCATTTAACAAATGAAAATGGAATTTTCTTAAAAAACAGAAAACTCTTCTCTTACACTTTTGTAAGGAGCTAAAAGAGGGAAACATCTGCAGGGAAAATCTGAAGTAGGGTTCCCTTTACTATTATTCCAGCTTTAGCTTACACCTTCAGAAACAATCACATTTCACTCTTCCTTCTTCCTTTGCCAGCACCAGGCAGAGCTAAACTGGCACTTGCTGAAGCTGGGTGAGAAAAACGGCTTTGCCCTGTTCCCACGACATTGACTTCAGATTTGCTGACAGTGGAGAAACATGTTTATTTCAGCAACGTAAGCAGATAGGAGATCTGTGATTACACCAGGAAACGTTCCTGTCCTCCAGACAGCCACCCTCTTGGAGATTTGGTTATTTAGTGCACTCTTTGGAAATAACACAAGGAAGAATTTGTCAGAAGTTGGTGATAGATTGCCAATGGGATGGAAAGGGTGAAAAAGAGAGGGAAATGGAGGGTGGCTGTAGGGTTATGAATCTGACAATTTAGAAGGATGCTGGTGGCAAGGAAGACAGATGGAAATGTGTGATCATGGGGACATTTGACGTTAGATAAACAACTTGGCTGTTTGCCTCTTTAAGCCCCATTTATTACTACTTAGACTGAATTGATTTCTGCATGGCAAATATTGACTCATCTTTCAAAAGCCCCAGCTAAAATGTCACCTCCGTGGAGAAGCCTTTCAGATACTCCCCAGGCATTTAGTTGCCTCTCCAGGGTGCACAGAATACACACTGAACACACTGTTCATGCTGTTATATTTCCCATGCTGTAATTTGTTGCTTATACATTTTCTCTCTCTGACCAATGAGTTGGCATGCCATGGTAAAAGAGCACTGCTTTTGGAACAGACAGATCTGGTTCCAATTCCAGCTCTGTCACCATAACATAGGGACCTTGGAGATGATCGGGTTTCATGTAACATGGGGACACTGGCAATTTTGTAGAATTGTAATGAGGATTAAATACATCCCTGAGCTTGGCACAAGGGTGAAAATTCATGCTCTTTTTTTCTCTTTCTTTATTTCATCAAGGCCATGTGATCCTTGAAAGCAGGAATTGGGTTCTTGGGATCCCTGGTTCCTAGCATAATATAGGTGTTCAATAAGTGTTTCTTGAATGAATGAATTAGTCTACTATTTATGTCCCTTAGCCCCATGAGGTCACCTTTTCTTATAGTCACTCTGCAGTTTTTATTTGTCCATCTTCTTTACTCCACTGTGAGCTACTCAAAGGCAGCAGACCATTAATACCCAGTACCACCAGAACGCTCCTGCTGTTCATCAACTCCCTAGGACTCTATGGATTGTACTTCTTATGGCTGTGTGTGTATCATACGACTATCTCTAGTTATTGAGTTGTAAACAGTAGTGACCTCCTGGCAGAAGCATGTGTGTGCCCATGTGAGATTCTCAAATTCTTTCTTTCTGTCTTTGCAACTGGGAGTACTAAAGAAGGTATTTGGCCACTTCCTTGTGTCCCTGAGTGACTATAAGAGCAGATATCCCATCCTCCACACATTAGGGGGACAAGTTAAATAACTAAGGATACACCTTAGTTGATTTCAGTCACTGAGATTTGAGGGATGTTCATTACTGCAGCCTAATCTCACCTATCCTGACTGATGCAGATACCAAAGTACAGAATGTCCAGCATTATATTCAGTAAAAGGCAATTATCAGGGGGTATGTTCAGTAAGCTAATTTTAGAGTATTTTAAGAAGTATTTACAAGAAGCATTTTAGAAGTATTCCATCATTAACATCGTATCATCCCATGTAATGACTGAAAGAGGGATATTATCCCTAATTTATGGATTGGGCAATTGAAATTAGGAATTGTTATTCATGAAAACTTCAGCAAATCATGCAAACAGTTTCAGAGTCAGGAGTAGAATCCATGGTCTTTGTCTTCGATAGATGACCTTTGACAAAACCTCACATGAAATATTGGAAATGTAAAATTCACATTGCTAAAACCGTTACTGTCAAGAAGCCTACAATTTTGCTGGGAGTGAGACTTGAAATAGTTGTAAAACAGTTTAAATTCTAAATTACAGATATAAGTGGGTCAGCTATAGAAGATAAAAAATAGGTGAGATTAATTTTCAGTAGAATAGCTGGGGGGAGTCATCACAAAAAAGATGAGATATGAGATCAAGTATGTGGCATTTTATTTGAATTTTCTCTAGTTTCATACCAGAAAATTGTGTCTTGTGCCAAGCAATTGGTTAATTCTTACACTTCAGGACTCAATTCACCCACCACCACCTTCGAGAGGTCTTTCTTGATTTCCCCACCCCCCCCCCCCCACTCCCGCGGCCATCTGCTTATAGGCGTCCTCCCACATGTGTCTTGCTATGGAGTTTAACTTCTATGTTAGACATCCACTGCATTATATTCACCCATTTAGTTGTCTACCCAATTAGTTGCCTATTTAATGCAAATTCAGTTGTCTATTAGACTCTAAGACACTAAGGGCAGGGACCACTAAAATGTTTTTTGCATTGCCAGCTTCTAATACTGAGACTGACTATTAAGTAGTCATGCAATAATGTTTATACTGTGGACTGTGTTTGTGCCCCCCTCTCCCCACCACAAAAAAATTCACATATTGAAATCCTAACCCCTTATGTTATGGAATTAGGAGGTAGGGCCTTCGGGAGTTGGTTAGGTCATGATGGTAGAGCCCTTATGAATGGGATCAGCGCTATTACAAAAAAGGCCCCGCAGAGCTCCCCTGCCACATGAGGACACAGCAAGAAGTCAACAGTCTTAAACCTGGAAGAGCATCTTCTCCAGAATCTTATACTGCTGGTGCCTTGACCTTGAACTTACAGCCTCCAGAACTGTGAGAAACAAATTTCTGTTGTTCATAAGCCACCCAGGCTATGGTATTCTGGTATAGAAAACTGAACAGAGACAGTTTGTGAGCAGAAACTGCAGTATTTTTCAATGACTCAGAGAAAATTCTGTAATCTTTAGGAGGATGCTTTACTGATGAACTGATTCCAAAACATCTTGGTCAGTGTCTCCACCATCTCTGCCCTCAGGGAGTTTACACAGAGCTCATCACTGGGAAAATAGTTCCCGTTCCTCCTACTCTAGCAATGCCAGAGTTCAAGAGATACCTGCTTGGGCTCTGAGTTGATAGTGGCAAATATGGAAGGTTGGACAATTCAAAAGTGATTTTTATATTGTGCGGATGTAGCTAAAGAAAGGGAACGAAAAGAGGCATATTTTCCTGCCAGACTAGAAAGCAGAAGGTATTGCCTTACTGACTTAACTGATCTTGACAGCACAGGGGCCATTAAGGAAGGCTTTCTAGCCTGTTGCATGCCTGTGTGGGCTTAAAAGCCTTGTTCCCCCAGGGCCATTAGACAGAGGACTGAGTCTGCTGCGTCTGTCAGGCAGATGGGCTGCTTGCCCTGGAAATGCCAGAACCAGCTGCTGACCCGACCGACGGGTAGAGGCCTTGCACAGCTGTGGTCTGGTGAGAAGCTGGAAGAAGATAGTTTCCAGGCATGTAAGAAAAGAATGCGGAGGAGGAATACATAAAAAAAGGAACATTTCCTAGGCAAGTAATCTGTGCTCTGAGATTTATGTATTTTGCCGCACTTGATTCTCATCACACTATTCTAATGTGGGCACTGTATCATTAGCTCCCCGATCCTGAATTTCTTCATCTTGACATGTAGGTAAAGTACCTTTCAGAGTAATGCAGCCAGTCCCTATGAGAAACCAGATTCCAACTGGGACTCTTGGACTGGGAAGACTTGTGTTTAGCCATTGTGCTATTTGGCCTCCCATGCCCTTTTGTGGCGATAGGCACAAAAATGTTGGAGGTTTGAAAAGAACTGGCTGAGGGAGAAGGCTGGAGAGGAAATGGAGTTTTTATCATGGTGAGAAGCATTTTATTTTATATCTGCCTGTTTTGCTCTGGCATTGCCTCAGCAGCTCTGAGCATTTCATTATTCAGTCTCTTTCCCCATTTACGGAAGAGTGTACGAGGTTTAATGGAGTCCCTTGGCTTTTCCCTTTGAAATATTCATGGGCCTTTAGCAGTTTCTTCCATGCTCACCTTCTCCTCAATTAGGGAAGAGACGTTGAGGAGACAAGGAGAGGAAGAGAGTCTGGAAGACATGGGCGGGTATGGTGGGTACGGCGGGTGCTTACTCCCAGCTTCAGGAGGGGAGAGGAAGTGCTCATCTCCCAGGAAGCATGCCTGTTCTCCCCAGATCTGAAAGAAAGGAAGTGTAGAAACAACCCATTCTGGGACATGGGATTTGACTGTGTCATTTCTCTGCCTGTGTCTGCTGTCTCCACTAGATAAGAGTTTTCCAAGGCTCAAAAGAACATTGAGAAACCGCCTCCGTGGAACGACTTAGTGAAGGGTGGCAAACAAGAATAAAGCATGAACTGACTTCACACTTCTCACAATAGCACCTTCACCTGTGGCCTCAGGGCTCCTGCTCAACCATCACACCCACGCACCCAGATCCCTTCTCTGCTTCTATCCATCTGCCCCTCTCAGTCACAGAAGTGATATAGCAATCACATAGGAGCATATCAGGGCCACCAATGATCTTTTAAAAAAAAGGTTTATTTATTTATTTTGAGAGAAAGAGAGCACAATCAGGGGAGGAGCAGAGAGAGAAGGGGAGAGAGACAGAATCCCAAGTAGGCTCTGCGCTGTCAGCACAGACCCTGATTCGGGGCTCAAACTAGCCAGTGGTGAGATCATGATCTGAGCCAAAATCAAGAGTTGGCACTTAACTGACTGAGCCACCCAGGTGCCCTGGTACCTCAATGGTTTTAATCCTGGTTTATGAAAGTGGAAACAGAAAAAAAAAGATAGATAGCTCGATCTATATTGATACAAAGATTGATTTATAACGCTTTTAGTTAACAACTACTGCCTCTCTACCAAACCCGACTCCCTTTTTAGACCAAAGGCTACCCCCCTTAATAGGTATCCTTTACAAAGTATCTATTATGTGCCAGGTACCATAACAGTCTTGAGACTGTCAAGTACATACAACCCCTTTTAGAGAGGAGATGGAGGCTCAGAGAAATCAAATAATTTTAAGCCTCTCCTGGAAGAGCTGAGATTTGAACCCTATTCTCATTCCAAAGCCCAAGCTCTTTTTATTTTTCTGCCCCTTTGCTAAAGGTGGTTTCAGAGTTCCAGTGCTTAATATCACTTTTTAAAAAAATAAACCAAAAAAAGTGTATTGCAAGCAGAACATAGATACTCTGATATTAAGCTTGGAGAATCCACAAATAGCCCCCAATTACATGAGTACATTAAAAATAAATTAAAAGCATAAATTAGGTAAAAACTATAATAATTGCTCACTGTAAGCTTATATAAATATCATGTAATCAGACTATAAATCATATGATATGGGAGAATTTCTGTGGGAAGGAAAGGAACTGAAACCGGATTTATGTGCACAAAGGGAAATCTACATAAAATGTAAAGTTGCAGTACTAGGAAAGATAGAAAAACAATATCTAGTAAAAAAAAAACTAGATTATTTGTTTTTTTAATTGTTTTTTTTAGTTTACTTTTTAGAGAGAGAGATAGAGAGTGCATGCAAGCATGCACACATGTGCACTGGAGAGGGGCAGGAGAGAGGGAGAGAGAGAATCCCAAGCAGGCTCTGCTCTGTCAGCATAGAGCCTGACATGGGGCTCGAACCCATGAACCGTGAGATCATGCCCTGAGCCAAAACCAAGAGCCGGATGCTCAACTGACTGAGCCACCCAGGTGTCCATAAATTATTAATACTGTTTCTTTAGGTCCTAAAAATTATACTCCTTTTCCCTAGGAATTCTTCCATTTAATATAATCTATAGTCAGATTATATGATACTAATATAACATTTCTTTCTACTTACTGAATGTATATTTATTAAGGAATGATAATATTTGTTAAGTACCTAGGGCACTCATTTCAGTCTTTTATGTGTATTGCCAAATTTAATCCTCATAATGATATAATGATATGAAATAGACATTACTTTTGTCGCCATTTAGAGATGAATACACAGAGGCACAGAGATGTTATGTAACTTGCCTGAAGTCCTCAGCATGTGGCAGATACGAAAAACAAACTCAGGAAGTCCATGCTCAGATGCCAGTCTCCGATCTCCTGTCCTACACTTCTCGCCTAAGTGTCAGGCACTGAACTAGGCCACAGGACAACAAAGGGAAACACAGCTCTTTTTTAAGGCTCGCACGCTCTCATAGGTGATAAATCCTGCCACCAGGCCTCTCACCTATGACCTCTGACCCAAGCCCCCCAAATATCCAGTGCTCTGTTGATACGTCAGTGAAAGCAGACCCAGAAGCCCAGGAAAAAAATAAGTTCACTCCCCAATAAGAAGCTAACACGGAGTTGCTACAAAATTGTGTAAGAGATGTCAAATAAGTACAAAAGAACATTAAATTATCTTACTCCATTCTCCTGTAACGTATCTCCCAAGGTAGAAAAGTAAAAATTGACATTAGGCCTAAAAATGAGCTGTGATTTTATCTGAGAAACCATTTTGTTCGCTTGCCCTGATATGCTGAAAAGGCAGTTCTACTTGGCCACATAAAAATAGAGCTTTCCCCTGTCTGTCCTGTAAGGAGGGGGTAGAGCTCCTGCTTTAACCACTGAGATAAGAGAGGCAGAGATGAGAAATAGCACAGCAGGTTAAATGGGGCTGGTGCAGGGCCAGAAGCATAGTTCTTGTCCCTCATTGCTATGCATTCCATTCCCTTTATACAAGTTAACTTTTCTTGCAGAGCTCTTAAAACACAAAACGATATTACATAATCATCCCAGCTGGGATAGAGGTTTGATAGTTTTCCTTGCAACCTCAATTAACTAGATCACCAGGCAATTTCTCCCCAAAGGTCAAATGAATATAATCCTCCAGTTTCCCATTGCTGAGGCCTGAGATGGAGCTGAATGTAAGTGCCAGCCATCGCTGCATCAACTGCATATGCCCCACTGTGTCAGAATCTGATAAAATAAATCAGGATTAGGGTTCAAAAGAGAGCCGTGAAATCTAAATGAAACAGAATCTTGAATGCCACCACTTCTTTCATAAAATACCTCCATCTCACAATATCAGCGCATTTGTACTTTAATCCAGTATGCCTGCCAAACTGGTAATGATCTCATCTTCTGCTGCTCATTTAAGTTAAAATATTTATCTGCAAATTGTACCTGAAACCTGTCCCTACACATCATTAGCAATTGTTTTATCATCCCCTGGGATCCCTATGGTCCCTTGTTTTCAGCAAAACTTGGCTAATACTACACATTTCATCAGATTATTGTGACAATTTTATGAAATACCATATGTAATAATGATAAAGAAATAGATGCCTGGATTTGTTCTGTCTGTTGCAAAAATGGCTGCAGTTCTTGACCTCTCTTCGTGTCCATGTTCTTTGTAAAATGACTTTAGAACTGCTTCTTATAAGAGGTAGAGTCTATTTTCCAATCTGGGCATCTGGACTGGCCTTGTACTTGCTTTGGCTAACAGAATATGAGAAAAGAGATGGTATGTCTTGTAGGCTTCTGCTTTCTCTATTGCTCTGTCTCTGGGCCATGAGAAAACCTGGGCCAGCCTCATAGAGAGACGTGAGGGAAACATGGAGAAGACCCAAGGCTGTCCCAAACCGAGTAACAGAAAGCCAGCCCCCAACACTTGACAGACTCCAGCCAACTTCAGCAAAGCCAATACTCAGATCATCACAGATGCATGAGTGAGGCCTGTTGTGACCAGAAGAAGCATCCCTACACTTGTGAACAACAATAAATGGCTGCTGTTTCAAGCCATTATGTTTTCAGGTAATTTGCTATGAAGCAAGAACTTAACAATATATTAAGCCTTACCTAGATTCTCTGGATCAGAAAACCCAGGAATGGAGCTCAGGCCTCTGTAAATTTATAATATCCCAACCCCAAACCTGTCATGTTGGTTAAAAAATGCACATTTCTAGGAGCTATCCCAGGCAAGAATCAGAAATTAGGGATAAAGGAACCTGGAATTGGCCTATTTAACAAGCTCATCAAATGATTTTTTTTTTTTTTAATTCTTAATGTTTATTTATTTTTGAGAGAGAGAGACAGAGTATGAGAGGGAGAGGGGTGGAGAGAGAGGGAGACATAGAATCCGAAGGAGGCTCCAGGCTCTGAGCTGTGAGCACAGAGCCCAATGCAGGGCTCAAACTCACAAATGGTGAGATCATGACCTGAGCCAGCCAGGCGCCCCTCAAATGATTCTTAATTACTAGTAGCCAAAGCCCTAAGGCAGCCCTTTCATCTTGGAAGTACATACCACACTTTGAGTGGACTCATCTCTAGCTAGGGTCATGGAACTTAGAGTTTCAAACTTAAAAACATGGTCCCTTTTAATTGAGTTTGGAAGAAAAAACTTTACAGCTAAAACTATGCCATAGTTCACAAACCTATGTCTTTACATAAAAAAATTGATGAATCCAATTTGGCAAGCTTGAGTAGCAGTGTTGGAAGGCCCTGGTTCTGAAGCGTGGTTGCACATTACATCATTTGGGTGGCCTTAAAAACTATTGAGCTTGAGTCCAAACTCCAGAAATTCTCATGTAATTGGCATATGGAATGGCCTGGGCACATCATATTTTAAAAACATCCCCAGATGCTTTTAATGTGCAGCCAAGTTTGAGAACCACAACTCATAATTTTGCTATGCAGTACAATTTCCAGTTAAATGAGAAAAAAATATAAAAATAAATCAAACGAAATTGGTGTATATGATGTGGTCATTAAGATTCCCTGTGATGGTCCAAATGGCCTACTCTTCAGGAAGCCTGTAGCTCAGCTGACATCATTTATTAGCAGCCTGCCTTTATCCTAACACAGATTTAGATTGGAAAGGATCATGGGACACAGAAATCCGGGCAGATCCTTCTTACATTACAAACACATTAAATTCTCCCTCCAGGTTGGATGATTTGGTGTTTGGATATTCTACACATATTTTTTAAAAACATGCACTTATCCTGGAAGTAGTTTTCACAGTACAGGTGCTTCACATTAAGCTTACGGTTCAATAACTGGAGCACATATTTGATGACAAACCTTTGATTGAACAAAGAGCAACCTTGCCATAGCCTTGAATGGTTTTAGCCAGGGTTGACAATGGCCCAACTTTACAAACATCATGATGAGTAGAAGCCTTGATCAAAGTGTCAACACTGTCACTGGTACAGTATGTTGATGTAATGCACTGGCCTTTACTACCCCCTTTTCTTATTACTTGAAATCCAGATTAACTCCTCAACAAAAGCAAGGATAGGAAAAGAAGGAACATGGCACAAAAGTTGATGCTTAAAAATTTTGCCTATTCATTGGCTCTTAACTAAGCAGTTTTAAAGCTATGATTTTAATTACTCAATCAAGCACAGTCTGAAGCAGCTCTTCTTCTACTGGACTGGCTCTTTCCTGCTGAGTCCTGATTGTGAAATCAGAATCTAAAGATATCAATGCTCATAATTGCCTTATCTGTGATGATTATGATAATATCACCTTCAACAAATACAAAAACAATTATTGAGCACTTACAATGTTCTAGGAACTATGCTAAATTCTTGATAAGCATCAGCTTCTTTAATTCTTCCAATTGCCTTGTAAGGCTGGAGATATTATTATCCGTATTTTATACATGAACATACTAAAAGCACAGAAAAGTTTGATAATCTCCATAAGGCCCTTCAACAAATAAGTAAATAAATGCACTGGAGTCTGGATTGGATCTTTTGCTGATGAATTCATTAACCACTAGACTATATTTCTGTGTGTAGCATGCAATGTTCTATAAGGGCACTTAACCGAATCAATGTACATAGAGTTGGGTAGAAACCTAGAGATATTTCCAAACCCTCTGTTTTATTTTATGGATGACAAAATAAAATCCCCAGGAAGATGAAGTGCTTTGTTCCAGGTCATTGTACAAGTTTCTGGCAGTAATAAATTAAGGGCCACAATTCCTCAGGAAATGTACATTTAGCTCCACATTTCCATAAAGAGCTCAAATCTTGAATTATTATCCATAAAACCCAAATTCAGGAATGTTTTCATGTTCCAACACATATGCAAAATGATTACCTCAGTGCCTGGTACACAGGGAGTACTCAAAAAATATTAGTATCTCCCTTGGCATTTTTATTGAGATGCTTTTTTCTCTTTATTAATTATTTAGAAGAATAAAAAAATATATTTGCTCTCTACCATGCACCCTCTTAACACCCTATCTATTTTGGCTTCTCCTGATTATGTCTCACCTCCAAAAAGATCATTTCAGTGATATTGCCTTCCTGGTCTGTACATCCTCCCTAGGCATCTTCCTCTTTTTCTATTGCTTCATCTATTTCCTGTGTGCCAATGAGTTCAAAAACTGTAACTTGAGGTTAGATAACTGCCTAATATATGCCTAAATGTCATCCTTGCTGATGATTAGGGACAATATGAATTAACACAGAATACTTGAGGGGATGGTGATGGTGACAGATATTTGTTTGGGACAACTAAAGTTCCCATCCAGTTGTCTGAAATGGATCACCTGTTCTCCATGACATTTATCAGCAAAAGCAGAATAATTCTAATCTGCAGAGATGTCTAGTGGGTAGGCCTGCCCTGCTTGCAGGTTGCGTCCAGAACTCACCATTTCACATATTTATCTCAAAGCCTCTATTTTAAGATATAAAAGTTTCTTTTTTTCCTTCATTTTTTTCTTAGGCACAACTATATATTATTTATACATATGTGGAAGCGTGTGCATATTAACATGCATATCTGTATACACACATATACATTTATATGCATATGCAAGCATATATAAATACATATATACAAACCTATGTATTTCCCCCTCCCTTTCTCTTAGTATGGTTGAAAGGGAGTGGGGTGGTAGGCGGAAGAAGCTATAGCACTCACACATTTATTTGTAGCATGAAAATATTCATCGGACCTCCTACACACTCTCCAGGAGTGAAATGTTCATCAAAATGTTCACAGATTGTGCCATGCTGCCATGAAATCATACTAATGTGCCCAGAATTGTCCCAATTACCAGGTATTCATATGCTTCCCACAGATCTTTCTACAGGGGCATGTCATTGACTTAGGCATGTTGTTTCTGTCCGCTTGCCTTCCACAGACACAGAGCCAACCAGAAGCCAAATCATGTGAGCAGTTATCCAGAAAAGTGGTAATCAGGCGGAAGGATGCATTTTCCTGGTGAAGGCTGGAGTAAACTCCCACCTGCTGCCATAGTGCCTTAGTTCACAGAGATGGAAATGGCCACTTGCGGGTGGCATCTAGTACCTATCTTATAAAGGTATGATTTCTCAGTTAGGTTTTCATTTTCACTCTGTGGTGACACACATTCCTAAATTCAATTTCCTATAGGCATAAGATACATTACCTTTGTTTTACCATACTCTGGATATGGAAACACATACAGAGAAGGGAGACATGTTTTATTTCTACTTACTACCTCAGTTTATCAACCAGCTATCCCACCCTAAAATAGAATTGTCTTAATATTAGTATTATTTCAAATTCCCCCTGAATATGGATCATTACCTATATAATTGAGTGCTTAATTAGCACTATTATTTCGTAAAATTGAGAAAACTCCACGTATAAATTCTATAATTAAAGATCTCCGTGAATTAGCATTTGTTATATGTATATAATTAAAACTTATCCCTTCATCAGGTTTTCAATTTTTACATATAAAATTTTACATTAATTTTAAAAGCTTGAAATCAGTGTAGCATAGTAGAAAGGGTATGAATCATGCACGGCCTGGATATTAAGCTTCTTTCCCATTCAGGAGCTGTGTGACCTTGGCCAAGTTACTTTCCAACTTTTAGCTTTATTCCCGTCTGTAAATTGGTAAGAACAATGCCTACATCTCAGGTTGTTTCTAAGATTACCTTAAACGTCTCTCAGAGGTTAGTTCAGAGCCTAAAGTTAGTTCACTTTCCCCAGGACATGGGAGAAAGGGTAAAGGGAATCCTCACTGTGTTGTGCACAAATAGACGTTAGAGGCAGACACGGACAGCTGAGGGACAGAGATGGCTTTTGTGCCCATGCGCCAGGACCTCTGCCAGTAACAGTAAGAGTCATTTGCTTCATCCTCAATTCTTCATGTCCTCGCAGCACTCAGAATCTCTCCTTTGCTAATCTCTGGAGCTCTCACATGGGCTGACCCCTTCATCACGGTACCTGGCTAATTTCTATGAATGGCTCTGGATGGTGGTGCAGAACCACCTCTTTACTTTTTCTCCATCTCCCACACCAGGAGGATGTGATGATACAGGGAAACGCAATTGGTAAGAAACTCTTCAAAACAGTGGTGTTGTTTTCTTACAAAAGAATTTTGTTAATGTGGACACTTTGGAAGTAAACATGCTCTTAGACTATAGCAAGAACAGGGGGACCGGGAGTCACCTCAGGTTTTGCTCTTGTCAGGTAGAGTTGGAGGGTGATTTACATGGGAGCAAGATGGAAGAAGTGTAAAGAGCTCAGCTTATGGCTTAGCTCATCTCTCCTTCTTGTCCACAGGGCACAAAAACAGTAGATTCTTCAAAGAGTTAGAAGGACCAGACAAGGAAAATCTGCAAAGGAAAGTCTTCAAAAAGGATTTGGCATAGTAACGGGCTGTACAAAGCTGATTGTCCCTGGTTTAAAATATCCTCATGGCACAAGCCTTTTTATTCTGGATAAAGTGGGCTCTAGAGAAGCTGATGTATGATTCACCCACCCTGACAGATTGGAGCTGATGACGATACCCTGAAGTAAACCAGAAAAGATAAAAAGATGGGAAAAGGTGAGGCCACTGTTAATTCACTGCAGGGGCTTAGGGAGAGGATGGAAGGGGCCAAGGTCTCAGTGAATTCTTTTTCTCACGGTAACCACTGGTGTTCACATTGAGCCCCAAGAGCGAGAAGCAGACAGATCAGAAAAGTGATTTCTCATCCCACTCTATTCAGCATTAATGGCATAAAATCCCATTAGTGCACTCTAGGGGTTCATTTCAAAAACAGACAATGGCCTCTGAATCAGCCTGCCATGCATAATCATCTGGCAATAGGGAAATTACACAATCAAAAATTTAGCGAGAGACCATGAAAGGCAGCTATGTGAGGTCATGCCCACTCCTTCCTCTTTTGTGCAGAGGAGAGGAATCATTTTTAAGGCCAGCAAGACAGAGTTCTTTTTCCCAGCCCTAGCTGAAATCTCATGATCAGGCCAGCAAAGGTACCCTATACTCTTTCGGAAGAGAAAGTAAGAAGAAGGAGTCTTATAATTATATGTTTTAAATTAATATGTGAAAATAAATTTTCCCACCTTAGACATTCCTATGTTCCCTACCAGTTTTTTTAAGGAAACTCACTCTCATTCCCTTTTATTATGATCCAGTCCAGGAGAACTACCCTTTGTCCCTGTCTTTGGCCTGTACTCTCCCCTGAGCTCCAGATCGGCTTTTCCACTAGTTTGTCAGACTTTATCACATGGATTTCCTGCAAAAGCAAATCTGGTATCAAAATAGCATCATCATGCTTCTCATTCTTTATTTTCAGACATGTTTGTTGCTACATTTATACAGTTCCTTTCTGTTCTTAACATGCATCCATACACATTATCTTGGTTCCCACAACTAGGGTGTAACAAATTCTGTCAGGATTCTCTCAAATCCTTCTCTCTGTTTCTATTTTCACTGCCATCAGCCAGCTTAAAATCTTATTGTGCCAAGCTAAGGTTATTGCCATCTTTACTCTGGTCTTTGTCTCTTCAGTCATTCCCTTCTTCAGTTTCTCCTGCTGCTGGAGTAATTGTATAATAGCAATTCTTTGTTTAATTCTCTTTGCTTAAACGGCTTAAAGGATGGTTTAAATAAGTGCATTAAATTATTTGCCATATAAGAATAAAAACCCTTCAGTCTAGCATTTAAGGCCTTCATTGAGAAAGAACAACTTACTTTTTTTTCTTTTTTAACTTTAATTTTGTTCACCATTTCCTACCTGCTTCTATACTCCCTTCTGTAAAAGGTCTTTAAAGAGTTCACTGTGCCAGATCTTCCTGATTAGCCCTGAGGTCCCACCCGTCTGACCACAGATTATTGAACAAGGGGTGGACCACTGACTCAGCTGGACCAATCACATCTTCTGTTTAAGGAATTTGGATTTGGTAACCAACAGCTCAGTTGGTTACCTAATATTACCGGGCTTGGATGGTAATGTTGACCAAGGCTGTGTGGCTATCATTTCACCTCAGCTCTACAGGGCCCATGGGTGCTGAGCATTGGACAACAGGAGCACTCTGCACAGAGGAGCAGAGAGAAGCAGGCAAATGGAACCAATGTGCAGAAAAGTGCTTTAGGCACAGCCGGATCAGCCTTCTTGCCAGGCCTGAAATACATCCTGCCATTTCTCGCACCATCTGTCAGAAAGGCCCTAGACTTTGATTTTCTCAACATTCTTCAGCATTCACTTCAATGCCATTTCTTTTATCCTCGCTTTTATAACCACCCTCCTCCCAAAGATAAAACAACTTTCAGCAATTCTGTGATCTGAAAGTGCCAACAGAATTTCAGGAATTGACTTCTGATCTATTGGATCTTTTCATACATTGTTCAGGAGAGAAAAATGAGTATAATCCTGTTTTGTTTCAGAAGAAGAAGGAAAATCCTCTTTCACTTACACTGAGGGGCAAACCAACTTACGTTAAGAGACTTTGGGGCCGTTGAGCAAAATCTTCTGTCTTCAGTCCCCAATCGCTGATGCCTTGCCTGTACCCACTGTCTCTAGACCAGAATTTTAATGAGGTAATTCCATGATCTCACTTCAGTGGTATTAAAGGTCTGGTGAGAGTACACTTTCCCAAATACAACCTCCCAGGGTTGACTGGAAGGAGCCACACGGTTCCCTCACCTCTCCAGTTATGCAGCCCAAACTGGCTACTTCTGATTGTCGACTCACACTTCACACCTCACACTGAATTTGCTGTCCACTGTCACCTTAAGGTTTCTTTCATTATTATCATTGTTACATGTGCTCCTGATCATTGACTATATGGTGCTTTGGATATTCCCCCAGATAATTTAGTTAGCATTCATTCAAACTGAAACTCATTTTCCTCCTATTTTCACGGATCTTGTTTCATACTGTACAACGATTTCTTTGTATTTTTCTTTATACCTTTTCTCTTGTGTGTTAGAGAAGCCTACTGAATTATGTGCATAAAGGTTTTGGCCCTAGCTTTGCCCTGACAGATTTGCAGTTATAATCTGAACCAGTTTGAAACTGATTGTTGTAATTTCTCCTTTACTGGGGGACTCCACTGAAGAAATTTTTTTAAATTAATTAATTAATTAATTTAAATTTACATCCAAGTTAGTTAGCATATAGTGCAATAATGATTTGAGGAGTAGATTCCAGTGATTCATCCCCTATGTTAACACCCCATTCATCCCAACAAGTGTCTTCCTTAATGCCCCTTACCCATTTAGGCCATCCCTCCACCCACAGTCCCTCCAGAAACCCTCAGTTTGTTCTCTATATTTAAAAGTCTCTTATGTTTTGTCCCCCTCCTTGTTTTTATATTATTTTTTCTTCCCTTTCCATATGTTCATCTATTTTGTATCTTAAATTCCTCATATGAGTGAAGTCATATGATATTTGTCTTTCTCTGACTGGCTAATTTTGCTTAGCATAATACCTTCTAGTTCCATCCATGTAGTTGCAAATGGCAAGATTTCACTCTTTTTGATTGCCGAGTAATATTCCATTGTATATATATATACCACATCTTCTTTATCCATTCATCCATCGGTGGACATTTGGGCTCTTTCTATACTTTGGCTATTGTTGATAGTGCTGCTATAAACATTGGGGTGCATGTGTCCCTTCAAAACAGCACTACTCTATCCATTGGTAAAATACCTAGTAGTGCAATTGCTGGGTTGTTGGGTAGTTCTATTTTTATTTTGTTGAGGAACGTCCATACCCTTTTCCAAAATGGCTGCACCAGTTTGCATCAGCACCAGCAGTGCAAAAGAGATCCTCTTTCTCCACATCCTCGCCAAAATCTGTTGTTGCCTGAGTTGTTAATTTTAGCCATTCTGACTGGTGTGAGGTGGTATCTCATTGTGATTTTAATTTGTATTTCCCTGATGATGAGTGACGTTGAGCATTTTTTTCCTGTGTCGGTTGGCCATCTGGAAGTCTTCTTTGGAGAAGTGTCTATTCATGTCTTTTGCCTGTTTCTTCACTGGATTATTTGTTTTTGGGTGTTGAGTTTGTTAAGTTCTTTATAGATTTTGGATACTAACCCTTTATCTGATATGTCATTTACAAATATCTTCTCCCATTCCATCAGTTGCCTTTTAGTTTTGCTGATTACACTGAAGAAATCTTATTTGATAGCTAAAATTATTCTAAGATTCATGATGTTTAGAACTTACTTTTAAAGATTTCTTTTTATCTTTCTCTTCCAGCTAAGTCTTTAATTCTATAAAAATCCTATTAAAGATTTCCAATACCATTCTACCACATGTTCTGTTTGGGGGTTGTTCCTGACCCTCACAGATCCTGACTTTTGCCAATCAGAGTTGATATGTCTTTCCTAAATACTTCTCTTTGATTCTCTGGACTTGAGAACCTACCTTTCTAGCCCTGTGGTACCCTTCTTTTTATCGAAGCTCCCCTTTCTGCTTCTTCCTAGTCATCCTGTTTCTGAAACTTCCCATACTTTGTTAGGTTGAATTCTTTCTGAAAAGTAGTCATGTAATACATGTAGGAATGGCATGTAAGCACACTTTTTTCCCTAGTCTTCTGGAAGCCATATTTTTATTCTGTGACCTTGTTCCTTTCACCATAGCAGAGACAATCAGTCCAAGCTCAACCATTTATTTTTGTTCTTTTGGGAGTTTGAACTGAGAGATACGGGAGAAGGAGCATCGTGTTTATATGGTTATGGGAACAATTCAGAAGAGACCAAATACTTGATGAATTAGGAGAGGAAAGAGGACTTACTAGATCAATGTCTTGACAAGAGTGAATAGAATCCAGTCCACAAAAAGGAGACATTAGCTTTGTATAAGAGTATGGACATGCCATCCACTGTAACATGAAGGGAAGTGGTATATGTAGGTACATATGCTGGTAGATGGGTATGGGATAGTGTACTGGGAATGTTTGGATAGTTCTCTATTGATTCAACTTTTTCAGAAAAATGGGAAATTAAATAACCAGTTGAGGGTAAGTATGAGAGAGGGGATGTTGGAAGTTAGAGAAGAAAAAATCTGAATAGTTGTGCATGAGATTGGGAAAGAGATGTGAATCATACAGTTTGACTGCCTGCCAGTAGTAGGGGCCCACTTGGGTTCAAAATCATAAATTTTAAGTTAATGAGGTTTTGTGTTTTTCCCCAATTATGTTCAGGGGCACAGGTGCAGTTTGGAGTAAGCAAAGAGTTAGAGTCCAGCATGGAATTTAGCTAAGCATGTACAAGGAAGCAAAAAAGTGAAGATTTAAGAGGGTGATTTTAGTGAAGTGACTGACTACAGAACTTAGCTGGGTAAGGAGAAGAGTGAGGGTATCAATGGAGCAAGAAACAATAGCAAGGTAGTAGGAGATCCCCCTAGAGTCAAAACATAGTGCAGATTGACCCAGAAATTAATAAAATGATGCACCATGGGAGGCAAGGAGATAAGATTATAGAAGGTCTGTAGTTATTGGTAATGTAATGTAGGAGTAAGTGACTGAGGCTGGGTAAGAACAGGATATCTGGAAGAAAGGAGCTAAAAAAGCTGAGAGGTGAAGGTATTGGATCATTTCATGTATATAAAAATCATAAAGAATAAAGGCAATCAGGTTATCAGAGAGGATTATGATGTAAAAAGTGTAAATCATTGAGAAACGAGGAAAAATGGCTTAGGTGTTGGTAGAAGGGATGTAATCTAGTGTCATGGGATTCAAAGTTGTGTGAGTTTCAGGGAGGATAGTCTAAAAGTAGCAATAGGGAGCAGCTACTCAGATTCAGCTCAGTGGTACCAGCTCTGTGAGGAAACGAACATTTATCACCTGACAGTGCAGCAGAGGAAGCAGAATTCTTGAGAAAGGTTTACATCAGAGGAAAAAGGGAAGGGATCATTCACAGAACAGGTTTATGGTAAGGAGACTTCTGTTAACCAGCATTTCCAGAAGACCTGTGAGAGGATTTCAGAAGTTAGAGGGGTGGTATAATGATTAATTTTGTGTCAATTTGAGGGTATTCTTGGACAAGATTAATATTTATATCTGAACTTTAAGTAAAGTAGATTGCCCTCCATATGGGTGGGCCTCATCTAATCAGCTGAAGACCTGCATAGAACAAAAAGACTGACCTTCTCCAGCAAGAGGGAATTATCTAGCAGACTCCCTTCAGTTTTCATTGGACCTATTGGTACTTTTGGGTCTCTATGTACATCTCCTAGATAGATAGATAGATAGATAGATAGATTGTTTGATAGATATCTCCTATTTCTGTTTCCCTGAAGAAAGCTGACTACTACAGGTGGGGAGAGTCAAGGGAATAAGTACAGAGTCTAATATGGATTAGTGTTCAGGAGATGAGGAGTGACCTGAATGTCTGGAAATTTCTTGTTCTCACAGACATAAAGAAACATGAAGGGCCTAAGGAGATTAACCCCAGAGGTGACAAGCCTCTCTGTGTGTGTGGAGTAGGGAAGAATATGTTTCTGGGGTCCATTCTTCCCCCTGTGATGATGGGATTAGAAGATCTAAAACGGTCATGAGTTTAGTTTGAATTCACATTTCTCCAGATGCTGGGATGGAGAGTTCAGGGAAGTTTTGATTGTAGACCTCCTGTTTAAATTCACTGTTGATTCCTTGTTGGTGGAGAGATTAATTTTCTCTGAGTGTATGTGTCCAGTTATGAACTCTGTTGATAGGAACTCTGTGGAAGCTGAGTGCAACCTCAAGAGCAAGAGACCCTCCTCCACCTTTAATGATATAGAGAAAGGGCCAGGGAAGGCTTGGTCTCAGACTTGGTGCACAACTACTATTCTAAGGTCCCAGGGGAAAATATGGTAGGCAAGACCTTTGCCTTCATAAAGCTTACATTTTAGTGGAGGGAGATAGAAAATAAGTAAGCATACCAAATTTTAACACTTTTGGATAATATTAAAAACTATGAAGTAAATAAAATAGGTAGATTTTCTAGTCAAAGGGTAGTTAAGAAAAGACCTTTGAAAATCCTATATTTGATCCAAGATAATTGGGATGTTCAAATATGCATTATACCTCTTTTTGTGGAGATATGTGAATGTTAAGAAGAAGAAAAATGCAACGAAGTTGAGAATTTTATTCACTAGGTATTTCTTGTGAAATATCACCCAGAGAAACTAAATGTATCAAGGGTACTGGTAGCCTTTTTTGTCAAGAAGCAAGGGAGGAATGGGTGCAGGCAGAGGTTGTGTCCTCCAGATTCTCTAGACTGGCTTGATACAGGTCAGGGCAGAAATCTCTGTAGCAACTCCCCGCAGGGACTGGTGGTAGCAGAGTGCAGGGGACGGGTGTGGGGTGGGGGGAGGGGGATAAAAGGAGCATGGCGGGGAGAGGCAGCTGGCCAAGAGTAAGAGGCTTCTATCAGTTTGGAGACTTGGGGAAAGGAAAACATGACTAAATGGAACATTTGAGAAGGGGTCTCTGTGTTAGATGCCATAAAGCTAGGATGACCATCTATCTAGGTTTGCTTGAGTCAGTCATGGTTTATGCCTGTTGACCCAACATGATTTTTAAGAGAAGTTTCTCTCTTTCAAAAGCATCCCAGTTTGGACAGTAGTTTACATGGTCATGGTATTATATAAAACTCTTCACTGGGCCCTATATGAAAACCCAAAGTAAAAATCTGCCTCATTTTTCAAGACTTGTAGAGTTAGATTTATGGTTCTTTTGAATACCACTCCACATAAGGCTGAATTCGGGGCCCTGATTCATATGTGGATTATAAAAGCACTTACTGTAACATTTTAAAATTGGAATTTGTCAATCTTTATATGATTTTTATAGAAGTAGTTTATGATCTTCCTGCAATGGAGTAAAGGTGAAACAGGTCTAGACACAAAATAAATGCATTTTTATGCTACGCTGAAAGTTGGATATTTAGGGAAAGCTATTACTTGAACTTTTAGTCTGGGATATTAGGTTAGAAAGAATTGAAGCTCACTCAAACCAGCTTAAGGAAAAGGAAAGAATGTATTGGATTTCCTTATATTTCCCTATGTCCTAACAAGGCAGAATGTGAAGCCAGGCTTTTCCTTGCATATGTAGAACTATAACGTCTCAGGGACCAAAAAAGTGATGCTTGCTTTCTCTCTCTCTTTTTTGCTGGGGACTCAGTCTCTCACTTCTACTGCACTCTTCTGTTCCTGCAGACTGGCTCTTCTCTGCTCTATTTATGATTTATGATCACTGTTCTAAAAAGGGGCTCTCAGTCTGAGTAACACTGTACTCCAGATCCAGCTTCTAGAGTTAATTGACCCAATCTCTTTATTTCCATATTGTAAATTATTGCAAGAGCTTGTGTGACGGCCCCATCTTAGCCTTGGCATTGCCTTCCCCTCTATTAATGTAGAACCATAACTTGGAGGGGGTGAAAATCATATTGTTGGTAGAGCTGAAGCCTTTGGGACTGTGGGCCACATTCCCGGAAAAAAAAAAGAGCATAGGTTTAGCGATCAAATACAACTTCTGGTATACTTACTCATTTTAAAAAGAATGAATTTAACATTTACTATGTACGTACTGTTGTGCTAGTCAATGTGTGTGTGTGTGTGTGTGTGTGTGTCTGTGTGTGTGTGTGTGTCTGTGTGTGTTATCTATATATGAGTGTATGGTACGTCTGTGTGTTTGTGTGTGTATCAGAAGTGAAGGTTCTAGGGTGAGTGAGGCCTGTCAAGACACAATAAGATATATTAATAGCTTAATAGAAGGAGGGGAAGTAGAAACATAGGTAACATGTATTAAATGCCTTCTATGAGTCAGTGGGCTTTGCAAGACACTTCAAGTGCATTATATCACAATCTCACAAAGCCATATGAACATTGTATTAATATCCATTTTTATATGCAACTTGCCTAAACTCATGTTCAAGCATAAAGCTGAACTCAGGTAAGCTTGTTTCTAAAAACTAGGATGAATCTTCAATGTAAGGCCAACTATGTGTTAAATGATCTTATAAAGACAGGAAGCATGATGGAAGCATGGAGGAAGGCAGATATAATAGAGGAAAAATGATAAAAATAACTAGTGCTTATTGGGTTTATTAAGTATCAGGCGCTGTCTTAAGGCACTAATATGTTTTTTTTAATTAAAAAAAATTTTTTTTGGCATTTATTTATTTTGAGAGACAGAGAGAAACAGCATGAGCAGGGGAGGGGCAGAGAGAGAGGAAGACACAGAATCAGAAGCAGGCTCCAGGCTCCGTGCTGTTGGCACAGAGACTCGACACGGGACTCGAACCCATGAACCGTGAGTTCATGACCTGAGCCGAAGTCGGACGCTTAGCCGACTGAGCCACCCAGGTGCCCCATTAAGGCACTAATATGTTTTTACTCATTTAATCCTCATAAGCATTCAATAAGGTAAGTACTATTATTATCCCTGTTTTAAGTGTAAGAAAAACGAGACATAGAAATATAACTTGCCCAAAGTCATACACTTAATAAATGGTAAACCAGGATTTAGATCCAGGCCGACTGACCCCAGGAGATGTGCTTTCTGTGTTTTTTTTTCCCTTAAAAAAATTTTAAAAACCTTTTCACTTATGAATAATTTTAGACTTACAGAAAAGATGCAAAAATAGTACAAAGCGTCCCCATATTCACCTCACTCAGCTTATTCTGATGTTAACATCTTGCATAACCACAGTGCTCTTATGAGAAACCAGGACATGAATGTTGGTGCAATATTATTAACTAAACTACAGATTTCATTAGAACTTCTCCAGTTTTAACCTAATGTCTTTTTCTGGTCCAGGATTGAATCTGTTTAGTTTTTGTGTTTCCTTAGTCTCCCCCAGTTTGTGAGAGATCCTCATTCTTTTTTTTCATGAACTTAACACTTTTAAAGAGTACTGGTACTTTTTGGTACTTTTGTAAGATGCCTCCCAATTTTGGTCTATCTGATGTTTCCTCACAATTAGATGGAAGTGATGCATTTTTGACATGAATATCACATAGGTGATTGTGTGTCCTTCTCCGTGCCTCACTTCAAGGGGTTTACAATGCCAACATGTCTTATTATTGTGAACACTCGCACCTTGAACACTTGGTTAAGGTGGTGCCTTAGAATTACTATATATTTCCTTTATAATTAATTAAGTAATTAATACACAGGGACATATACTTTAAGGGTATAAAAATATCCCATTTCCTCTCAACAAAGGATCTGGTCTTACCTACCATTCTATGTTTTCCTTAATCTGAATAATCTTATTGGGAAATCAAGGATGTGTCTATAGGGGAGAAAAAAAAGGCATTTCTTCTGGATCAAAAACTATATTTTAATAGGCAGAAATGAGAGGAAAGAATGTTCCCAGATAAAGGAACAGAATCAGCAAAGTCTCAGAAGTCCGAATATGCATACTGCATTCAGTGAGACTGTGTGTGGAGAAAGTGATAAATAAAGTTTAGAAGATACAGGAGGATAGATCATCCATGCCTAGAATTCTATGCTCAAGTGCTTGGGCCTTTTCCCACGTGGCTCATATTCCTCAGTTTCCAGCAAATTGTGTGTATGGGGGAGGGGTTACCCCATGTCTTAAAGTCTGTATCTGAATCTGTAAAAGGACATAAGTAGTCTCTAATGTCCCTCTCTTTCAGGAAGATTTATGAATTGGTAATATATATATTCTTTCCATGCCCTTGTATATAGAAGACTCAAACATTCATAACTTAGTGGTTTTTAAAAATCTATCCCATGAGGCCAATTTCTCTTTTCCTCTCAGGAAATCATACTCATAATCTGAGCTGCCTCTGTTGAAGAAGATGCAGGAACTTACTGCCCAGACTCTCCTTCCACCCTCCCTCATTGTTTCTGATCAAAAATAGGGAAAGAGAAGGAAGGGAGTTGTCATATCAGAGAAAATGATGGGCTCAAATCTGGACATAGTTGCATTGAAGGGATAACAGAGTTTGTTCTTTAATCAGATGCACAATGAAAGATTAGTCAGGATCCATCACTTTACAGTCTGCCATGCGTAGTTGACAATAAAGCTAGAGGCCAGGAACAGCTTCCTTTTCCTTGTCCCATGAACTGAAATAACTCAAAGATAGTTGTAGACAGAAAAATGAGAAAAATTCAGATAGGAAAATTGGAAAAGCACAGGAGGATGTTAATTAATTGATAGGAAATATAAAAAGTATTGATTCTGCCATGAATTTAGAGAGCCTTCAGAAAGGTCACCTTGACCCTTCCCTTAGGCATTGGAAAGAAAAATAAAAGGGTGTTCACATTAGCATTTAACAAGGCTTCCTAAATTCACTCAATTCTATTAGCAAATATGGCTTTGTAGCAGACCATATTGATAAAGATAATTTTACATTGTCTTCCTTATAGTATTGAATGCCACCCTGTTTTTTAAGAGAGTCCCAGACCAATGTTAAAATTGCAGGTCAATGAGACACAAACTATGATGCATTGTCACTGGGTTCTTGATGTTCTCCATGAGTTTATTCTGTAATGACTCTCTGTGTACTGGATGGTGCCTTTGATAGCACTCTGATGTAGAAATAAAAAATTCTGAAACCTAGCCAACTCATGGGACTGGTTACCTTAGATGCTCATCTCATTTTAAGAATTATTTAATAGTTCGTGTGATGTTAACCATTCTAGTTTTTTCAAGTGCATTATCATAAATAATATCACAGGTTTTGCTTTCTGGGTTATTAGTATTGGGGATATTTTATTTTATATCTCCATTACTCCAAAAAAGATTTAAGATGGCTTCATGAATACATGCCATACATCAAGATAACATAAATTAGAAGCAAATGAGAAAGAAAAAAGTTAAGCAGTGGGTCAAGACATAAATCAGAATTAGAAATGAAACTAATGCAAAAATAGATTCCTATTCTAAGCTTTCCAGCATCAATTTATATAAATTCTAGGACTTTAAGGTCTTAGCAAACAAGTTTTTCTCAGCAAGGAACAGATTTATTTCTTAGACTATAAAGACATTTTTCCTGAGGGCTTTTATAAAAAAGATATAGAGTCATGAACAAATTCCTCAACAACATCGTATGTTTGAAGTAATGCATTTCTTAGGGCTGCTTCTTGAAGAGTCCTTCAAAAAAATGGCCAGTGGTATTACACCAGACATGACTCAGAAAACACTATTCTACAGGGCTTGGAAGGGTTTGACAATGCAAAACCTGTCCAGTTAGCAGCATTCTGCTGGCTTGACTTAATCCAGAGGCAGATTTCTATAGTATCTGGAGAAATGAATGTACTGAAAACCTATCAGGCTTCTCTTGTTCTCTGAGCCAAGCTTGTGACAGATACTAGGTAGCAACCATGCTTTAGTCAAGGGCATTGTTCATTGGAACAAACAGACAACCACATATATTGGTAAAAGAAAAAGATGTAGGGGTACAGAGAGGACTCCCATAATTAAAATATGAGAAATAAAGAATAGCTGAGCTTTTTGGGAAATGTGTCTGGAAACTGCAAAGAAACAAAAGCAACTGATTTATCTGTCGCTCTCTGGGCTTACCCTGGCGTCTCTACACCTCTCTCACTTTGTGTCTGCATTTTTCTTCTCCCTCTAGAGGCTTTGCCACCATGGCATCCACTTTAGCCCTCAGGATTAACAACTAAGCACTCACAGACGATAAACATCATTCATTTAAATTGCCCAAACCGAAATTTCCAGGAAAGGAACCTGACCCAGCTTTTCTTTTTGATCTGCCTTAGGCAGCTGTCCAGTCAGTGTTGGAGAAATGGCCTTTGAATCAAAAGTGCCCTTTGGTCCAAAGAGTATGGCTAGAGGTGTGGGGACACTTGATACAGATCTTAGGTGGGATGCTTCAGCATAAGAGCTGTAAGTGAGGGGAAGTCCAGATCATCACTCCAAATTGGCATGTTACTGAGCTAGCCACACTGCTTAAGAATAGACACTTTTCCAAAGAAGACATCCAGATGGCCGACATGTGAAAAGATGCTCAACATTACTCATCATCAGGGAAATACAAATCAAAACCACATTGAGATACCACCTCACACTGGTCAGAGTGGCTAAAATCAACAGCCCAGGAAGCAACAGATGTTGGCGAGGATGTGGAGAAATGGGAACCCTCTTGCACTGTTGGTGGGAATGAAAACTGGTACATTGCTCTGGAAAACAGTGTGGATGTTCCTAAAAAAAATTAAAAACAGAATTACCCGACAATCCAGCAATAGCACTACTAGGAATTTATCCAAAGGATACAGGAGTGCTGATTCATAGAAACACCTGCACCCCAATGTTTATAGCAACACTATCAACAATAGCCAAATTATGGAAAGAGCCCCAAGGTCCATCAACTGATGAATGGATAAAGAAGATGTAGTTTATAAATACAATGGAATACTACTTGGCAATGAGAAAGAATGAAATCTTGCCATTTGCGACAATGTGGGTGGAGCTGGAGGGTATTATGCTAAATGAAATAAGTCAGAGACAGACAGATACCATGTTTTCACTCATATGTGAAATTTGAGAAACGTAACAGAGGACCATGGGGAAGGGAAGGGGAGAAAATAGTTTCAAACAGAGAGGGAGGCAAACCATAAGAGACTCTTAAATACAAAGAATAAACTGAAGATTGATGGGGGTGGGGGGAGGGAGGAAGGGATAATGGGTGATGGGCATTGAGGAGGGCACTTGTTGGGATGAGCACTGGGTGTTATATGTAAGTGATGAATCATGGGGATCTACTCCCGAAGCCAAGAGCACACTGTATACACTATATGTCAGCTAACTTGACGATAAATTGTATTTAAAAATAATAAAATAGAATTTCTTATTAAAAAAAAAGATCCCTTCAGATTTTTGTACAACTTATATTTTAGTGGTTTCACTAGTGCTGAATTCTATTTCTACTAAAATGCTTCTCAGTCTCCCCTCCTAAAAAAAAAAAAAAAAAAAGAAAAGAAAAGAAAAGAAAAGGAAAGGAAAGGAAAAAAAAAAAAGAAAACAGCCTATTGCTTGGTTGTGTGGGATGTCTTCTAGACAGGGCAGATTGGTCCAAACGAATTCAGAATAGTCTTTTGAGGGGAAGAAAAGAGATTTACCTACTGGCACCTTTCCTTTCCATCTTCTGAGTGTCCTTGGTCAAAATTAGCCCCATAGAGTATTAATTACCCCACACTTCCAATTCATGTTACTCAGGTGTTTGGTGTGGCTGCTGGAAACCGGATCGCATGCTCTGTGGCTTCACATAAGCCCAAAAGCGATGAGTAGTCATAGTCCTAACTGATAACAGCTTTTTATCATAACTCAGTCCTTAGCCCTTTTTCCAAACTTGGAATCCCTTTTCATTGTATACTTATGTAAAGAGGAAGTGCCTTATATCCAAAAGGAATTAGTGTACCGTCTTGCAGTCTTTTTTTGTGGGGTAGAGGAGAGGGGCGGGGAGAGTGCAAGCTGGGGCAGGGCAGAGAAAGGGGAATAGGGCATCGTAGTGGGCTCCAACTCCCAAATCGAGATCATGACCTGAGCTGAAGTCAGTTGCTCAACTGACTGAGCCACCCAGGTGCCCCAAGTGATTTTTAATGTGATCTATGGGTCTACAACGAGACACAATTTTCATTGTTTGTAGTCATATGAGGATATATAATACCTTTTTGCAGGACTTTCCAAATCCCACCCCCCCCCCCCCCCATTAACTAGAGTGGGTAATTGGAGCAGGGGTGGGGTGAAAGGTCACACATCCACTGTTCCTTTCTCATCCTTTCTCCTTGGTCATACCAGAATCCAAGATAACTTACTTGTTTAATTGCATAATTTGTAACATTTAGGATTAATCTATCTATTAAAATATTAAAAAAAATAAATAGGTCTGTTCATTTAATCAGTGGTCTCTAAAGTAGGCCATGTGTAAGCTGATCCAACAGAGTGCAAAAGGAAAATATTAGAATTTTTATGTATATGTTTTTATTTCACCCTTTAAAATATTTGTTATTTGTGTATGTTTTTAAATATATATAGCACATTCATATAGAAATGGAACTATATACTTTGCAAATAAATCTACATGTTTGAGGGTCCATGCTCAAATGATTTTTTCAAGATTGGGTATGTGATCTAAAGTTTGGGGCCCATTGGTATTGACGTCTCAATGAATGGATATAATAGTTTTCATATCTATAGAAAGATTAATAGTTCCCATTTTGGGCCTGTAGCCAGTTCTGACTCTTGACTTCCTCGTGAGGACCTGGTCCCCTAACACATTACATTATTCAGCATGTTATGCTTTCAAACCACTCACTCTTTATTTAATTATTTATTTAGTATGAAACCTAGCAGACAGATTGGACTGTGGTATTTTATTTATGCGTTTAATTTTGAATCAGCAAATTTGAAGTCCATGATCACCACAGAGGGAGCATCAGCTTATATCAAGTTAGAGTTCTCTGAGATCCTTATCAAAACAGTGAAGTTTTGACCAGGGAGACAGAAATACAGGCATCTGTTCCTTGGGACTGTTCTATTAGCTAATATGTGTTCCATGACCTGGAATTTTAGCATATAGGTCCTCCATGTGTATTACATTTCCTAGGACATGTAGATAGTCAAGGATTGTTGAACTGTGTGGGGCTGAAGATCAAAGAGGACTCAAGGAATGACTCTTCTCATGGTTAGTGAGGGGGAATGGAAGGTAGAGAGCAATGGATATGGGAAGAAGAGAAGGGCACTAATCTTTGGGTAAGTACTTTGCATTTTATTCTTACAAAAATCCTAGAAGACTGGTGTTATTTATTGTCCACATTAGACAAGTTGCCCTTCTCTAAGACCTTCAGATTTCTTGTCTCTTTCAGGTCACTCTGCAATTAAGTGGTAGATTTAGGATTTGAACCCATGACTCTGACTCTAAAGCCCATGCACTTTCCACTATGGCTCCTTTCTCCTCTGATACTTTAGCTCTGCCCCAGAAATGTCATGTTGACATCCAGGATAATAGTAATAAATATAGATATTATAAGCTTAATATGTAGTATGTTTCATTTTTATTAGCATTCTGGATATTGTATGGAGAATGGATTAGAAAAGGAAAAATGGAAGCAAGAAACCAATGAGAAAGTTATAGCAGTAGATTAGGCTTGTATTATGATGGTGGCAGTAGAATTGAAAATATTCACAATGTATTTTGGTGATTGAGTTGACAAAGGTAGTTGGTGGGTTGAGGGAAAGAAAGGAGTCAGCGTTGATGCCTAGATTTTTGCCTTAACAAATTGGGTACATGGTGGCTCAGTGGGTTGAGTGTCCAACTCTTGATTTCAGCTTGGGTCACGATCCCAGGGTTGAGGGATTGAGCCCCATGTCAGGCTCCTCACTGAATGTGGAGCCTGCTTAAGATTCTCTCTCTCTCTCTCTCTCTCTCTCTCTCTCTCTCAATCTTTCTACCCACTCTCCCACCCTCTCTCTCTCTCTGTCTCTCAAATAAATAAAATGAAAAACAAATTAAATAAGAAATAAATAGAGGGGCACCTGGGTGGCTCAGTCAGTTGAGTGTCGACTTTGTCATTATCTCATGGTTTGTGAGTTCGAGACCCGTGAGGTACTCTGAGCTGACGGTACAGAGCCTGGAGCCTGCTTCAGATTCTGTGTCTCCCTTCCTCTCTGCCCTTCCCCTCCTCGCTCTCTCTCTCTCTCTCTCTCTCTCTCTCTGTCTCTCTGTCTCTCTTAAAAATAAACATTAGAAAATTTTTTAAAAAAAGAAAGAAATAGAGACATTTGGAAGAGAGGCAAGCTGGGAAGGTCAGAATTGAAAGTATAGTTTTCAACATGTTAAGTATCATCCAGCATCACTGTTGGTGGCTGTCCTTTTCTGTATTGCCACTTATGCCAAACAGATGGGAATAGGTATTTTTACTCGTCTTTATTTATTTTTTTGTAACTCCTGAAGCTGCTTTTTTTATTTATCCTTTAGGACCTTGCTGAATCCCTTTATCTTAATTTTTGTAAAAAGGTCTGGACTATGTGGTTGTATCCAAGGTGACCTATCACCTCCTCTGGAATCTGTGCTTTAGAATCACCCACAGGACCTTCCTCCTTCCTGATCATGATCCCATTGAATTTCCATGGCCCCAAAATTGGGAAAGTAATCTGATAAGTATCCAAGAAGATATTATTGGGTTCTATAGACCTGTAATTTATTTTTTAATATTCAAAGGACACTGTGTTCTCTTACATAATACAGTGACCTTTACGCTACATTCATAAAGATTCCTGTATACGTGTGGTGACTTTGTGCTATGTCTACTTGGCTAAACTGAAACCACATTTCTAAGAATTCCCTTTGTTTCCAGACTAGGGCTGGCCACCAGAGAAGTGTGTATGAGATCTGGAAAGCAGAAGAGAAGCACCAGCCATCTTTATGCTTTGAAGGTGGGTGTGGAACCAAATGTTCCTGAATGGCTACAGTCCATTCAGGTTGTTGCTGATCTCCTGACTCACCTTGTTATCCTAGAACTCCAGCAGCTCCTGCCAGCAACCTGAGCTAAGTGAAACAGAGCAGCTTATCCTGCAGGTCACTCCACGTAGGCCATAAGAAACAGGCAAGAGTCCCAGCTTGTCCTTGTCCACCCATTTAATATCCACCATCCCTTCTTCACTACTGGTCCTGCTGACTCAAACCCAAGTGCACACCCAGAGGCGGTGGACTTATATAGACTACTTAGCCCCTGCACATAATTGAATATATGGGAGTAATAACAATTACTCCTAAAGTAACTCCTAAATGATTCTGCATCATTCACAGTGGTTCTGCTTCTCTGATACAACCATAACCTACAGATATGCAATGCATAGTACATAGCTAGGGTTTTCTTTTTTTTTTTTTTTTTAAGTTTTTATTTATTTTGAGAAAGAGAGACCAAGCAGAGAAGGGGCAAAAAGAGAGGAAGAGAGAGAATCCCTAGCAGGCTTCTCGCTGTCAACACAGAGCCGATGCAGGGCTCAATCTCACGAACTGTGAGATCATGACTTGAGCCAAAACCGAGAGACTGAGCCACCAGGCACTCCAGGGGTTTCTACATAGTATAAAAGAATATTAATTTTTTTACACTACCGTTTTGATTCATATATCAGATCTCATTTTTTTTCAACTTTATGGCTAGGCCTAAATTTTTCTATGGATTTAAATAATTATAAAAGGGGTATTTCTCAGATTATTACTATGTCTGATTACCAAGAAATAAAATGTTTACTTTTATAATTAAGTACACATACATTAATCTTGTTGTATGTTTTATTTGCTTTCATCATCCGATTCTGTTATACCTGTGTGCCTGCATAGTACAGACGGTATGCTTTGTATTAATGTTTCCTTAGCCCTTAAAAAATAATAAAGCCAATCTTTGTGGTAGTCTGACACTTGAAATAATACCCCACTGCCCATTTCACTCAGTACATTTCCATTTGACAGTATTTACTGAATTACTACATATGTCTGGATTTATGAATTTCTAAGAAGGATTCAAAAGAAGTATAAGGCATAATGCTTATTCTTATGTAATTTATAACCTGTTACTTTTCTTTTAATGATTAATATGCATATTCAATTTTTAAACAATTTTAAGTTTCCACAAAGTGTGAGAGTTCATTACAGAGGTATTTTTTTCCCCCTGAGCCATTTGAGAACAATGCTTCATCATCCCTGAGTGCTTTATTGTGTACTGTATTCCCCAATCCCCCCAAAAGTCACAACAATCATCAAAATTAGGAATTCACATTGATAATTTACTCCTATTCTGTTTCCAGATTCTCATCATTTCACCAATTATCCCGATGATGGTTTTTATAGAAAAGGATTCAGTTCAGAACATGAGTTGCATTTAGTGGTCATGTCCCATCAAGTTTCCTTCAATCTGGAAGAGTTCATTTCAGAAGTAATGCTGTGCTTCCCTCACTGTGTTCTCTCAGGTGCCCATGATTTTGATTTGCCCCATTACTTATGATGCTCACTTTGATCCCTTGGTTAAAGTAGTGTCTTCTAGACTTCTCCACTGCATCTCTCTCTCTTTCCCCTGTAACTAATGAGCATTCACTGCATGAGTGTGTGTGTGTGTGTGTGTGTGTGTGTGTGTGTGTGTGTGGTGGGGTGGGTGGGGGTTATTCGGAAACTGTGTAAATATCTCCTTCATTAAACTTTCCATTCATTCATTCACTTATTTATATCAATATGGATTCACTTATTCAACAATTTGTAATCTATTGCTATTATGATTTATTTATTTTTTAATTTTTAAAAAATGTTTATTTATTCATTTAAGAGAAAGAGAGAGAGTACGAGAGACTGAAGAGGGAGAGAGAGAGAATCCCAAACAGGCTCCATGCTGACAGTGCAGAGCCCCACGTGGGGCTCAATCTCACCAACTGTGAGATCATGACCTGAGCCAAAATCAAGAGTCAGATGCTTAACTGACTGAGCCACCCAGATGCCCAATATTGCTATCATGATTTAGTTTAATGTTTAAATTATCTCAGATTTGGCCAGTTAAACTCTTTTAAGCTTGCTTCTGTGTCCTTTTCACATCTCTCTCTCTCATTCTTTGAGCTTTTTATTATTTTTTAAAACTTTTGACACAATAAGATGTTCCAGATTTATTTATACTTTCTTTTTCCCAGCCCTGGAATCAGTTATTTTTCCAAGGACCCTGGTTTCTTTTGGTGGAAATAAACCAAGTTAGATATTTTAAAAAACAAGATCTGGGAACTAAGTGTGCTCATTACTTTTGGGTTATTGCTGTTCTTAGTGGATAGTACTAAGATTACATATGTGTGCACACACATATACGTGCATCCAGTGACATCTATATTTATCTACTGTCATTCATTTATCTATCACCTCTTTGTATTTGTCTGTATTAAAAATTATGAGTTCACACTAATACCTCTTATTTTACCCCACACTATCGAGTTCATTCTTTTTTTTTTTTTTTTTTGATGTTTCCCCCTCCCTTCTCTGACAATAAGAAACATAGTTCCAATTTTCTTTAATATATGTATTTATTTTATCAATTCCCCTCTGTGTTACCACTTTGCCACTCTGCTGCCACACTGTGACACTAAACTTCAGGGCCCTTGACTTGCATGGACCCCTGTGAATGCTCTGAGTTGCTGGGAGTTCTAGCATGTCCTTGATGAGGAAGAAAAGCCAGGTCATAAACAGGATGATTTTGCAGGTAAGCATTTTTGGTAAACTTCCTGGAGAAATATTATAAGAAAACTACCTGAATTTCTAAGGCTCCAATATTTGTTGGGATTTTTTTTCTCATTCTAAATAAATGCTTACTTTCAGCAGTTAGTCTTTAATAGAAATTTTGTATTCTTTTTCTTAAGTAGGGTCCCCTAAATCGAATAAATTTTAGGCATCCAAATTCTGAATTTGTCTGTCTATGCTATATATTTTACGTGCTTTGCTTGATCTAATGCCATAGTTAACCTTTGAGGTAAGCACTGTGATTAATAAATGAAGACACTGAACCACTGACAACCTAGGTCATGTGCTCAAAATCACACAGTTTGGAATTTGAAGCCAATTTTCCTAAGGTCAAGCCCACTGATCTTCTAATACATCATACTCTCTCATGGAATATAACCTTGATGTAATCATGACTTGGTGTTCAAGATCTACCTCTTTAGGAAGTGGATAGTTTTTTAAGCTTCTTGAAACATTAGTAGGCAAAATGTCTTTGATTTTTTTTTCTACTAGGGCTGGCTAGTTTAGCTCCAGAGGCAGGAAGTACCTACAAAGTGTACAGATTAGTGTAGACACTAAAGCAGGAGTTGACAAACTATCACCCACAAGTGAAATCTGGTCGTTCGCATGTAGTTTTTTTTTTTTTTTTTCTGCCTGTTTTTTTTTACAGCCTGTGAGCTAAGAATGGCTTTTACATTTTTAAATTTGTTGAAAAAAATTTAAAGAATAATATTTTGTGACACGTAGAAATTACAAAAATTTCACCCTTTGCTATTCAAAAATAAAGTTTTATTTGGACACATATATGCTCTTTTATTTATGTATTGCTTTATACAATAATAGAGTTGAGTAGGTGCAACAGAGACTATACGGCCAACAAAGCCTAAAGTGGATTTACTATTTGGCTCTTTCCAGAAAAAGTTTGTTGACCTCTGAACTGGAGTCACACACATACTTGCATTTGAACCTTGGCTCCACCATTGGCTAGTTATATGATTGTGAGCATTGTATCTAAGTCTTATTTTCCTCAGATAGAGTGGAGATAACAACGGTGTCCACTTTTTAGCTTATGAAGCTTTCTATAAATGTTTGTGTGACAAATATTTGGATGCTAAAAAAAAACTGCATTTCTTAATTTGTCTAAAACAAAACAAATGATGGTTCAGCTCTTATATATCAGGATTGGCAGGTAAACTTACCTCTGTCATAGTTGGGGGTGGGGGGTCCCTCCCACCTCCGTTAGGATCATACACAATTCTAAGGGTTCAGGAGCACCCCTAAAGAAGTTTTTTGTAGGCGATCCCTGTTTGTCTCCTTGACCAGATCTGCATAGGTTGCAGGCAGTTAATTTCACAAGCAACATTACTTTCGCATATCGCTATTAATTATTATTGTTTTACTACTGATCATGTAAAAACAGTACATGTCTGGCCCATAGCACTCAATAAACGTTTATTAGTGTTATTATCCCTCTCCACCCTATTCTGGAATATGTTAGAAAGAGTGGATCCTAGGGGACACCAGGACCCTGACTGTGCGTGCGCACGCTTGGTGTGTAGGTGTGTTCCTTGGGGCCTCCAGGGAGCTGGCCTATGACAAACATTCGCAGAGCTCCGTTCCAGCTACGAGGAGGTTGCAGGTTGACAGGTAGCGTTACCGCCATCTGCCGCCCGGTCCGCCAAACTGTCACTTGGTACAGTAGCACCCGCAGGGGAGGGCTGCTCGCCGGGCTGACCCTTTGAGCTGCAAATCAACCTTCTCCCCCCAACAAGCACACACTCTGCGGGCCGGCTCCATTATTGCCGGTTCCCCACGTGACCAAAAGACTCTGCCTTTTAGATGTCTCCAGATCTGGCGATAGGGGGGACCGGTCCAGCTCCCAGGGGAGGGGGACTAGGATGATCGCGAGCGGGCGCGGGAGCGGGTGCAGTGCCGGGCTGTGCAGACCACGGGGGCCAAGACTGGGGGCAGTGAGCCAGAGCGTCGGGAAAACACAAGGCTGCAGGGGACCCAGCGGGCTCGCCCAGCTTTGCCTCTTTTCCTTCCCTAATCAGAGGCGGCATGACTCACTCCTTTGTTTCTGGAAAAGATGTATCTGTACTAGCCGGAGGCGGAATTCACCCTCCCGCACTCACCAGGAATTGCTTGCTTATTCGCCGCGCCCCTTCGCTCCCGCCCAGGACGCGGGCAGAATCCTTACACGGGCTGTCAGTGGCTGTGATGGGTGACAGCCAACCAGCAACCTTGCGATCCCGCCTTCTGAGCGCTGGAGATGTGCTTTGCAGGCGCGCTCGCCCGCCAGCGCGCACCTCTGCCCCCTCGCGGCGGGTGCGGGCATCACAGCGGCCCCCAAGCCACCGCCCACCCCCCCTCCCCCGCAGCATCACTTCTGGGTGTTTTCCAAAGAGAGCATTTTTACGGCTCCATTCAACTGGGGGGGGGGGGGGGGTAGATGTGGTTCTCAGGTTAATTACTAATGAATGAAGTGTGTGTGTGCGCGCTCGAGCGCGCGCGCGTGCGTGCGTGTGTGTGTGTGTGTGCGTGTGTGTGTGAGAGAGAGAGAGAGAGAGAGAGAGAGAGAGAGAGAGAGAGAAAGAGAGGGAGAGAGAGAAAGAGACAGAAAGAGGAGGGGGAGAATAGCTATAAGAGCATGTTTGTGACATGATAATGGAGAGGAGAGAAAGGAATAGGAGAAATGAAGGAAATTCAGAAGCAAGAGAGGCAAAATGACAGTGATGAGAGAATAGAGTGACAGCAAAGGATGCAGAAAGAAGGCAGAGAGCAACAGTTTGATGGGAAATGGGAGGGGACTTATTCATGAAAGAGAGGGTTGGATTTGACATCCGACATCCACGAGAGGTAAAGTTTCATTTCGGTGAAGTGAACCTTGTGAACATTTCAATATACGCTCTCCTATTTTGCATCCCATTGTGTTTGGCAGCTGCTAGAAATGAGTTTCCATTCTTCTGTCTTGTTTTAATATTCTCATGTCTCCCACATCACTAGATCATTAGAGGCAGAAACAATTATGCCATGCATTCCGAGTGTCTGACAGAACCCTGGCTGATTACCTTCCCCTTGCCTGGGGCCATCAGCTGAATCTGCTTTCCTTATCTGATCCAGGTTTTACACTGGCTCTCTCTCCACTGACCTCTGCGGGCTAGCTTGCCCTTTGAGAAACAGACCAGGAGCTGCTCAGAATCCCAATGTATGTGACAAACACTCTCACAAAGGCTTCTGCCACCTACTCATCAACAAACAAACAAAGCAAAGCCTAACAGCAACATATAGCCTCAAAAATGGGTTCTTTTGAATCACATTTGTAGCTCCTGACCTAATCTCTTTCACCTCTAGAAGAACAAAAGCCAGGGAGATTTTGCAAGGTCTCCGTTAGCTATAGCTGGGTACAAACGGTGAAAAGGTTGAAAGGGATTTTCTATATCTCAGTCTCAGCTACTATTTTGCCAACACTACCCAATCTTGTTCCAAATTTGAAGGAGGGGGGTCACATTTAGAAAGCCTGGACAAGATGATAAAAACTGTTTTGGCAGGAGATAAATCAATGCATATGGGCGTGGGCAGTAATGCCCAAACTCACTTACCACAACAAATGGTTTTATGAAAATGTTTTGGCCAATACAGTTTATTTTGCCATATGAGGAGTGGTTGCCTATCTGTGTGATTGGATGGAGGGGATGAGCATCTGATGGGTCACTCAGAGGGAGCTCTCAGGTTAGTGGACATCCTTGGTGTCTGACTTTTATTCTGGTAGTTGCCAAGGATATTCAAAGAATGCAGTTTGGAAAGAAACCATTTCCCATTGTGGTTAATGGACTATGACTCAGATAGTAATAGGAAGAGAAAAATACATTGGTCCCTCAAAATGCAAAATCTTTTTGTAACATGGTTATTATCAAATAAGGAGAGTTACGTTTTTCTTGTCTCAATACGTTGTTGTGAGGTTAAAAAGATAATGTATGTGGACATGTTTTGCAAAGTCAGAGGAAGCTCCCCAGAGCCAGGGAGGAGCAATGCTTGGGGGAAAAGCATGTTTGCCACAGGTTTTCAAAACCAATTAACGCTGTATCTCCAAATCATTAAATAATTGTTTAATTAATCCCCTAATATTCAAGCACTTACATTTTATTTCCTGTTTCCTTTTCACTCTGATTATCTCTTTCTGCTTGGATCTGTTTTGTGCATTTTCTTAAGCTCCTCCACGAGGGTTTCAGCCAAGGAAACCCTCGTTTTCCTGTGCAAAGGTTAGTCTCCTATAGTGGTCAGTGAGTGCGTCTCAGTTCCACACTCCACATCTGTGCCCTAAAGAGAGCTCATGGCAGAGAATTCAGATGAACCCCTGAATCTATACTGCAGAGTGGGGTGGGAAACTCTCTAACTGTATTTTCTTTTTCTTTTTTATTTTTTTCAATGTTTATTCGTTTTTGAGAGACAGAGAGAGACAGAGCATGAGTGGGGAAGGGGCAGAGAGAGAGGGAGACACAGAATTTGAAGCAGGCTCCAGGCTCCGAACTGTCAGCACAGAGTGGGGCTCGAACTCACGAACTGCGAGATCCTGACCTGAGCCGAAGTCAGACGCTCAACCGACTGAGCCACCCAGGCACCCCTCTAAATGTATTTTCTATTGTATGTATTTCTATTTTCTATTTTCTCTCTCTCTCTGTCTCTCTCTCTCTCTCTCTCTAAAATCTTTACCTTTTACGTATAATACCTTCCACTCCCACATATATATACACATCTATTTTTTTCACCTCTACCCACAAGATTTACTACTTTATGGGACTCAGTGGTTTGCCTTTAGAGGTGGAGTGAAAGTAGAAATACATGTCCCTATATACTAACTTCACCCTAAGTTTGAAAAGTAAAAACATTTAGCAAAACTTGATACGGGCCAACGAATTTGCTCTGTAGTACATTGTTGGGACTGCTATAAAACAGCACACACTCGTGGCTCAATTAACAGAAATTAATTTTCTCACAGTTCTAGAGGCTGTAGGTACAAGATCAAGATGCTGGCAAAGTTGATTTCTCCTGAGCTCTCTCTTTTTGTCTCACAAATGACCTCTAAATGGGAGTGTGATGCCCAGTTTCCAATGTGTGTGTGTGTGTGTGTGTGTGTGTGTGTGTGTGAGAGAGAGAGAGAGAGAGAGAGAGAGAGAGAAAGGAGAGCATTCCCATACCAACAAGCAATTCTTGGACACCAGCTGGAAGTCTTACAATTCAATTCAATTCCGACATGATCTACCTGGAGATAGTGTCAAGATCCCACAGGTTAAAGGCACAGGTCCACAGACTGCCTCTCCTTTTCAGGTGCCAATCACGAGCCCAGGTTTTTACTGATGCTTCTGAGCAACAAGCTACAGATCCGAAGTTCCTACGACTCCTCCCAACCTTGGGTTCAATTAATTTGCTAGATCAGCTCACAGAACCCGGAGAAACATTTTACTTACTAGATCATCCATTTATTATAAAAGGACTTAACTCAGGAACAGCCAGATGGGAGATGCATGGGGCAAGGTGTGGAGAAAGGGCACAGAGCTTTGTCGTGCTCTCTCAGAGAGCACAAATCTCCGTATGTTCACCAACCCAAAATCTTTCTGAACCCAGGCCTTTAGGGTTTTTGTGGAGGCCTCATTACATAGGCATAATTGATTAAATCACTGGCCCTTGGTGATCAATTCAACCTTCAGCCCTTCTCCCATACCCAGAAATCAGGGGATGTGACCAATTGATCCCCACTCTGGCAACCAGTCCCCTCCTTAGGCGCTCTCCAAATTACCTTATTAAAATAAACCCAGTTGTGGTGTGAAGACACTAGTTATGAATAACGAGACACCCATTTCACCTTTATGGCCCTGAAGCCATTTTAGGAAAGGAGGACAAGAAACCGAATGTTATGACAAAAGATATTTACTCAGTAAATTCCAAGGGCTTTGAGAGCTGTGAGCCAAGAACCATGAGCAAAGACCAAATATGTATGTATGAGAAATATATTTTAGTCATCTGAATGAGAAAATACATATTCTAATAAATCACAATATTACAGCCACCTTCTTGCTGTGTCCTCACATGGTCTTGTCTCTGTACAAAACCCTTCCTGGTGTCTTTTCCCCTTCTTATAAGGATGCCGGTCATACTGGATCAGGGCCCCACTTTTATGACCTTGTTTAACCTTGAGTATGTCTTTATAGGCTCCATCTCCCTATTCAGTCACATTCTAAAGCACTAGGGGCTTAGAGCCTCAACTGTGAATTTTAAGGGGATACAATTCAGCCCATAACCCTCTCCCAGCATATTCACATGGGCTACTGGAGCTGACAACTGAGCGTTCTTTTTTGGGTTCCACAAAGAAAGAGATCTGTGGTGGAAACTACCGTAACGTTAGACCAAAAAGGCCCAGAAATGGGGTTCTGGGGCCCCGCTTTTCAGCTGGATGTGTGACCCTGAGACAGGCAGCTAATTTTTTGAAGCCCAGTTACCTTATCTATGAAACATGTACTGTTAGTTCTCCACCACTATTACTGCATGCATTATTATGTGGTGCTTTATTGTAATATTTTGATGGTACATCTTTGGACAGGTGGTTCTTTGCACTAGAAGGTAGTACAGTGGTTAAGAGCAAAGCCTGTGGAAACATAGAGATCTGAATTTGGATTCCAGTCTCTTTACTTTCTTCGGGCCATCATTTAACTTTGAAAGATTCAGTTTCTTCCTATGTAAAATGGGACTCATAATATTAACAATCATACAAATTCATGTAAAGGTTAGCAAAAATAATACATATAAAATTTGAGGACTTGAAAATAGTTTATCCTCATCATCAATAGTTTATTTCTGGGGCACCTGGGTGGCTCAGTTGGTTGGGCATCCAAACCTCAGCTCAGGTCATGATCTCACAGTTCACGGGTTTGAGTCCCATATCGGGCTCTGTGCTGACAGCTCAGAGCCTGGAGCCTGCTTTGGATTCTGTGTCTCTCTCTCTCTCTCTGCCCCTCCGCCCCACTCTCTCTCTTTCTCTCAAAAATAAATAAACACTTAAAAAATAGTTTATTTCTGTAAAGTCTTTCTCTTGCCCTTTCCCACACGACCTTAACCTCGAAATGGAATTCAGCCCTACTTCTGATCTGGGCTACCTGAATAATCTTTGTGATATTCTTTTGTGCTAATGACTACTTATTCTTCAGGAGGTTCTCTCTTTTCTTCCTCCTTTCCCACACCAGCCTTCAGTGGTGTGCACCTCTGCACAGCGTTCATGTATTCCCATCATCTCATCTCTGTGAGAGCAAGCCCTTGACAATCACACACACAAGTGTCACAGCCATCTTTCAATGTGCAATGCTGATGTGCTGCCACAATTTCACTTCACTCAAAATATTCTTCTCAACTTGAAGCTTGAGTAAGCAGGTAGAGGTAAGGATCAAAATACAGCATTCATCTTCACTTGCAAGGGCATCCCGGCTCCTCGCACAGAGCCCGGCAAATAGTCAGGACCCACAAATATCTGGGTAATGGATGAATAAATGCATCGTGCATTGACAAGAGTGTAGCCAAAACACTAAACTTGTTTTTCAGTGATAGATCATAAATGGGGAAAAGTCCAGACGGGATAATGGTGCAGGACAGATGTGAAGCTTAAAGTTGAAGAAATATTGATATGGAGGCAGGTGTGCGAGTGTGTGTGTGTGTGTGTGTGTGTGTGTGTGACATATTCTGAGAGAAGTAAGTTCAGAATCAAATAGTTTAAAGGAAAAGGAGGAATTAGGACATTGCATATGGTCAAGAGTTCTGAAAAGTCACCCCTTCCATTCATAAAGAGTGTTCACAGCCCCATTTTTAGTGATCCCAATTTCACCTAGACACAGATCTAGGCATACATAGTCTGTTTGACCAAATGGCAAGACAGTGAAAGGGTTATTAAAATATTTTATTTGTATCATGAAAAGATTGACTTATAAATCTTTGTTAAATGTCTGTCTCCCTGGGGGAACCCGGCTGGCTCAGTTGGTAGAGCATGCAACTTTTAATCTTGGGGTTGTGGGTTCGAGCCCCACGCTGCGTGTAGAGATTACTTAAAAATAAGATCCTAAAACAAAACAAAAGAAAACAAAACAAGAAAAACAAAGAACAAAGTCTGTCTTCCCAGCTAGACATAGACTTCAGAGGACAGGAGCTTGCCCTCAGGGAACAGGTGAATAATTACACAGGTGCCTGGCTCACACTAGTCTCTTCATGGAGATTTGTGAATGAACAAGTGAATGAATGAATGCACAAACCTTGGCATCTGTGTATTCACACCACTCTAGAGGATTTTTCCACCACTACCATTGAACAATTTGTTAAATAGTGAGTAGTGACCTTATATTTGCAGTTGCTGTATCCCTCTATGTGAACCCTTTGCAGGTTGACCTTGTCAGGCCATGTCATCAGTGTCAGGTCACAGAGGTATCGTAAGCTCTCCTTTCTTCTCATCATTTTGAATTAGCTTCCTTGTTATTTATGTGATAATATTTTAGGGCATATTTATTTCGAGAAGAATAATGTATTTAGCAAATGCTATATATACAGGAGGTTTTAAGTGAGACAAAATGCAGCAATTAATGCTAATGAGTCTGCTGTTAGCATGTAATATTCCTGGTGTTATAATCATGCATCACCGAACATGGGCCTCAGTTTGTTCAACAGATGCCGATCTTAATGGCCACATTCTCTTCCCATGGATAAGTTAGCTTTAGTTAAATGTACCATTAAAAATAACCATTTAAAATGTTAATGAAAACGGTGACTGTATCCACCAGGAATTTTTGTTTTAACCTCTGCTCTATTCTTATTTTCAAAGGGCTTTTGGGAAGATGAAGACCCTATTGCCTATTTACAGTGCTTTACACAGGAAAAGAGAGAGAGAGAGAGAGAGAGCAGCTCAGTTCATTACAATTAAGATCTAATGTGACCCTTTGCAGCAGCTGCAGGCTGCAGGCCTGCGTCCTTAACGCTAACCACAACGGGAAACTACTGTGTTTTCATCTCTTGTTTCTTCTCAATATTAATTTAGAATGTGAGGCAGAATTAGGTAATTGGGGTCCTTGCTAGTCCAAGTAGTTAATATCCAAATATCTTGTCTTCCTGGAAGTACCATTATTTTATCACAAATTAGTATTAAAGAAGGGAAAATACCAAAATATTGCTACTTAGGTATAAGGATATGATCCTTCCAGAACAAAAGAAAGCCTAAGGCAGGCTTTTTTTTTTTTAATTGAAATATAGAGTTTGTAAAACAAAGGTTTAATAGATGCAGAGGGAGAGCTATGCATCTTTCCACATTTTACCACTGCTCATGCATGGCCTGAGACAGATTCTTTAGGTCCTAGAATGTGTCTACATGGTATGTGAGCATAGGGCAGAGAAATGTATATGTGTATGCCTATGTGTATTTAATTGGCATGACCCAGGCCTCCTCTGGGCTCATTTCTTTCTGGCTGGGCTACATAAACCTTTAGGCCTGGCTAAATTGGTTCAGGGCAGTGTAGATGGGCCAGGCTGCTGAGAGGCAAAGAAGGGAAGGGTCAGCCAGACCTGGGGAACATGTTTCTTAAGAGCTTTTTCAAATACACAACCCAACTGTCTTGTGAGTAGGAAGTGTCTCCATTCAGGTGCTCCCAATCCTTTCTTTGGTGAATCCTCTTGGTTCTGGGAGGTTTTGTTTTCTTCTTTCTTTCAGAATTTACTGAAGTATTTATGTATCTGGGTGAATTGATGCTACTTAAAGGCTTTTCCATCTCAAGACTTGCTGATGATATAGAGCCTGGGAGTTCACATATTAAGAATAAGGCAAAAACTCAGCAATGCAAGTTACACTAATTATCTAGGACTCAGGAAAGACTAAAAGGACAGAGAGGTTTATTTAAAATCCAGGGATTTGGAATCAAAATGTTAATGCAGTAGAGGCCTGTGGATGGGGTGGAGAGGGTCCACCGACAACTGCCTGGGATCTTCTAAAGATTCTTTAGCTGGAGCTTCATGGGGCCATAACCACACCATTTCTCTTGACGTGACCAGTGTCCTTCCCCATTCCTGAGTTTCTGATCAGGGTCTGTAACCAGAGTTCACTCCTTGTTGATTACCCGTAGACACTACACCAGGGGGAGTTATCACACAGAGTAATCTTTATTTGCGTCAAATAAGGAGATGGTGAAGAAGAACTTCCAAAGTGGTGACTCCCCGAGCAGGGTGAGTAGATTCTTTTTATTTAGGGTTTCGTATGCAGTACCCAGAAAGGAGAGTTTTGTCATCTTGTATAAAGGCAGGCATATTTGGAAAGCTTGCCTGCAAGAGCACCCTATGTGGTGTTAATGAAGCTTGGGCTCCTCCTCAGGAAGAGACTTTCACAGTATGATGAAGCAGAGATAACTGCCAGATAAGAAGGGGCTATGGGCATGCTCCAAGAACCCTTATAAATGGGATGGGGTTTGAGGCTTATTACCTCTGGTAAGAAATACAGGGTTTAGCTTGTTCATAGGCTGGAATCATTTCAGTTGACCTTGAGTCCAGGCTTCTGTTAAAACAGCTAGTATATATTTGTTAGTAGTGTTTGAAGACCCAATAGCTGATGAGGGAGAAACTGTTCTCTGAAAAAAATAAGGTTTAAATTTTTTGCTAGTGTTAACTTATTAACCCTATGGGTCACGATTTTAATCCTACAAAAACAATTCAAGAATGTACATTGGGTAAATCTTTACTTTTGAAACAGCACTAGGAGTTTTACCATTGATTTATTATCTCTGATATGGTTAGCTATTTCCTGGCTTGGTAGAGACTGCTAGTTTTTGCATTCCATTTGTTCTTTTAAATCCTTAACTGTTGAGGTTTTTGCATTTCTTTGTAATTCTAACACTTCCTAGGAAATTCTGTGAGAAGTGTGCTTGGGCAAGAAGACCAGGTAGGGCTCTTCTCTGGTGTCCTGAAAGTTTTGTCTTGTCTTTCTTTTTCCAGGGACCCTGACTCTTTCTGCTGACAGGTCCATTTCTGGTGTTTGCTTGCACTGTTAGGAGCATCCTCTCCATGCAGACAGACTGGAGGTGGAAGTTCTTTGGACCAGTATGTCTCTAATTGGATCTGGGAGGCCAGACAGGGGCAGGCAGGGTGAGCAGGTAGAATGACACAAAGTAAAGATAACATGGCCAGTCCCAATTTCACACTACCTTATACTACAAATTGTCTTGTTTTAAAAGCCCTTGAGAAGTCACCCAGCACCTTCTCATTGAGAATGTTTGGGTCTGTAAGAAGTGACTAAGTTAGAATACTTCCCCTCTCCAGTGTTCTCAAACACAGTTCCCAAGGTTTGCTAAAGATCCTCAACAGTTTGAGATTTTGGGGCCAGGAAGTAGAGCTGACTAATGAAAGTCTACCCCAATGTGCCAGTCCAGGGAGTAGAAGAGAGTAAGTTAGCAGGGAGAGTGGAGAAAGGGCCTTTTCCTCTTCATACTGAAGACCCTTAATTCTCCAGTCTTGGGCTTACAGGCAGCAAAGTGTTCCATGTTTGTGTAACAATTGTGTGTGTGTGTGTGTGTGTGTGTGTGTGAGGGAGGGTTCTGCCTTTTGTTCCATAGACTTGAGTTTAGAAATCTTCCACCAGTGTCATGAGATTACAGTGATTGGTAGAAAAAAATCCCACATGTAGTGTATTGTTATTTGCATTGAACATAATTCAATTCTATTTTGACAAATGTTGATAAATTATTAGCCTTTCACTGTGCTAGGTCTGAAAAGATCACAAGGCTGAAAAAGTCATGGCCCTTTAATTAAGAGGTTAACCTGGGTGGCTCAAGTCGGTTGAGCATCCCACTCTTGATTTCAGCTCAGGTCATGATCCCAGGGTCATGGGATCAAGCCCTGTGTTGGGCTCCATGCTGAGTGTGGAGCCTGCTTAAGATTCTCTCTCCTCTCTCCCTCTGCCCATTTCCCCTGCTGGTGCTTCTCTCGCTCCCTAAAATAAATAAAAAAATAAATAAATAAAATAATTTAAAAAAAAAGGAGTTTAGATTCACAGACTCACCTTCTTCCCAGCTCTCAGGTGTTGCTTTGAACATGTTTTTAAATAAATGGATATAAAGGGAGTAGAAAATGGGGTATACAACAAAGAATTTCTTCTGAAGCACTCAGAAGGCAAAGCCTCCAGGTGGTATTAACTTTCTAACCCTGTAGCTTTCGTGGCTAAAAGGAAATAAAATCTCAAGCCAGTTAAGGACAATGCTATTAAAGACTCCAAATAGTTTTTTTATAAGATTGGAAATGGGAGGCATATAATAAAGACTGGCTATCCTTTGGCCCAGGTTCCTGAGAGGTAACCTTTAGTTCCTTAAAATTTTCCAAGTGGTAGGAGAGTTTCTTTGTTATTCATGTTGGGTCCCTGGAGCCACACCTGATATTTCATGCTAATGAGGTAAATTCTGATGGGCCCCTAGACGGTTTATGCCAATGAGGGATGGGGGCTGGCCATGCCACAAAGACCAGTCCTGTAGTTAGAGTACAGGGGCTTTGAGTCTTGTGGTCGTGACATCAGTCTGACCTCCTGGCAAGAGAGGGGTCCTGGAGATGGAGTTTGGCTGTTCATACAATAATTCAATCAATCGTGCCTAAGTAATGAAGCTCTAATAAAAACTCTGTGCACCAAAGCTTGGATGAGCTTATCTGGTTGGCCACACTCTGGGCATTGTCACACATCAGTATGCTGGGAGGGTAACGTGTCCTGATTCCAGAGGGGAGAGGACAAAAGAAACTTCACGTTTGGGATTCTCTCAGACTTTGCCTGAAGTGTCTCTCCTATTGGCTGGTTCCAATTTACATCCTTTTGCTATGATAAAACTGTAATCATAAAGATAATACTTCCCTGAGTTCTGTGTCATTCTAGAAATTATTAAATACAAGAGGATAGTGGGAACTGAATTTGAGGCGAGCTGATCAGAAATAAAGGTGGCTTGAGGTCCCTGAACTTGTGGCTCGCATCTGATGTGAGAGCTATTTTGTTTGAGAACTGTGTCTTTAACTTCGAGTTTGGCAAACTCATTGAAGAAGGGCATTTTTAGAGTTTTACATAAAATCAGTGGTGCCTGGGTGGCTCCGTTGGTTATGTGTCCAACTTTGGTTCAGGTCATGATCTTGTGGTCTGTGGGTTCAAGCCCCACATCGGGCTCTGTGCTGACAGCTCAGAGCCTGGAGCCTGCTTCGGATTCTGTGTCTCCCTCTCTCTCTCTGCCCCTCCCTCCCTCCCTCTCTGTCTTTCTCAAAAAATAAACGCTAAAAATTGTTTTAAGTTTATTAAAAAAATAATTTTATATAAAATTCAAATTTGGGGAGATTAGGCCCTTAAACTGTCTCTTTAAAACAGAGGGGTTGCAGGGGTTTTGTTTCTGTCTGAGACCCTTTGCTGATTATTGAAGCTGATCACTAATGCTTACTCACCCTCTCCCCAGCCACCCGCCCTGATTCTTGTTTTTTCTGACCTATTTTGCCTACTAAGAGTCAAACTTCAGACCCTCCCCATCACCTTCCCCATGTATACAATTAGCCAATCTCACCTCTTTGGATTGTGGATTGCTTATTTCGCATTTTCTCTTGCCATCTCCTGTCTGTCCTGTGCAATGCTATAGGAATTCTATGGAGATTTGGAAGCATTTTGTGAAGGGAATAGCTCTCAGTAGGAATAGAAAACAAACTTTCTTTTTCATAAGTAGAAAAAGATAGGTGACTTTAAAAGTAATTTTATGCCTTCCACTGTTATCAGGTAGGATCTTATTAAAGTGAATCCTTAAAGATACCCCTGCTATGGAGACTTTAAAGAAAGAATATAAACTCCCTAATGGTTTTTGGGGACCATGTCCTAAGATCTCTTTCAAATCTAACAATCTGGAACTTCTTAATGCTTTGTCTGTAGCTTCCCAATGGTAATTTATATTCATTCTTACGATCCCTTAAGGGAGAAAGAGAAACCCGCAGAGAATCTCTTTGCTTAGATGAGGACAATTTTTGTAAATACCACATTCCTATCTGTGATAAAAGAGATTTGATAGCCTTCCAGTGATTCTTCAGTATTTTGTCCACCCCTTCCTCACATGACTTGCACCATCATTGGCTTCATTTCCTGTCTTATTCATGAAAACCTCCAAGGGGCAGTGCAGTCAACCACAAGATCACTGACTCAGTTCAATGAAGACACATCTCCTTTTCACGTTTATTTCATTTTGCTTTAAGATCACAGAAGAGCAGAGCATTCATACGTGTAAAGTAACAGAAGAGAGAAACAGAATTTAAATACATTTTAAAAGAAAGGAAAAAAAAGCTCTTTTTAATTTTAATTTTTTTTTTTTTTACACACACTGCGCTTTTTATTTTCCTTCACAGAGCTAGTATCCAGGGAAAAAATCCATCCAATAAACAAAAATAAACTTTGAACAACAAAAAGCCCAAATAAAAAATGGCCATGTGTTTGTATCATCAAGGAAAATTTCTGTTTATGTCTACAGGGCTGAAAAAAAGGAATATATTTATATATATATATATATATATTTATATGTATATAACATTGTTAATAAGGAGAATTCTAACCAAGAGCAGGATTTATACACCCTTCAGTAGAGCAGTGAGAAGGAAGGGGTGGAGGAGTGTGGGGGGAGAGAAGGTGGAGGTTTTGTCCCGTGCTTCTCTCCCCCTACATTTTTTTTCCCTTTAACCTTCCCCAATCCCAGTGAATACTTAGGGAGCAGGACCTGGCCATAATCACCAGGATGAACCATTTACATTCTCTGGTGAAGAGCAAAGACTTAGGGAAGTGGGTCCAGAAAAGGCTACAGATAGCTTAGAATTACTGCCACGTGCCATGAAGCTAACAGTTTCGTATATTTTCTTCATTTTGCAAGAAGCAGATTTTTACTCTGTGGCTGGCTTTACATAGAGAAGGCTTGTGCAGAGAAGAATGTAGCTGTAAGAGTAGATCCAGGAGCACCACTCAAATAGACACCTCTGAAACAACCATGGAAATGGGGAGTTGTCCTATGGGCAGGCCATTCATCCATTTTAAAAAGCTTCCTAAGTAGTCTAAGCACATCACATATCCTCATCTACATCAAGTGATATTAATGCTGGGAAGTCATGGATAATCCCTGGTCTTCAGTACATAAGAGACTCAGGGTCTTTCTGTTCTCCTAGGCAATGAATGAAAAGCTACCATTGGACAGATGCTAAGTTGAGCCTCCAGGATAGTGTGGGGCTACACTTTGATGGGTTAAAACAAGTGGGCTTGTGCTGAATCCATCCAGAACATGGCACAAGAAAGCAATTCCTCATTAACCGCCTGAGAAACATCATTTCTGTATGCCTTCTTCTCAGAGAACCTTAACAGAGAACTTGCACATTTGATTCTGGCCTTCACAACAACTCTTACTATATTCAATTCTGTAACCTCCTCAAGTGTGTTTATTTTTGTCCTATTTTCAACTTGTCATCTTTAAATGGTATCGACTTGTACTTTTTAAAAATGAGGCTTATTTTCTCTCCATCTTCTTGCTTGAGTTCATAGGCTATAAAGTCAAGTTTAGGGAAAACTTTTGCCATAAGAAATTCCTTCCAAAAACAAAATGTATTGTCTTGCCTGTTTCTCACAGAACAGCCTTTTAAACCTGCCTGAGACCACATGCTTACTACCATCAGCACAAGCAAAAGTTTTCAACGACACACATTTACTGTAATGAGGCACTTGGCCCAGGATGAGAAAAAAAACTGACGTTTCCTGTCATATGCACAACATCCTCACTTGTTCCACGCATAACACTCAATCTGGTTATTTTCCTTCCTCTGAAAGGTTATTAGAAGAGAATTCAAACGTTAGATTATATATTATAAGGAAACAACTCCAGCTATTTCAGTGCCTTCAGTATAATCTGGATGTGTCCTTTCTCTACATTGCTAAGAAGTTTTGATCAGAAGAGAATTTTAGAACCAGTCCAGGGACCCTGTATTCTAGAAGGTTTGGCTTTTGAAATGGAGATGATGGAATGATGGTTCTGAGAAAGGAAGCTGGTATAGAGGCCTACGTGGAGGTGATACACAGCTGCTTGGAATAATCAGCTGAATACATCTTATATGATTATTAAATTCTTATTCAGGATCAGAGTTTAGAGATGACAGAGGTCTTAGAGATGTCATCCAAATTCCTTACTTTCGGGATGAGAACACCAAGTCTCAGGAAGGCTAAATGGCTTGCTTGAGGTCACCTAAGCTTGTTTGTGGCCAGACCCAAGGCTACAGTCCAATTCTTTTAACTTTCTGCTTGACCTTAAAGTTGCCATTTATCTTGGGTAGAGGAGTGTAATGTTTAAGTGTAATGTTAATTTGACCTAAATTTCTTTCTATAACTGTCCATGCAGAAAGTTCATGTGATCCCCAAAGTCATCTCTTTGATGACTTTTTGTGGTTGCTCAAATTGTAGAAACTCTCTCTCTCTCTCTCTCTTAAACACATCAGACCCTTCAGAAAGACCCTTCAGAATAGGTAGGTCTATTAGATTAAGTAAAAGTAGTTATTTCCTAGGGTAACTTGGCAAGATGTTTCTCAAGGATAGAACATATTTCTTATATCCCACGATTTCTTAGAATCAAGATGGCAAAGAAGATTTCCCGATGTCTTTGCTCGATGAGAAATAAAAACAGTAATATTTTGCTCACCACGCTGTGGGTGACTTGGACTTATTTAAAGAAGCCATCTTAGATGATCGGTAAGAAGTAACAAGAAGACACTGGGAATCAATGCAACAGACACATGAGCCCTTAAAACTCCTTCCTCTTTATTTCCTCATTTCCCTTGCTTTGGGGTCAGGTGAGACAACTATGGCTGCAGTTGGGGGAAACTCCACTTAGTTCCTGTAGGAACAAAGAGGTGGCCTCCTGAGGCTTGAGCAGGATGTGAACCTTTAATAGTTCCTGTGGGTCTACTTCCTTTCGCTGAGGCAACCTTCTTGTTTGGGACATTAGTCATCCTCCTTCCCATTCTGACCTGTGAAATGCTTCAGTTTTTATTTATTTTTATTTGATTTTTTTTCTTTAAGATTCACAGATTTAGCTGAACTTGGGCACTGCATGAAAAATGAAGTTTACATCGTTTATATTATGTACATAAACTAGTGATTTACATTGATTTACACATGATTGGTGCCTAATTTATTAATCAGCACACAGTATGTAAATGCACTGAAAGGAAATCAAGATTTTAAAATAAGTTTTCCATAATATCCATAAACATTTGCACTGGTGTAAATGTTAAACCTAAACCTAACGTTAACACCAGCTTCCTTGCCAAGAGGAAAGTGATGTACGTTGCTGCGTGAAAACAAATTCTCTCTTGAATTTCAGTTGGCCACATTTGACAACACAGCTACATGCAAATGAGAATAGTTTACTTCTCTTCTGCTAGTATGCACATAAATGTAAACTCCATTTTGCATTTAGTGAGATGTTTACAGATATAATGTCAACTATGACGGAAAATTTACATCACTGGGGCAAATGTAGTCTTTAGAAGAGAAATATTTTAAGTATGTAAGAAAGAAGAAGGCTTCCTGAACTGAATTTACATTTCTTAATTTAGGGTCCTATCTCACTATTTTTGTGGTATGTTTCACATTTGTCTTCAAAATATTAATAATTTTCATAGGTCAGATATAGCACTGCACTTATATTTCTATAAAAAACGATAGTTATTGGTGACCAAGACTAAATCCAGGCAAATAAGTTATGAAGATGAAGAGAAAAATAAGGCCATGGTTAATCCCATGGAACTTGGTCCACAAACAAATTCCTTTTAAACAAATAATTACAAAGTGGAAAAAAAATGGGGCTCTCTATCTTTCTAAATGAAGCATAGCTCTCTTTTTTTGACCAGATTCAGTTCTTTTCTTCCTTTTAAGTTTAAACCATCATTCTAGATTTGTCTTATAATACATACAATATTGTAAATATAGCATCTGTAAAGATAAGATTAAAAAAAATACATACACATATATATTATTTTTCCACAAATAATTCGAGGCCTGCAAAAAACAAAAGGAGGGATTCTGGGAGACAAGTCAATAGAAACAGTCAAACCACAAACAACCTGGGGATGGAAAATGTGACTCTGGAGTAGTTAAGAAGCTAACAACTTGGTAGGTAATAACTCAAATAATTTCATGCTGAGGAGTTTAGTTTTTGTGTGCAAAGGAGGTAAGTCCATTTTTGGAGGAGAAACAGATTTTTGTTTCTCTCCCCAAGAACATGAAAATCACGAGTACTTTTACAAGGTCTCTATGAATAGCCCCAGTTGACTGAATATGTAGTAAAAAATGCCCATGGCAAGGGAGAAGTCTGTCTGACTTGGAAGAGAAGGCAAAGGTCAATAGGACATTTCTTCCCCATGAGAAAGCACAATGTTTTCCCTAAGCCTTAGTTCTTTTAAGGGCAGAGGGATTTGATGTCTCAAAACAAGTAAGACTTTCCTCCAACAAGGCAACACCTTCTGATGAACGATTGCACAGAGGATATAATTCTGCAGTTGTAAAACCTAGGATAGTTCTCATTCTTCAGGAAGTGCCCTTGGTCAAGGTCATTTCTGCATTTGTTAACTGAAGGTCGGATCTAAGGATTTTAAGAATGGTGGAGTGTCGTTTTGCATACAAAGGACATGAAAGATATTAGTCATTCAGATTAATTGATGAATTTCGCTCCTCTCATGGTATTGTTTTCAACCAGTTGGTTCTTTTCAGTGCAGGGTTTCAAGTTTTGACTACCAACGGATAAGATTCTTGAAGGGATTTATAGCAATATGATGAACTAAATTCCAAGAAGTCCCACGTTCAGACTCAATTTCTTGGTGTCAGTCCTCTGGCTCCTGCCTTTTTTCTGACCTTCCTCCAAACTATGTTCTCCTCCATTCTTCACATTGCTTAGAGACATTCTCAAACCTAGGAGATTTCTGGGGCCAATGTTTGCTCTGAAACAGGAGCCAGGACAAATGTTTTTAAATTCCCAGATCCTGCCAGAGATATATGCAAACACCACAATATTCAATAAATGTTTAATTATGTTTAATATATGTTCCATTATATTAAAACTCAGGGAACAAATGGTGCTGACAAGGCAGACATTCCTTTCAGTGGAGAATCTCCTTCCATAAAACCAAGACCTTGTCCTTATGATAGGGTGGAGACAATAAGAAATCTAGGTATATGATTAAAATGTGTCACATGCCACAAGGATCTGTTCCTGAAACTGATACTAAACTGAACTAACTCCTACTACTTTTCTTTTCTTGTATAACTTTAAATTAGCGTGAGTTCCTCTTAAGCTTCCACTTAGGGATGTGACTGGCTTTTCAATATATGGGGAACATTTATCATCAAGGATGATAAACTTATATTCCTGTACTAAGACCAAAATGTTAGAGAAATCCCCGATTGTCAATAAATTGATGCTGGATAGGAATATGGCTCACCTTCCCTATATTTTAGTAGCTACTTTCTTGGATAAGAATTTCTGTCCTATGCCAGGATCTGCCACAAATACTCTTATCCATCCTCAACCCCAATTTGTTTGCCCTTCTGTTTCATGTCTAAGCTGCAAAATCACAAAAGAAGCCTGGTAATAAGCTTTCTAAAACAAACAATAGAATCCCCTAGAACAGATTTAAAATGTTGCTCATCAAAGAGATCATTACCTTCAAAGACAAGGCTCATTGCCAAGAGCCTTTAATTAATAAATTCTATCAGAAATTTCAAATCCTCCCATTTCTTTCCTTCCCTCTTTCCTGTCTTCTGTCTTTGCCTCTCCCTTCCTCCCTTCCTTTCTCTTTCTCTTCCTTTTTCTATTCGCAGTTAGGAAGTTTCCTGTTTTATAACATGTGACAGCTATTTTTCAGGTTCCAAAACTAGGTGAGGTACCATATTTGGCTTTTCTGAAATACATTCAGTTATGACCTCAGCAATAATCTTCTGTCTTTTCATAAGTTGAGCCACTTCCAATGCCTCCTATAGTCTAAGCGAAAGCAATGGTTGGTTTCCTGACAAAGATATTTACAGCCAGCTCTCTCTGCAAACCTTTCCTAAGAACATCCTGGTGCTGCAGTGATACCAAGCTTTGTGGTATGCATACAGTTTCTGCCTAAATTATTACAGGTTTCCCAGATCTTTTGATTAAGGAACTAACATTTCAGATGACTCTTGCTGATGTAAACTTAGACATCATATCCCCCATAGTATCTTTCAGGAACTAGAAGCCAAAAGTGAGCAGGGAAGGTGGAATATATCCCAGTGGCCTGGCCTAGGATAATGATGGACCAGTATGAACAATGGTACTGCAAACATTACCAGTGGGGCAGAAGGGAGATCGTGCAAGCCACCAAGTAAAGTATTAGCTTGCAACATCAGGACAAAAATCTGCAAAGGAGCACAAGGAATGGATTCTTTCTTGTTATGGTCAATGCTCTGTACAGAGCTCTGCCCACATCTCCACAAGATGAGTAGGGATGTGGGCATCTGTCTACTTTTCGTGCCTTGCTCACTCTCCATATAGGAAACAATCTCTGCTCAGGGGAATCCATGGGCCAAATGCAGTGTTAGGTGAAGCTCAGGGAGGGGGCAAAACAGAGCTGCTTAGGATCTCCATGTGGCTCATCATCCTTTCATTGGGAGTTAACACTTGGAGACCTTTCTGCTTCTTGGGATTTACTCAACACATGCTACTCACTCCTGCAGCAAAGCAGGTCCAAGCCTGCAAAAAGCCAGGAAATATATGAATTCCTCAGACTCATGAAACAAGAGTGAAATCAGAAACCTTCTCTCCTAGGTCACCTCATTGACGTCACTGATTCTTTCTACTGTTTGCTCACCCCATCAATAGTAGGCACTTTCATTTACAGTGATATTCTGAGTGACTCTCGACTGGGTTCTGATGATTAGACTAGGAGGAATATGAGGTTCTGCCCTTAAAAGGGGCACAGCTTGGTGTGAATACACACTGATGTCATGTGACAGCCATGGGGGTGTGCTGGGGGGCTCTGCTCCATGCCTTCTTCTCCACCATGTCCCCCAGCAACTTGTCACAGCCGCGTCTCACAATTACAATGCAGGACAGTATCTACAGCACAATGAGTCTATGTACACATGGACCATTCCCTTGGCATGCTTTAGAGAGAGACACACACGCTCACATACTTGTATACCCACGTGAGAGCGAGAGGCTTGAGCACGCACGCACAGTGGAGAAAATTAAAATGGCACTTCCTAGCGTTTGCGGCATGACTAGTGCTGGGGGGGGCTGTGAAGAGAAGCAGCAGCCAGGGGGTTCGGGGGAGGGAATAAAACGGAGTATCTGGGATGGATGTGGAGGAGATAGAACACACTGAAGGGGGAGGAAATGGTCTTAAAAGTTGGGGAGATAGTGGAGGCAGGAAAGCCAGATAAAGGCTCAACACGGATTCCAGCACGGATTCCACTGATAGTCTGAAATGGCTACAAGTCAGCTCAAATGAAAAACAGAATAAAAAGATGATGGAAATATAGACACCAAAGGCAAGACCTTAGTTTTTCTTTCCCCACAGATGAAAAAGAATGAAGGAAGGATAAAGTGTGTGTGTGTGTGTGTAGAGGGCGGTTAACATCCATCTGATACTTCTTCACTTGTCTTATTTTTACAACATCCGGGTGTCCTTAGCATGATGTAGTCTTTATGTAGAATACATTTGCATCGATATACACATATCCTTGTAGAACTTTTCCCACCCTGATTTACTGAAATTTTTATTGATGGACTTAAAATGGTTTTAAATGTATTTTCTTCTTCGTTTTCTTATTTCCCCCTCCATTTATAAACACACAAAGTTGTGAAATAAACAGTCTCCCCCCCATCTTGCTCTCTCTCTCTCTCTCTCTCTGTATCCTGTGTAACGCATTTTTGTGTGTTTTTTAAATTATTTTAAAATTTTTATTCTATTAACATTTGCTGAGAAGGCAGAGCAGAGATGCTGCCAGCAGCCACAGTGGTACGGCCAGACTGATGGATCCATTTATTCCTCTCACCGACCCAGGCCCTGCAGTGCAAAAGAGAAAGAAAAGAGAAGTTACATTCAGCCCGCTCTATGTTACAGCTGACTGCTGACAGTATCAGAGGTAAGAATGGGCTGCGCCTCAAAGTCAGTGCTTGTGTACAGGCCAGGAAGGGCTCACAGTCTTTCCTAAATCCTTCTCCTTGAGTTCTAAGTATCTCAAGGGGTATCAGTGGTTGAAATACATTTGAATACAAACTACTCTTGCTGGAGAAGGCTATCGCTGATGTGTCTGCTGGTGCAGCGGGCTCCTCTTCACCCAACCTCTTCTTGCATGCTGTGCCCTGCATAGCACTGTGATGCCAGAACTCATTAAGATTCCAAGCACTGGTGAGGGTCCTTCAGCAGCCAGACACGGGCTCCTCCAGCTGATTCATCACAGGATCTCCATCAATAAAACATAGAGCCAATCCGAAACTCTCATTTCTCAGGGGGAAGCAGTAATTATTTATTTGTTAATGGGGAGGGGAACTGTTTCCAAGGAACATTTATGGCTGGATGGCACCTTAGCTGTATGCTAGAAAATAAGTCAACTCCTTGTAGAGTCTTAAGAGGTTGCAGGAGATCATCTGGTCCAAATTCTTCATGTGACACTTTAAAAACTCAAAAGCAAAAGCAACCACAAAAACCACCACCACCACCAGCAGCAAACCTAGAGAGGTTGAGAGGCAAGTCCAAACCAGAAGCAGAACTGAGATTTGAACGTGCCCAGAATTCACCCTGGAATGGCAGTCTATGTTGTTTCCCACTGTCACCCGAGTTTTCCCAACATGGATACGATTTTGGGGACGTGGGTCTGGATCTAAGAGGGAGATGGGAATGGAGAGGAAAGTGGAGAAGGGATTTGTGTAGACAGAGAGAAGAGAATTGGGGCAGAAAATGTGGGTCCCATGAGCTTGTCCCCTATGCTTTGCTTGCTCCATTTTCTCCTTTTGTATAGTTCTGTTTGTATAGATCCATTACAAGAAGAAAATCTCGGTGTTTTTCACAACAGAGATTTTTAGATTTAAGGTTGTATGCTTAGACAATGATGTTCAAAAGAGAAATCAATGTAACTAATTATGGGTCACTGCAGTTCTGAGGTCACATATGCAGATCAGTGTGTGTGAATGAAGGTGCATGTGAGTGTGCTGTGTGCCCATGCTTGTTTAAACCTATGATGGTTTTCAAGTGCAATAGAAGCATCCTCTGGTGTGCACATGTTTCCAAAATTGTCTACAACTATATCAGATCAGATGTAAGATAACAGGGAAAGTGTTGAATTCAAGAATGTTCTAATCTGTGTTCTATATAAATAATAGCAACAACATCAACCGAACAAAACCAACAATTACACAGCACTTGTTACCAGGTACTGTCAGAAATGCTCTACCAATCTAAGCATATAACCATGCTACGAGGTAGGTATTATAATGGACCCTTTTTCACAGTGAGATAATAAGAGGCACAGAGAGGTTAAATCTACTGCACAAATTCACACAGCTGGTGAGCAGAGGAGCTGAGGCTTTTACCCGGGCAGCTGGCTCCCGTCTTTGCCCATCACCACTACAGAGTGGTTACACGGGGAAGGAGTGCCAGTGAGTCTCCTGTCAAATCAATTTTGGGTTCGTTTAAAACAAGAGCCAGAACAAACAAAACAACACGGAGGCAACCATTATCTTGGAACAAGTGATTTTCGATAGAATATTTTTTACTAGAATGTCTTCTTGAGAATATTAAAAACATTACTTAATATAAAAATATGAAGATATACAAACTGTGAACAGCATAGTTATAAAGTAAGTATAAAATAAGTATAAAATATAAAGTATAAAACATAGTATAAAATAAGCTTTATTATATGGAAAGCTATGGAAATGCAGAGTAAACAATTTAAATATTCAATCAGTCAATTCTGCAGTTTTCTGAATGACTGTAGGATCATATTAATAAAAGACACTTTTGCTACCTTCATGTTTTTCATGAGGAATTTAGGCTCAAGAAGATTATGTGCGTGCATAAAGTACCTGATGGTAATTGTTGCCCGGGCACTGGAATACAAACATTTGGAGTCTCAGCTCAATGCCTTTCCTTAACCTACCCTCCATGCCCTTCACCACCACCATTTTTGGCCTTTGTGACCTTTAAGCTCTCTCAGTGGGCACTCTCCAGGCCTTCTGGCCAGATGGCAATGCATTTCCCCATCATTTTAATTCCTCTGTATGCTTTAAATGGCATGAACTCTATGGCACATTTGTTTGGATTAGTGTTGTCAGTACAGCTTCCAAAACAGAGAAAGACTATACACAAATTGAGGCCATACAGGACTAAACAAAAATGATTTTTGTTTTGCCTTAGGGATAGGGTGAAACAGAAGGATTTTACAAAGAGTTTAATTTTGCTTATTTCCTTAATCTCATTTTTAGTGCTGCGACAGGCTAGATTATCTCTCAGACATCTTGGAGTTGAGTAGTAACTGGGGAAGTCTAAAAACCCTAGTCTTAACACTTTATTTGAAGGGCAGTAAATATTTGAGAAAGCAAAAATTCCATCATTGAAAAACATGATATATACATACATGGACCTAAATAAACATGGTCACATATAACATTCTTGCTAATGTATGTACACACATATATATGCAGATACAAAGAGAAGTATATATGTTATGTGCGTACTCATATATACACATATGATATAATGTACACGTGTATTATTGGTCTTTTAACACATGTAATTGAGAATTGGCTGTTACTTTCACATGATAGTCTATGATATATATAGGAATCCCAGTATGACTGTGTTAATAATCTTTAATTTTATCCTTAGTAGAATTATTATTATATATTTGAAATGCATTTTGTGGATCTATTAAAGATATCTTCATCTCTATCAATTATTATTTATTAAGTGCTCTCATATAACTGTTTGATGTGCTTATATGACATGCTCTTTTCATAATTGGTTTTGAGAGTAAATAAATAGCTTGAAAAAAATGCACGGGTAAATGAATGAGAGTTGGAGAACCATCACAAGTGTGTATGCAATTATAGATATATATGACTGCATAGGAGACTACTTCAGTTAATGGCTATTTCAGGGAAGAATAATCAGCAAAATCATTAATTACATTTTAGTTCATAGTTATGAAATTTCTGCTTATTTGTGAAAATGCAAATGATAAATCTTATTTCCCACACCAGATGGCCAGGCTCAGCAAGTGCTTTTATATACTGACAGATATAATGAAAGCAAGAGTCTGTAAACATAAATTAGCCTTAAGAATAGATGAGCAAATAGAACCACAATTCAAAAATTGCTACATGTTTTTCATACAACAGACAAAAATCATGTCTTGGCAGTTAGGCACATTCTATATGTGTTTATGTATGTGTGCATACACTTATATGCGTGGTATCCCGTAAACATGCAATAAATGGTAGCATCATCATTATTGCTATTAACTGTAGAAGGTTGGATTACAGAAAGGCATGAAATACCTCTGAACCAAAGGTATTGGTTTGTGAATTGGGTCAAGGCTTTTAAAGTTTGACCTGATGGGGCAAAATTCAGCTATAGCAAGATTGAGAATCTTGAGTCAACACACCAGGTCAAGGTTCTTGACCCCAGGACAGGATGATAAGTGAGACTCTGTATCAGCGTGAATGCTGGACTGCACTTTGTCACAGCAATGTTTTTAAAAGGGAATTTGTGATTAAGGACAAGGTTGATAAAACATCCTGAAATTGCAGGATATGTGGATTTTTGGCAAGTCTCTACGATACAGATCTGATGCAGGATACTCTGCCAATTGATTTGTCTTTCAGTAAAATCTCAAAGAAAATACAAGGTGATTTTCCAACACCTGCTTTAGAGGGCATACACTTGGAGACGCTTTATGATTCAAATCTAGCCAGTGCATTTCTGTTGCTTCTCCTGAGTACTTAGGGCTCATTTTCCTGAATGTAGGACTAGATTTATCCAAAATAATCATTCTTAAAAAATTAATCATTAATCACAGCCTCAGTGATCCTTGGGCATTCCTTTCAGCCACTAAGGCATCAAGGTCTATAATGATTTTATTCCTGTTTTCAGCCACACAAGAAAAGAAGAAAGAAGACTAGGTGAGTTTAAGTTTGAATTCTACTTAGAATTATTAAGGGCTGACCGAGTGACTGAGAATAAAACAAAAACTCAGACAAAATACAAGACAACTGTTAAGCAAAGGAGAAAAATAATCTACATGTCTCTTAGATATTATCCGGATATGCAGGCTAAGGCACTTCCCCGTCCTGGGAAGCCATGTTTAAAGGAAAGCCTGATAAGATTGACTCTGGCGCCACCTGCTCTCCACGTTCAGCCAGTACAGCTTCCTCTGGGTGAATGAATTGGGGGATTAAAGTTTATAATCTCCAGGCTGGAGACTTGAAGAGGGGATATATTGATGTTTAATTTGAACAGTGTACCTTAGAATTAAATTTGGGCTTCTCCTACAAGTGAGTCTTGGATAAGCCTGAAGTATTTTCACAGTAACGTCCATCACATCTTTTCCATCACAACAGCATCAAATATTTTGGCATGCAAAATTTTGAAATTTTAGGCTAATGCTTAGAATCCCTTTGGGTGACACTAGGAATTTATCTCAATGGTCTTTGAAATAAAACCCTATGCCCAATTTCTCCATCCATATCAACCCCCTGAGGAATCATATGTTCATTCCATTAACACTAGCCACTTAAAATTCAAATGTAATTGATAATCATGGCATTGGGGAAAGAGTAAGGTCTGAAGGGGACAGGAGTTTACACTTTCTTGCACCAAATGATCTTGGTACAATGTATGTACTTCTGATGTCCTCTTCCCTGCTGCCTTCTGTGAAGATTTGTTAGAGCTGGCCATACACAAGGTGCTGAACCTTTCCTGGGAGTAAGCAACAAAGGCTCCATAATTTTTAATGTTTATTTATTTTTGAGAGAGAGAGAGAGACAGAGACAGAGAGAGAGAGAGAGAGAGAGAGAGAGACAGAGTGTGAGCAGGGGAGAGGCAGAGAGAGAGGGAGACACAGAATCCAAAGCAGGCTCTGGGCTCTGAGTTGTCAGCACAGAGCCCAATTCAGGGCTCGAACTCACAAACCATGAGATCATGACCTGAGCCAAAGTCAGACGCTCAGCTGACTGAGCCACTCAAGTTCCCCAAAGGGCCCATAATTTCTGTGGCTGTTGGTCACTAGTAGGGTCTAAGTCCCACAATAATAGGCTTTCACTATTGAGAAGGACCTTGGCTATCTCATAGACTTTGAGACTCAGAGAAGAAAACATTTTCAGGTGAGACAATTACCAATCCAAGTGAGTGGTCATGAGAACTTAAGAAGGGTAATGTCTGGTCATGCAGCTTTCTCTGTGACTCTGGTCTGGGGATAGACTCTGTAAGGATTTCTGTTGGATTTCTAAGGAGGGTGCCTCAGAATTGGTAATTGTTTGCATTTCATGAAGCTTTAACTTGATTGCATTGTCTTTGTAGGGAGACCTGGGTGATTTTTGTGCCATGAGGCTGGCTGATGGAGGCATGTGGAGTAGTTCCTGGGAGACTGCAGCAGTCTGGGTGTACTGAAGAAAGGGGAGGTTATCTGAAGACCTGGGAGAACACTGAGGCAGGAGAGAATATTAAGTGTTCAAGAGCTTCATATTAGGAAACACTACTCTATTTCCTTTAGCAATGTATCCATTTTAATAGCCAACAAGACAGTAAAGTAGGCTCTATATTTTTCCTGAGAGCCCAGTCATTGGACAGTGAACATTGCCAAAAGTGCAGATCTGCAAGAATTAACCACGGCCACACATGAAAAGTGGGAGAGGGAATAACTTGTTCAGTTCCAGAGATTTAAAAATGAATAGCTATCAAGAGCAATATAGGGGTTATGGGCTTTTTGTGAACGAGAAAGTTTGCAATTTGGGAAACATAGTGGCAAATACGTTATGAAAATTATTATCACAAATTATTGAGATGAAATGAACTCAAGTGTATAAGACCCCAATATATGGCTATGAAATCTTAATTTTAACATATAGAAGATATTCTTTAACATATAGAAATAAGAGCCATACCTTTTTGCTTGAAGTGCACGGTGGTGCCAATTTCTAAAAAAGAAACATTTAACAAAACAAAAAACAGATAAAAAAAATTTTTTTTTATCAACTGAAAATAAGCACAAAGGTAAGCTGGTACTCTCCACTGAAAGGAGAATGGGACAAAAGGTAGAAAGAACATTCTAATAGAAACACATACTGGTAGAGATTGAAAGAAAGGCTCATGGAAAGAGATTGTTTTGTTGGAACAAACGTGCAGTCGGAGGTGGCAAAAACAATTTCCAACTACAAATATTTGATGTTACATGTTATGTGTATAGACAAGTACAAGAACTCTGACAATGGCAGGTAAAAGTACTCTTGACTGCAACTTAATGGAAAGATGGAATGTGTCCAGCCTCCAATCCCATCCTGGCATTTTGTCCCTGGTTGGTTCCTTTCAGGCCAATTGACCTTCACATTTTTCTTCTAACTAAATCCATTCCAACTTTAGAACTTGTGCACATGCTGTTTCTTCTGCTTGGAATGTTTCTCCCCCAGATCTCTGCATGGCCCAGGCAGTCACTTCATTCAGATTTCTGCTGAAATGACCCAACTCGGGAAGGACTTCTCCCATCACCTTCTCAAAATGGTACCCTCTGTCACTTTCCATTCTTTTACCCTGATTTATTAATGTTATTAACACTTATCCCTACTTGGTATCATTGTATACATTTCCTTATTTGCTTGGTTAGAGTTTATCTCCTCCACTAGAATATATGTTCCATGAAGGCAGAAGCAGTGTATGTCTTGTCAATTATTGTATCCCTGTGCCTGCATTAGAGTCTGACATGCAGTATGTGTGCAATAAATACTTGTTGAATGTGTAAATCTCAGGGTTGGAAGAGCTCATACAAGTCAAATACTTGAATTCCCTTTTGACTATCTTTATCAACTAAACTAGAATACTGTTTGATCTTTAGAAGTAAATATGGAAAATTTCCATAGGATACCATGTTGACTCACAGGACCAACTGAATGGTTAATTAGATACAGGAGTCCAAACCATGGCTGTGGGATATGGATTGTCTTCTCTGAAGATCAGGATGTAGCCCTGCACCCCTCAATGACACGCTTTCATGAAGGAAGTAAATTGACTGAACTCTGAAGCTAAAGAGAGCCTTTTGAACTGGACATCCATTTACCTCATTTTCCTGCTTAAAACTTTTTCATGCTTTCTTGTGTCTTCCAGGATAAGGACCCAAATCCTTAGCATGGCATCTAGGACTCTACCCCTTCATCTCTCCAGCCTCATCAATGTCTGTCATCTCTGCATCCTAGCCCACATGCCTTCCTTCATCCTCCAGGGTATAATGTTTTTTTCTGTTGTAGGGCTTATGGCCCAATGTTATCACTACTAGAAATCCCACTTCTCCTGTAGAATTCATTTATAACTTCCACAGGGAAGGCTTCCTTAGTCCCCTTAGTAAAATTCAGTCCCCTTTTTTATAAGCTCTGCTCTCCTTCATCACACTCATCTCAGTTTTAATTTTAAATTCATTTGTCTGAGGTTTTGAGTAATGCTTGTCTTCATCACTGGACTGTGAGTTCCATGGAGCAGGGGCTGTCTCTGCTACTGTCCCTTGTTGTAGTCTAGCCGATGCATGAAGGCACTCTGCATGCACAATGGGCCAAAACAGATTTAGAATTACTGAAATATGAGAAAAATAAATATATGCCAGGCAACCTCCTAACAGAGTCTCTGTTAAAACAACAGAGAGTCTGAGTAGCTAAATTATTACCCGATTTAACACAAAGGGGTCAGAACTATAGAATTAGGTCTTCACGGTTCCTTGGGGTTCAGTGCAGTCTATTTCCTTCACAGATTTTCCATTTGTTTATCCAAAGGAGGTCACAAGGAGAAGTCTTCAAACAGCATACTGTTTTCTGGTTTTCTTATGATGGCTATAAGAAGGGCACAATTTTCCTAGAGTCTGAGATCTTGAAAATGTTTGGCTACAATTCAGCATTAGTGAAACTAGTAAAAGCCAGGCTGCTCCTAACAGCAAGCTGTGTCTACGTGTAAGAATGGCTTTCCTAAACTCGTCAGATGTGGGTGGAGGGATCCTAGTGTGAATGTTCTTTTGTATTATGATCGCTGGTGGACCTCCAGATGTACTTCTGAAGATGCTCAAAGCTATTGGCACCTGTCTTTCTGTCTTTGAAGAGTTAGTCTATTACTTGCACAAGTAATTGAAGTCTTCTGTATGGAAGCCCGTACAGAAGGATGTAGAGAGAATTCTGCCCCTCTCCTAGCAGAATCCAGGAACTGTTGTCATTTTTACTCCAGAAGTGAAGCTAGATTTCATCAAGATATTAAGACAGTAGTCTCTACCTGTTGACCACACTGATCATCTGACCACTGATGTTTCAATTGTGTATTAAACATACTGCCACCAATTTTTCTAATATTCTTTGAAATAAATGCTTTGGCTTAAAAATTGTTGAAGAGGCACTGTAGAGAATGTACTTAATATAATGTGAAAAAACTGAGGCCCAGAGAGGCTAATTGGTTACCCAGGCTCACACAGAACAGAGCTGAGACTGAAATCCAGGGCTCCCACTTCTCCAGCCGTAACCCTGTCCCTTATTCTACAATTTCCCTCTGGTACTTTTGTGAAGGCAAGGCTATGTAACTATATAGCCTATATAACTCTAGGTTTATCATAGGATATTTACATGACTCACTCCCGACTGGGGACAGTTTGGCTCTGCTCTTGTGCAGAGTGAACTTCCCTTCTTTCTTTGGTCAAGCCTTCTAGTTTCTCATTCTTTAGAATTTGTAAGAATGCTGCAAGGTCATAGAGTGATTGCTTCTTGCCCAAAGAGGCCTAGATCCCTAATGGAGCCATCTTTATATAAAGAACACTTGGTTCCCCCTGCTCTATCCCTGATCCACAGGCCTTCTGGGATAATTCCAAGCAACTGTTCAGGAGCCTGGGTGGGCAGGAAGACCAACAGTCCTGCTCAAGCTAGAAAATATCATTAAACCTCTCTGTGCCTCAGTTTCATTATCTGTAAAATAAATTTAATTAACATGCTCCTTATAAATTTGTGCTATGGTTTAGATAAATTAATTATCATACTGTACTTGGAATGCTGCCAGATACATAGTAAGAGTTATTGTTATCAGATTTGTGGTAAAATCCCTTCTAGGGAGGACTTTCAGTGAAAGTTTGGTGGAAAAGAGAGAAATATATCTTAACAAGTAGGCCATGCCAGTGCAGATTCAAAGAACAACAACAAAAGTCTACTGCACCAATACGGATGAACAAAACATTAACAGGTGTTAGCACACTGCAGTGATAGGGAAGCAGAATGACTAGGCAGCGTGTTGGTCTGGAGAACTCCAGCAATATGCCTGGTTAACCAGTCAGTGACTCAAGCCTGGATAAGAGTCTACATGTCCTAAATATTTCTCTTAGGGCTCAGAAACTCCCCTACTAATTGAAAAGAGTTATTAAAAGAAGGATTTGAAAACGTTGCTCCAATATTATACTCTATGAAGAAAAGCTCACAAGAAATCAGATAAAAAATATGCATTTGCTTGGAACACCTTTAAAAAGCAAACCAGCTTACCAATTAAATTTTAGGAAGCACTCCCTATTGCAATAGATAAACTGGTTTGTGAAATGCTAATGATCTTAAGACTTGGAATTCCATTTATCTTTAGGAAAAGAGAACAGAGTGCTTATTCTGTACTATTATTTCTTATTCATCCTCTTCTGTTGGAATAGAACCTTCCTTTTTGAGGAGCAAAACCCTGCACGTTTTGAGCCTGGCACTTTGAAATCCTGGTTGTGTGCTGCCATCTTGTGGTAATATAAAGACATATTCCTATGTTCTGCCTAAAGGCATTGCCTTTGTCCACCAGGTGGCAGTAGTGGGAAAAAATAAAAACTTTTTATCACGAAGAGCCAGCATGAAAGGTTACATTTCAAAAAGGAGTATTTCTTATTCTTACGGAAGAGAAAAAAAATATTTTTTTTTTGTTGTCCTTAACAACTGAAAATGATTCTTCTTTTTGTAGTGCTAAGGTGATTCCAAATTCTTAAGTAAAACTGCCTTGACGGGCATATTATTTCTGTAGGGATTCCCTGGACACACTCATTAGAATACACTTGAAACCTATGATTTTTATACCTTTCAGGAAAACATCTTACCACACATCGACCCTGCTTTAGCAAATACACTTAACAAGTAAGCGTGACAACGCAGGTACAAAGAATAAAATAAAAAGATAAATCTACTGCAGCAATACAATGGACAAAACTTTGGGGGAGTTTAGTACAGAGAAAGTTCTAGAATTCTCTGGAAGCATTATTGCTACATGCTTAGACTTTAGCTCCGGCTGATGGAGTACAAGGAGACCGTGGGGGGAAAGAATTTAATACTAGAGAAGGCAAGTGTTATGACACATTTATTTATGCTCATCCGTCTTTGACTTTTAATTTTCAGATTTTTAAAAAGTTTATTTATTTATTTTGAGAGAAAGAAAGAGAGATCGAGCAGGGGAAGGGCAGAGACAGAAGGAGAGAGCATCCCAAGCAGTCTGTGTGCTGTCAGTGCAGAGGCCAACATAGGACTCGAACTCACATGGGGCTTGAACTCATGAACCCTGGGTTCATGAGCTGAAACCAAGAGTCTGACACCTAACCAACTGAGCCACCCAGATGCCCGTAACTTTACACCTAGCCATGTTAGACAAGCCTGCAACATTGGAAAGAGCCGATTCAGTCTCTCTAATTGGCATAGACCATGTCTTCCTTGTTTACTACTGTAGTCTCAGCTCACTATTTCTCTAGCATGGAGTAAGTGTCCAACAGATTTGCTGAATAAATGCCCATGCATAAATGAATGGATAGATGAATGAACAAATGAATGAGTGATTCAATCAATTAATACCTGAAGATCCATCCTAGCTGGGATTCTAGGTAAAGGAAGATTCTATTCTGCTTTAGGAACCATCATGCCCTAGTGGCAAGGCAAAATTATTGCTGAGAATTCAGGCATTTGAAGAGCCAGATGGGGCCAGGAGTTACTTTCATCAGTCCCCAAATTCAGGCAGGTAGAAAAATTTTTGGAGTGTTGAACTTTATTTAAGAATATCTTCCCAACTAATGAAAATTTAAATCTTGGAAGATAAAAACCCATGCTTCTTTTTTTGTCCAAAGGCCAGAAGACTTATTCTTACCTCTTACCTTCTCATCTTCCATGATGTGGTAGGATTCATTTATTCATTCTCTCTTTTTCCCTTTTTCTCTACCTTTCTTTCTCTCTCATTCTCTTCAGGAATTGAAGTCAGTGATATGAAGGTGAGAGAGATGTGTGATTGGAAACTCTAGAGTTTATACTTTGGAAAAATCCCTTATTGTCCTAGGTAATGTACAAGTCTGTGTTTATGAACAACTTTGGCATTTTTCCTTCTTTGAGTTCTATCTGGAAGAGAAGATGAGGGTACAACCAATCCATAAAGGGAAGAATTGATTTTCAGTGCTTTGACTCTCTGGACTCTTAACCACTTACCTCGAACCCGCTGCTTCTAAGCACTCATTCATTCCCAGCCATGTGTAGGATATACAGAGCTTTGGAGGTCTATGTTGTTTGTGCGGTTGTTCTAATTCCATGATTACTTGAACATAAATGGCTCACTTTTTAACCTGCCACAGCCATTTGAACAAGGAAACATTCTCTCCTCTGCTGTGCACAACTCTTTGTAGAAGGCCAGTCATCTGATATGCCTTAGGTTTTGAAAATGACGTATGAGTTTGAAGATGTAAAATGATTAATTGCCCTCCCCCACCCCTGGTTCCCCACCATTCTGGGCCATCTAGTAAGACTGTATGTTCAGGAGACAGGGAAGGTCCAAATTCAATGGGGATCTTGCCCTCCAGTTGCCTGGAGAAAGTGAGAGAGACATGGGGTTAAAATCCTTAAGGGATTTAATAAAAGAAATGAAGAAGATTCGATGCACTGTCTCATCTTCCTTCACTGATGCTGAACACCTGAAGCATAACATTTATAAGGTTCCTCGATGGGCACTTATGCTTTATGTGCTCTTTTACTTTTTGTCACTGTTTTGAAAAACAAAACCCTTATTATTATAGTGGCTTAAAAGGGGGTGTTTATTAATTCAATTTTCAAATACACTTTCAAGCTTAGACAGTTATTAATTTCTTTCTCGCAGGTTTCTCCACTCAGAGGCTTTAGGCAACAGCAGCATCTACTTGCAAGTATTATTATTATTGGGTTTTTTTTTGACTAGAAAAAGATATGTCTGTGATTTCTGTTTAGGTTGTTGGAGTTTTTGATTATTTCCCACTTACTGAATTCATGTTGTACAACCCTTCATGCCTAATACCTCTGGAGTGATGTTCTCTGAGAACCACAGCAATGATTCTGGGTGTAGTTCAGGGGGAAAGGCCAAAATAGAGAAACAGGGCTAAACCTCAACCTTAAGGCTATTCCCATTTTTTTTTATTTGTTCATTTTTTAAGTAAGCTCTACACCCAATGTGGGGCTTGAACTCATGATCCTGAGATCAAGAGTCATATACTGTACTGACTGAGCCAGCCAGGCATCCTGATTCCTGTTTTCTTAGTTCATAGGTGGACTATTATCCTAACTACTAAGAGAACATATCAAACTAGCTGGAAACTAGGGAGTTTTAGTATGTCATCAGTATTTGAGAAAGGAAGATGGCTTCCCTTAACTAGCTTCAGGCCATGAAAGGAATCCTACACTTTACTTTCAAATACTTGTGAGGGCTTTCCTCTTCACATTTGAACAGAAATGGACCTCACATGTTTCGTGCTATTTAGGAGTAAGTCGGAGCCCTAAATGTTTGAGCAGAATATTTGCCACCCTGGACATAGGGTAATAACTCCTTGTTAAATGAATACATAAACGCAAACCAAATTAAGGCTGATGTAATTTCTAATTGTATAATGTGAATAAAATATTTGAGAGTCATTTTTTATTCTCATCAATTAGTGAACAATTCTCTATAACCAAATGTTCTACAGTAAAGAGGATCAGAAATTTTTTTTTAAAGGTTATTACATTAAAAAAGACAAATTTATAAAAGGGGAATATTACTACACCAATTTAGAGAGAGAATTGGTAAGCGCTCCCATATCTGAACGGGGGGGGCTATTACTGGAAATCCTGGAGGTGACACAAAGGAAATTTCTTATAGGACGAGTCAGGGTGGACTTGGATCTGGAAGAGATGTGAGTGAGCTGGCAGCTGTGGAGACAGCCCTGGCCCTGGGCAGGAGGGCTGGTCCTGAGCCTGCCCACGCTGTGAGCTTGAGCAAGTCAAGAAACACACTCAGCCTCAGAAAGGGCAGAAAACAGAGAATGGCCTAGGTGTTTTAACTTAAACATTTTATAGTCTACTGACAGCTCACACCTCAGATGAAACATTTGCCTGTATCATATTAATGATATTATCTCTGAGGAGAGAGATATATGTGATCTTTATTTTCTTCTCTATAGTTTCATATATTTTCAAAACCTTCCATAATGAGAATGCATAACACTTATTATCAGAATAGAAAATTATTTATAAAAACAAAGAATTGCATGAAAAGAGAGACCTCGAAATCTGGGGAAAAGAAAATAATAGTTGGCTTTGGGTTGACATAACAAGGAGATTGAATTTTTTTTTCTCTTTTTTAGTTGGCTGGCATCATAGAGCAAAACCAAACAGAAAGTAAGATAGGTAATGTCTAATTTCTATAAGGAATATAGTCTTAACAACATGAAACAACAAGGCAATAAAAAATGCTTTATATGGGTTTATGAGGTCCTTCTGACTGTAGGCTTGGTATAATTGCTCTGTAGAGTAGTATAGGTGCGCGATTTGACTTTAACTGCTATGGACCCTGCTCAATGGCAATATGGATTGTTATAGAAAGTGCAGATTGGCCAAGCATTCCCACCACAAAGAGAGGGCTTCATTAAGTCTGTTATAGCAAGTCAGCTTTCTCATATCCTACAGGTTTCTTATATAGCCTGAGAAATTTAAATTTTAATAATCAATGAATTAAAATGTTAGAGAATGCCCAAGGGTCTAAGTTTAATAAAGGGGTTTCCCAGGGCCACTCCACCTAAAAAACATATGAGATTAAAAAAACTCCACAAGTAAATGTATTTGAATCAGCTGTCAGTAACGTATTGGGGCCAGACAGGCAGTTTCTGCCTTCTAGAAGAAACAACTGCTTCTGCCCTTGTATCTAGAATGCACCTGTTGTACCTGTGGGTACAATTCTGGCCTTTTGCCCTTGTTAGAATTTAAAGACCAGTCATCTCATTTAATAAAGAACTACCTCCCAACCCCAAATCTGCTTAGTTGTTGGTACAAAGTAGATTATATTTTCCATGTTTAAAAACATACGTTATATGTATATTTTAAAGCCTTTTGTGCCTTCATTTATTTGACTTGCTAAAAAGGATTAAAAGCACAGGTTTGTGTAGGTCTCTAGAGATTGTCATTCTTTCTGGTTTTCTTCCTCTCTTTTCATTTCCCAGTCCTAAATTGTGAACTGCAGATCCATTTTAGAATACATTTTAGATTTAAATTCTAAGATTCAAGACTGTCTTTAATCCATGTAATGTGTGTTTTCATTTTGTATGTTTCAAAATAAAAAAAAAACATTCAAATACCATAAAACAAAGTAACTGGCCTGCAGAATTTTAATGTTGAGATAACAAATGAATTTGTGAGGTTTTGGGACCAAAGCTCTTGGAAATAAGATAAGGGATTAAAGAACGTGGTACGCTCTGGACCTATATCCCTTGGACCTATGTCTACGGCACTAAGCATCACAGTTCAGGACTTGGTAAAGGCAGTTGTGCTTTGGACCTTTGCCAAGTGACTTTATTACTCACAGTGCCAGGATGCCTCAGTGATTCATACTCCTGCTGCGTCACTGACTCCAAATATAACATCACCACCAGGTTCTGGAGCAGATCCTTGAAAATATTGATGGCCCCTTACAACCTGACCCTTCCTACAACTAAAATTGAAATTCACCATCAAACCTCCCTGTTGAGAGGCTCAAAGTTTTCCCTAGATGTTCTGCCAAATAGGCTCTCAGTATTTTTTTTTCCCAAAAATCTCACCCAGCACAGTGCTACCTACCATACAGACAGTATACAGTATTGGTACATGTCTGTACAAATAAGCCAACAGATATTTCTTGTCTTCAAAGTATGACAGAGGTATAAATGCAAATTCCCTTGCCTTTAAACCCCACTGGTTTGTCACATGTCTTTTCTTTTTAAAACAGGCCAGAGGCAAATGAGAAGGAATAAGAAACTATTAGGGAAACGTCATTTTTCAGATTTTAAGAATTAATTAGACTTAATATTGTTTAATTCTCTCCGGATTCTAAACTTTTGTATGTACTGGAATGTTTGCTCCTCTCTTTCCTCATTTCTGCCTTTTAAACTTCACTTTCACCTGGAAGCCTTCTCTGACCAGTCCAGGCTCCCTTTTCTGTGCTCTATACAGGTATACAGGTATCCTAAACTTAGTAACCTTTCTTATGATTCCTTAACTCCTCATCCACTGTCCCATCTGGTCTGTAAGCTCTGTTAGTGCAGAGGCTGTGTCCTGCTTATTTTCCACAGTCATTCTCAAGACCAAGCTCAGAGTTTGCCCTAGTACTAGGGTAGGTTTTTTGCTTTGTTTTGTGTGAACGAATGGTGTGGTCCACATATTGTCCATTGTCAGATAAGCTGGGCCAGAAATTACTTGCACTGGCCATCAAGAATGAAGTCTCTTTCTTGTGTTCCTAATGGTTAGAAATCTCAAGAAAAAGAAAACATGAACTCTAAAAGAAACCGTAAAAAGCACAAGAAAGTGGAGAGTACATCCAAGTGGAGAACAACAAGTCACACTATTAATTGAATGACTTAGGATGGGAGGGTTGATACTCTAAGGGAAGACCAACCTCCAATGAGTGAGATTGTTCTGTTTTTTTCTTTTAGCACTGCAACACTGAGCACCTTTCAACGATGAACTTACCTGTGTTCTGGAGCTCCGGCGAGGAAAACAGAACACATCTCCCAAGTTACTTTCTAACTTGCAGTTCAACAAAGAGAACTGCAAGCTACTGCTTGATTTTTCTTTCTCTCTTTTTCTTTCTTTTGTTCTCTTTATTTTTATAGTTGTTTCTGTGCTCCAAACATCCCTTGCTTCCAAGTCATACAAACTCCACACACATAATCGAGAAAAACACTTTAGAATGGCCAAGCAACTTTCTGACAGAGAACATGGCTGGGAAGGCCTGGTGCTGTGTGGCCGAAAGAGGACTGAATGGTACACAGGATGGACAGTTAACCAGGACACAGCTATTTCATTTTTTTTTTAAACCACAGGATGCTACTCTTGCCCCAAACAATGTCTCTTAGGCAGTTAAAAAAGTCCCACTGGAACTGCAAAGTTTGGAAGGTGAGTGGTTAATTTAGAACCATTGTTACAAGTGTAGTGCAGAGAAAATAGAATGGACTGACAGCTGTGATATATAGTAAAGATACTCTGTTAGTGGTAATGCCTAGGTGTTAAAACATACATATGTGTTACAGAGATGTGGGAAGCATTTTCTTTTACAATCAGCATGGTAATAAGCAAAACAGTGCCATAAACTATGGTGGTGCTGGGCTCCCCAGGGTCCAATTAGGAAGCATGATAAATGACTTGTAAAGTCTCTCCCCCCCCACTGATTTGTGGTGGATATAAGCTGACAATTCTCAGTGGAGTCCTAGTGAGTGGTCTGCCTACTCCCATCATACATCTGGGTACATAGGAACACCTTAAATTGGAATTCCAAACTCATTATGTCATGCTGTGTTCTTACTTGGCAGGTGTGTTTCCTCACAGCAGTATACAAGGGGAGATATAAGGTGGGACCACTTAAGCTGATTTTTTCCCCCTGACTGAGGTGCTTGTTTAATTTAATACCTAAAAATGACTTGTGATGATGAAAGACCACTGTGAGGACAGAGTGACTATATACAGGAAGTTGTTACTAAGGTTAATTTGTATCTTGCCTCTTCAGAAGTAGATGCGTCCTCCAGATAGATGAGATAATGGCTTTGGTTGCATGGCTGCTAACCAGTGTTTACAAGTGAATGTTAATACTATCAAAACATTTTCTTTGGTTTTATTTGAAGGATGTCAAAGAAAAAGTATATATGTAAAGTGAGGTGACTATGGTATAAAATATAGAGAGAAAGAAAACCACGAAATACAGATAGCAGGAATACAAATTTCAGGTAAAGAAGAATGAAAGAGCCAAGGACCAGACAAAAATTCACGTTTATACTTTGGGGGGCTATCATAGGACACTTGTCAGGAGCTGAGACTCTATTGATGATTGAACTCCAGAAGGAGTATGTATTCTTTCTTTTTAAGCAGTGCCACTTCTTCCTTCAAGGACTCCTGCTCCATATAATGTCTCTGAACCTAGAGCAGAGCTCCCAGGGCAAGAACCTTCTTCCTGGCTACACCTAGAAATGCTCCTCACAACACAACGCTACCCTCCTGCTAAATGGCACGCTGATGCAGACGCCAGGGCATGCTCTGTTGGGGATGCACTCTAAAGACCAGGGAGACCTGCATCAGCATTTTCTGTCCATTCCAGATCCTGGTCTTCTCACCCTTTGGGGCATCATGCCAACATTTTCTGCTGCAAATCTCACTGAGCTCTTCTCAGGGAGCTTTATTCCTTTTAATTAAAAAGACAAGACTGTCAATTACTTAAACTTAATCCCCAAATGTAATTGTTACTTTGAAAGATTTTTTTCCCCATAAAGCTCATAGAAGAGAAATATTTCCATCAAATTAAAATTTAGTGGGAGCTGGGATTTTCAAAAAAATTTTTTCATCTTCAAATCCCTGCTGGCTCTAGAAATCTACATAGCACAGCAAAGCCTAAGTACAGGAAGATCACCAGGCAAGGCTGACTGGTGTAGGCAGAAACAGACTAGGGAAGTAGGAAAAAGCATTAGAAAAGAGTCCCAGCACTAAAATTTCTCCTACCTTTAAACTGACGCCGTAGGATTTTTAGCCATTTAGCTTGAAGCTAAATGTAAATTCTGAGACAGGTAACACTTCCAAGCCACCGTTGGACATTTAAATAATAGTGTGAATAAATTTCAGGTTTATTCTCGCTGGCAAATTTTAACAGGGAGAGAACCAGTATTGTTTAGGAAACAGAACAGAAGCAAGAACGCAGAGCTGAGAAGAATAAGGCACCGAAATGGATTCGACAAAGAGAAGCGCCTGGTACAGCTGGGTCTGAATCACTGGGTTGGCAAGAGAAGTACTGATTCTAGGTGAGGTTTCAGCACAGCTATCCCACTTGGTTCCCAGCCACTGAAGAAAATCAGCCTGTTGCTTCCAGTAAGGGAATCAGACATGGTCATCAGGTATTAGTGTCAGTTCTTAATTATCTTCGTGTGTATTAGTCAGGACCCATGATTTTGCTGTAAACTTGTGTTACCCCTTATCAAGTACTATCAGTAACAGCAAGGCCTTTTCCCCACCAGCTAATGGGAAAGGAGAGATGTATGAGATGTATTTAAAAATTAAAACCCTCCTTGGGACATGCTTGACATTTTTTACCAGAAAAAAGGATAGGTTCTTTAGAGTGATGACTTTGGATCAGTCTGACAGGTGGTAACATGCATGATGGGCGCTCACTGAAAGTTTAAGAGTGTGTGTGTGTGTGTGTGCGCGTGCATGTGCACGCATGTGTGTCAGACAATAGAGAACCGTGCAGTGTGAAGCTTCTCTAAGTGTACTATGATATTGGTGAAAAATAATAATGTTTGTTATTTGGCCTTGGGTTACTTCCATATTTAAACTTGTTAGCAGTGGGCATTTCAGAAATCTCTAGAATTTGTAATATGTCAAACTGTAATGAAGCTACAATGAACTTGTAGCTAGCTAATATCCAGGCAATCTGATACAAGTATGTCTTTAAATATCAGTACTTCTAGAAATTATAAGAAGTATGTGCATCTGAGTATGATTATTTTAAATTCAATATGCTTCCTTTCTGGGAACTTGAAGCTCCCCTTTATTTATTATTTAAAAAACCACTCTGAGCTTGTAGGCATGAAAGATATAATTTCTTTCCCATTTCACAGTTGGAAAAACTGAATTAAAGAGAACAATGCTAGTAATTATCCATGATTAATAGAGGTGTGTATGTAAATCAGCCTGAATAAGTGTGTGAAATTAGATGTGCTGATGCCAGATAGCTCTGCTCATGTTTTTTAAAGATGAATGCTTTCATATAAATCTCTGGGTGAGTTGGGCATACATCTCTGTGTTGAGTATATCTCGAAATAGACTTTGTAAAAGTGTATGGATATTAAGGTAACAGTATTATGTATTACAACCATTATAATACATATTATAATACATATAATTATTCATATAATTATAATACATGTATTATAATACATAAAATAAACTAGATGAGTGTTTAAAATTCATTAGACAGATACATACCTAATGAACACAAATGCATACATAGTGGTTATTTATAATGTACTATAGATTTATATATGTGCCTGGATGCTGTGAGGCATAGACTGGAATTTGGGTGTACTTTGATGATTAAAAATTCCGGGAGATGGTGCATGTTAGTTTTTTAGGATTGTGGGGATTAATTGAGTTAATACATGCCACAGCCCTCAGAACTCTATTGGTATATGAGAAGCCCACTTTCTATGTTAGTTGTTGTTATTATTATTATTACTAGAGATGAAACTGCTATTATAATGAAGAGCTAAAAAGAGACATTTCTCATTTATACCTGGGATAATATCCCACAGAAGATACATAAAGCTATAGGGATTGTCCAGTTATCTTTATAGCATGGTGTGGTTTTAGGATTTTTCTCCCAGTTTTCCTTCCATCCCAGTGGCATCTGATCTTGAGAACCCATTTCTGGGAGTGCCAGGTGAGGGCAGGTATGTCGCCTCCTCCTACTGGAGATGGAATCTGGCTGTTCTGATGCCAGGCCTGCCCAGAACAACACCAGTTGCCCTTCGGGAGAAAACATGCCAGGTGGACTTCAGATTTCTGCAAGCCTGGTTTGTTTGTAGGTTGGATTTTAATTTTTTTTTAAACTTTAATTTTGGGGGGTTTTGTTTTGTTTTCTGAGAAAGCTTTAGACAGCTGTATTAATCATGCAAACCCAGCCATGTGCAATGTGTTTTATCAATGGAAAAACAGGAACTGAATGGCAAGCAGCTGTGAACAAACCCAGTGCAAAGCCTGAACCTGGAAGATAATCTTGACATTTCCCAAACCCGCTAGCCACACGGGGTTAGTGAATGGAAAGGCTGTTCACTTGGGATAAATAATCAGATGGGAGGCAAGCAAGTGAGACACATTCCAGGGTTATTAATTTTTTTTTAAAGTACCAGTGATGGAAGAAGGAGGGGCTGATTGAGCCCAGAGAGTCCCACACTCAAGGGGATTCCTCGCTTGAGGGTGATAAAAGTAAAACAATGGTAGTTTGTCCTTGTCCTTTTTCTTCTTGTACTTCACTTTAACTTTCGGAAGCTGGTTTTGTCACTTTATTTTGAAACTGCAGTCCTTCTAAGTGTGAGGGCATCTCTAGGTGAGCTTCCATCTTGAGAGGTTATGCACAAGAAAGCTTATGGGGAGGAGACGAGCAGTATTATCATTTCCCAGTATTCAGAATCCTCAGGAAATGATCTGAGCCTAACAAAGTGAGAAAAGTTCCCTCAGACATTTAGAGCTGACTCTTCCCTCATTTTACAATTCAGTGGATTTTCTGCAGTGATATAGTCAGGAGTAGTTATGCAAATATATGCAATTCAGGACTCATTTCAGAATAAATAAACCTAAATTAAAATTAATGGGAAAAAACACCTATCAGAAACAGATCAAGGATGGAACACTTATTTATTTATATATATCTTTTAAATTAAGAAGCAGGGAAGCACACTGATTTTTTTGTTTTGTTTTGTTTGTGGCAGAATAGGAAAGGACATTTGAAAATTCCTGATTGGCCACAGACAATACAAATTATCCTTTGGTGTAATTCCAGTATTATTATTATCACTGCAGAAAATCAAGCAATATGATGAAGGAAACCCAAGAGAAATACATTTGATTTATTGAGCCTTGTTTTTGTTTAATCACAGCTTGAAGGGGTTTAGGACTGCATTCCTGCTGCGACTCTGATGTTTATCCCCCGTCAGCTTGATGAGCCATGTAGAGTGGGGGTGGGGGAGACCCTCCAATGAAAGACATTAACAATGAAGCAGCTAAAATTAAACATGTATTTCTGTTATTGGAAAATAGGAGAGAAAGTTCTTTTTTTTTGTGATGGGCGGACAAAAAAGGACCTTTGGAACTTTCTCATATTTTCAAAACCCCTGAAGGAAACTGATTGGTTTCATATCCTTCTGGCCATTTGTATCAACCAACTGCTAATAGATACATTAACACTTTAGGGCTGAAATGTAGGATTGTACCTAGATGATGACAATATACAGTATTTAATTAAACAAAGGTATTTTGTGTTATAGATATGACCAACCTGAGGTAGGTAGGCTTTTCATAGATATTTTGGTACTTAAGTGGCACTATAAAAAAGAGTTAAGGATCCTATACCTCAATTTTTTTTTTTCCCATGGGATACTGCATTTCACATGGGTTGCCATCTTGCCTGGGCAGAAGAGGAGAAAAGGGGCTGATTTCTACAAGTTAAAGCCCTTGTAAGAGACAGGGAACTTAAAGGGCATTATCTTTCCATACCCACCTCACACATCAGCTATCCCAAGTCTCGATGAACAGCTTTTCAATTTCTACCAGCAGAAGCCCAAAGTATTAGTAGTAAAATAAACTATATTCTCTAGAACTATTGGATCTAAAGAAGCTATCTATTGTCTATCTACAACGTAAAATCAAACTAGGGTCATTCTCCAATCAACAATTCAGTTTGTGGGAAAATATCAAGTTCAACTTGCTTCATTCCTGGCCCAAACTGTTTTTCAATATCCAACAGCTGTCTTTTGTGAATCGTGTCTGACTTTCATTTTGTTCCATGTTATATACATCATAAAGCATGATCAGATAAAATATTTGAGTCTGTGGCTGCAGAACCGCTCCTAGAGAGGATACCTAGAGGCTTAGTGACAGTTTACAAAGCTCGTCTTGGATGTAGCATGACCTCTTTGAAGATATTATCCATTGGGACAAATGTGTATGTATGTGTTTGTCACATCAAGATATTTGCAAGATGTCAACATGATAAAATGGTGTCAGTCTCTGCAGCAACACTCGAAGATAAATGTCTTAAAATAATTGTGTCATGTCAGGAATTCAAAATGGGATATTTTCCATGAACACTAAGTTTCATGTCAAGTCTAAAAAACAGGCACATTTTAAGTCTTATTTTTAGTAGTTGGGATAAGAAACAGATTTCATTAATGTTTTAAGGAAGGATTTTATTCAACAGAGTTCTTCTATAAATAGTTTGGACCCTTCTTAAAATTTAAGAGCAACTTTTTTATTAAGCTGTCTAGTTGATCCTTGAAACCCTGCAATTCTCATTGCAAATATAATTAAAATAAGTTTGCATATATGTGAATACATACATATGTAAAACATAACATTATTGACACTCTGAATATCCTCACCCAATTTTGGCCTAATTTTTAGTTTGGATGAGTGTTAATGAAACATGATCTGTCTTCAAACTTATAAAACAGCAGCTTTCTACCTTTAATTCTGAGCACATTTCTTTTATAGTGTATACAATAATCTTGTTTAATTGGATTTATTTTTTCCACATGAGGCCCCGCATGGCCTACTTTCCATTTTTTCTCAGGTCTTTGAGTGTTATTTGCAAATCACTTTTCTGGAATTTAATTTCAATGGTAGGTTGGTTTCATTTCAGATTTTTTTGTATTGTTTTAATTTTATTTGCCAATTTGCCTTTAAATAGCCTTAAGCTAGAAGGCTGGGGCTGCAACTTGCATCTAAATGTGATGTAGGAGGCAAAATTTAATTTGGGTGTGGAGAAAGTTTTATGAAAAGGAATACAGAATGACTACCTTATTTTTTCATTTGTGCTTTCTAAAATAGTTATGTTTAAAAGGAAAAGCCCCCGCACTGGCCACAATTTTAAGAAAAGTTAATGTCCTTGTAATCTGGTTGAGTTCAAACTTTGGCAGTAGTAGATAAATTCATTTTTTAAGTAATACCAATGACTTGAGATTCGGATTGTATAAGCCTCCAAATGTGTGGGTGGTCAGTTAGAGGATTCATATTTTTATGAGCTACAGAACTTAACTGGCTGTGTTCCAAATATGTGAGTTCATAGTTACCTGTAATACATATTAATTGAAGAGAGAATTGCTTTCTGAGCTTAGCATCTCCCTAGCTACTCACCTACTTAAGTCAGATAAAGAATCTGTTACATGTCTATCAACTGGTGTGGGGACAATTGATCAACTTTCTTTTGAAGGTTTAAAGAAAAAAAAAAGGTTTCTATTGTATGTGAATGTTGTGAATATGTATCCCCCTTTGTGTGTTTTGCACATTATGGATGATGGAGAATGACCCAGCAACAGAACTACAGTCATAAAAATCATACTGACCTTGAATGGGATGGGGGATTGTGGGTGAAACACGCTCTAAAGGGGAAAAAATAGTAAGCATCATGGAGAGTTTATATAGATCTATCTGTATATTTATATCTTACTCATGCTTAGCTACTCAGATAACTATAGAGCACATAAATTTCCATGCCTATAGGATAGTATCTCCTATAAAGCATTTGTCTGTTCTTCCTGCCAACACTAAATTATCAGAAAGTTATTGCTAAAATTTTAAATCCAAAGCTTTAAAAAAATTAGAGTAGGAAACGACATCTTACTGTGGTAACCCTACAAACAGGATCCTACCCTACACTGAAAAAAAACTCACTACCAAAATTACAATTTTTCTGGAGGGCTGGGTTGAAGGTATTTAAATTAGCAGTGATCACAGTCAGTCATGCATCTTCGCGTCCTGGTTCTGGTCTCTTTAACTCAGGACAGATGGACCCATGATAGCTAAGGACTCCTTTCCTCTCCCTAAGCCCTACAGCTCATATCAGCTTTAGCCAAGTATGTGGAAAATTTATTTGGGAAATACTAATTCAACTTTTCCCTCAGGTTTTTATTTCCACACTTCTAATACCAGTGCGCGAGTAATGCCAAGGAAATAAGCAAATTGGCATGGTATTATTTCATTCTGTCTTTTCTTTAATACCACTCTCTTGCAATAATACAATCTCACCTGAAATTTGATCAACCAATCAAATTTACTTGATGATACATCCCGTGGAGTAAGAAAAGTGTTCTTTTGGACACATAGGTTTGAGCTTATGTGTCCCTCACAGTCCCATCCCCAAGCTGCTGATCATAAGTTGAATGTGCTGACAGAGCTCAGGCTTTAGGCATCCTGTATTTGTCTTATCAAAACCCCAGGTTTAACTCTAAATCCTCCTCTGAGGCTCTTTCAGAAAGGTAGAATGGTGTATTAGGACTAGGATGCATTACTACTGCCCCTAAACCCTATAATGCAACATAATTAGCACACACTTTACATTCCTCCTAGCCATTTGGTTAAATAAAGACTAATGATAAATTGAAGTAAACAAAAACCAAAACCATAAAGAGAAAAGCATATGTGCATATTCAAACTTGACCTGCCTGCCATCTTGTACCATATGTCTAGAAAGAGTAGATTTTGCCTGGAATTTGGACACTCAATACATCTGGATGCCAAGAAAACCCTGACTCCTTGTAGAGTGAGCCTTTCTCTAGCTTGCCTGAAAGTTGTAACTTAAATGCCAAAGTTTGCTAAGTGCATTAAGATAGAACAGGTCAATAGTAGCGCGGCAACCAACTGTGTCTTAGTTACACAAGTGTCAAGTAGAAAAATAGTTTAAACCTCCACTGGTTATTTGGTATTAAGTTTTCAGCTTTGAAATTAAATAGCTAAACTGCTTTCCGCATTTATGTAGCAGTTGGAGACTACTGTCCCATACTATACTCTATCCACTGTACTTTATTTTTTATTATCACTATTATTATTCAGACTGTTTAAATGACTCAGCTTAATATTTTCTCATCACACTGTTCACAGCTGGGTAAATGCACTCTGCCCTCCTTTCCACAAGACCATTTGTATTGCTAAAATCATCTCACCCACCCTCCTTGGTTCCCAGCTTGTTATTATCATCTTAGCTCCACCCTGTTATCATCATCTTATCCCTATCACGCCCCATTAGTTACTCTCATTCTTGAATTCCACCCTACTGACTTATTCTTTAGATGCTTCCCAGTCCCAGCTTTTTATCCTTATTCCTCCCCCATCACTCTGCTGCATTTTATAATTTTGCCATGGTTTGTAGGCTCTTGTTCGAGTGTAAAGTGAAGCGACATCACTTAAAATGAAGAAGAAATTCTTTGACTTTTGATAATCAAAAGTAGGGGAGGACAGAAACTTTGGTGCTATGTGCTTTGTCTTTTGGTTGCTAATATTTGGGGGAGGTCAGCATCGCTAAGCAGCTATTTTGGAAGGTTTGAGGAACAGAGCCCTAAGGCTGACCCCAGAACTAGAGGCTGTGGCTCTTAGTAAGTCCCTTAACTCTGATCTTTGGTTTCTTATCTGCCAAATGTACGTGTGTGTGCATATGTGTGTGTATGTATGTGTGTGTTATTGGTTGATTCTGTTGGGACACCAATGAGAAACTGTTAAGTGGGGGCATTACACTTCACAAGGAAAACCTTTGATATAAAAGCACTTAAATGGCAAAGGCTAGAGCTGATTGTAAGGTGTATATAGAGTGGTAATTTGTTAACCCAAATATGATTTTCTTTTCTTTTCCAATGGGTATTGCAGATGTTCGGTAAACTTTCTGGAAGTCAGCATATGCCATGCCTATTCTTGAAACTAAATCTAGTCCCAGTGCCCATCTATTTCCTATAGTAGCCACAGAGAGCCCTTTTAAAGTTTGCAGCCGGTGTTTCAAACTACATGAGGGTAGTGCTCAAATGGCTGCTCACACTGTTTTATTATGTGGCATCTAGAAGTAGCTGGTTAAGAGGCTTTGCCAAATCTTAACTAACTTCATCAAGTGGTATATATTTAAACTCCAGGCCCCCAAGATAACAACTTAAAATGGTTTCTAAACAAGCGGGGGAGGCGCTCATTTTAAGGGCTCTCTCCAGTGCTGGGTTGCTTAGGTAATACTTGAGATTTAATCAAGTATAGGTTTACAAGTTAATTATCTTTTAAAATAAAAAGAGAATTTGAAAACCTCCTACACACTGATGTGGTATGGCTCAATGTAGATTTCTTTGCATTTTTAATTTTTTTTTTTGTACTTAATAGCTTCAATACTTTACCAATCGATACATTTCTCTAAAATAGAAGGTAATTGATCAGTACAGTAGGAGTATTCTTTAACATGTGGGAATATTCCTAGGGTCAAAAGCTGACCACGAGGCTGGAATATGAGTTAGGAATCTCACTGTGACAAAGATTAACCAATGATCTAACTACTCCAGTGGACCCATTCCATGGGGGTCAATGGAAATGGAAATGAGAGGTGGCAGAAACAGTGAGGTGGGAAGGGATATGACAATATCTAGTCATGGAGAGACCTCATTAAGTGAAAAAAGGAGAAAGAAATTAGATGTCTCCTCACTTCCAGACTACAAAAGATACATCTCCTAACATTTTCTCCACATACACCAATCTAGGTAACACATTGATCTAGAGCCTGGATTTGAGAGTTAAATGAGATCATGTATGTTAAGGGTTTAGCACATGTTCAGAGTACCTTGTTAAGCATTCACTTCATCAGAAGTGATGACATTAAAATCATCACCCCATCCTCCCTCCCCATCCATTGCTTTAAAAGTAACTCAACATAAACACGGAAACAAGATAGGTTTCCCTTGTGGGTACATTGTAGTCATCAGTGTGGAAATACAGAATCTGCTATGTTACATATGCTGACAACGGACCTTCTCTTGGCATCAATAGAAGCCAAAGTCTTCCTCTAGGCGCTGCATGTCCCCATAGCTGACGAGGACTAAGGGGCTGAATCTTTGCCTGTACACACTGTCCCATGGGATGAATGTGTTCAGAAAAAAATATACAATGTAACGCTTTGCCCAGGATGAAGAAAAACATCTAAGCTTGGATATAATATAGGCTGAGGTGGTACAGATCCTTGACAAACAATGCTAGAATGTGTGGAGAACAGAACAAATGAGAAAAGAATGCTTCCACTAGCTTAGGAAAAAATTACTAGGCATACAATGTATTCTTGCACTTTCCTTCAATTATTTTGACCCCCTTGGAGATCAATATTTGAATAGAGTGGAGAAGTATATGTACGCATGTGGTGGAGGACAAGATGGATCAGTGACCGCAAATTGACACTGCGCAAAGAGTCAGCACGTGTCACTGTGGTGGACACTGAAAATGTGCTGACGCACCAATGAAGACAGATCATCGCGAACTCTTCAGGGGCTCCAGTTCTACGTGCTGCCTCTTGCTGGCGGGCAGTAGCTCACCACCTGCCTGGTCTGCTCTGGACTGGCTGGTCAGCACAGCACCCCGCTGCCCACACAGTGCTCTCTGTCAGGGTTGCGGCAGCCGCCCCCCCTCCCCTCCCAGGCCTCGCTCCCCTCCTCCCCTCCCAGGCCTCGCCCCCCTCCTGACCCTGTTCCGTGCAAAAGTGCCGCTGCCAGCGGAGTCTTCCTTCTACCCATTAAACCCATCTACTTTGAGTCTAAGTAATGAGCAATCTGTTCACATAGGTACTTTCTTTTTTTTTTTTTTTTTCCCCTTTCCCCACCTCCTCCCTCTCTCTCTCTTGCCTGTGTGAAGTAGGTTGCGGTACAGCTGTATTCCCAAGGAATGAAGGATGTAGCAATGCGCCTCCCAAAACTAAATGGTCATGGAGGGGTGGCCGAGGCAGAAGTGCCCTTCCCGTATGTAAAAAGCACAGCTTCCCCTTTGGAATGTCCACACTTAGGGGCGCCTGGGTGGCTCAGCCGGTTAAGCATTCGACTTCCGTTCAGATCATGATCTCCTGGCTCATGGCTCCTGAGTTCGAGCCCCCCACGGGGCTCTGTGTCTGTGCTGACGGCGCTGAGCCTGGAGCCTGCTTCGAATTCCGTGTCTCCCTCTCTCTCTTCCTCTCCCCTGCTTGAGCTTTCTCTCTCTCTCTCTCTCTCTCTCAACTCTCTCTTTCTCTCTCTCTCAAAAATAAAATGAACATTAAAACAAACCCGAAATGTCCACATTTAGGCCTTGGGTCTAAGAAAGCGGGCAGTAGGTTCACTAATTTTTAGCATTATGCCTCCTAACTTCCCCATTAGGTGGGAGATCAGCTCTGAACTCCACGCTGATGCACATGCTGCTAAATGCAGAGCTAGTGCCTGGGAGGGGGGGCGGGGTGCGGTGTTCTGTGGAGGGCAGTGTGGGCCCGCGGGGAAGTAGAGCCCCGTTAATCACTGTGCTGTGCACTTCTCAAACGTGTAATTGAAAGTGACTTCTGTGAAGTCATCGGGACAATATGATTATGATACACATGCATAATTAGGCGATTCCAGCTTACAAACAGAAATTCTCTAAGATTCTTGTCTTGGCATTTCTTAATTTTACTGGGTTGAGTCCTTTAAATGGACTTTGATGCATAGGGCAAGGGTATGAAAGGCCTTGAGGTTACCATGGGCACCAGCAGACAAGCAGTATCTCCATTATCTCTGACCTAGTCCATGCCTCCTGGAGTATTCCACCCTTCCATCCTCTTTACCCTCCTCTCTCTCAGTCAGTAGGTGTCATTTTATTTATCATTTGAAATATATCATTAGCACATTTCTTCCTCTGGATGGGATACAACGAGAAGATGCTTTAATGCAAATTATAGTTCCTTACTTTCTCTAACTAATCCAGTTGTCCCACTTTCTCTTTTCGAACCCCTATAAAACTTATTAAGTGTATGTTGTTCTACTTAACCAGGTTACCTTAGATATGTCAGAATCCCAAATTCAGGGTTGAGGCTGTTTGCACCACTCCCCCCACTTACGGAATCCCTGATGTCAAGAGTGAAACAGGTAACTACATTTCTTAATAATTATCTTCTCAAGTGTTTTGAGATATTGGTGCCTCTAGCTGAAGTGAAGAACACTGATGTTTGGTCCTTGGAGACAAGTAAACAGCAATATGAATTTTAAACTTCATATTAAAATTCATATGAATTTTAAACTTAAGCACTTGTATAGCTGTATCCCATCAAACTGTTATAGACTGAAGTCAATGGCAGTTATGGGTGAGAAATTGAAGGCCAAATTTAGCATAGTTTGTGGTGTTTTTTTTTTTTAAAGAGTTGGGTCTTGAGCAGTTAGAAAATGGCTTTAATACTGCATCTTAAGAGAACTCTCACTTAAATTGATTTTTCTCATGTATATATTATATATATATTATACATATAATATATATATATTTTTTTTTCCTTGAAGGCTCATCTAAGATAAAGAAAGATAGAGACATCTCTCTTAGTCATAATATTTCTAGATTTTCCAACTGAATCTGTGCAGAAGAAAAATTCCTAGTGGATTGTTATTCCAAAATCATACTAGTAAAGTTTTTGGACTTTGTCTTTTAGTCCAAATAAACTTTCTGGTCCAGCATGTGCTAACTAACTCTTGTGTTTGTTTTACTTATCCTTATAAACATTTCTCTAATCCAAATGTATCATCTTCTCCTAATTTCACCCATCCGTTTCTCAGGGGCGTTTGTGTCTATGCTTGTAGCCATCAGGCAGGGGGTCAGATACCCGAAGGTTAACAGCTGCTAAACGGCAAGGGTCCAAGGTGCGCTCTCCTAGTAACACCAGTAAGCTAAAACAACTGAGTCCTCCTCAGTCGGCCTGAGGATCTTCTCTGCTCTGTGGATGCTCCTCTCTCCCACCATTTTATCTCTTCCAAAAATATGTGAGACAAGTAATGTTCCCTGCTGTCATATGGAAACCTTTCTGCAACCATTTTTCCTCTTTTAGATTTTATATGATGTTTTAATCATTCATTCCACCTTTCTCTTGTGTTGTTAAAAATACGCTTCCTTTTCCCAGCCTCTCCCTTCCCCCAGCACCTTATCCATCCTCACGGACTATATCTTCTTCAATCACTCTCACCAGTGCCATTTTTTAACTGCCATCTATTTTCCAGGATCTTACATCACCTCTGTTCCTTAAAAGATCATCACCAAAGAGATTTCTGTTCTCTGAGTATTCTTACAGTTAAATCAACCAGGCAAAAACAAAACTAAAAAACAAACAAAAAACAAAATAAACAAAAAACCCCCAAAACCAGCAACAACAAAAAAAACCACAAGGCAGTTATCAAAAGGAAGCCAGGAAATAGAAACGTTATTTGATTTGTAAATCTTGCCCTATGCATAGGGATTGAAGTCCTGTGTTTTTGTTTCAGTGACTGGATTCTTATTTTTGTGTATGTTTACCTTTAATAGGTAAGGTTGAAGGTGAGGTAAAGGAATGCTTTTCAAGCTTTCCACGGGAGCACTCGACTGAATTCTCCCGAGTCAGGCCCTACTTTGGCATACTTACTGAAAAGGACTAGGCTGGCATTGGTGACCCCCAGATTGTTGGCAGCCACGCAGGTATAGTTGCCATAGTGCTCCTCAGTGACGTTGGTCACCGTCAGGGAGGACTGGCCCTCCGTGCTCTTAATCTCAAGGCCATTAGCACTGTTTATCCTAAGAGTTCAAAAACAGAAGAGTAAAAAGAAACACTGATGAAAACTTGGTGTAGCAATCCCTTTTTCATCATATTGGAGGACATGGAGAGAAATGTAATAACAGCTTGTTCCCTGCTCAATTTCTCATTTTAATCGTGCAACTCTGTATTATCAGAACCGATGTCTACCGACAGAGAAGACTTAAGAATGGATGAGTTTCACTGAGCTTTGGCTTCTGCTCCAGGCAAGAAAGACATACAGGTGGAGACATACAGAAAGACATACAGGTGGCTTAATACCCCTTAAACCAGCTACTTCACTCTTTGCATGTAGCTTGAATGCTCTGGGGCTTCAGATTAAGAACTACAGGCCTCTAAGCACTTGATAAACAGATTTAGAAAATGAAGAGTCTAATAGTATAGACTCACATAATTACAGCGGGGCTAGGTTCTGTCCCTAGGACCACCTAGTGGAACAACTGGGGCATGGCACGTTTGGCACATACCTGGTGTCATCCCGGTACCACTCAAAGTCAGGCGCAGGCACTGCTGAGGCCTCGCATTTGAGTGAAGCTTTCCGTCCTGTGGTGGCTTCATTGCTCTTGGATTCTGTGATAGTGGGAGGATCTGGAGAAAAGACGGGCACACAGTTTACATGAAAGTCAGAGGGTGCTGTGGAATTTCCACGCAAGAAGGAATCAGAAAGGACAATCTGATTGGAGAGCTGCACGAAAGGAAGTCTTAAAATCCTCATTTACAAGAATTTTGTGATCACCTGAATGAATGGGACTGATCACTAGAAAACTAAATAAAATGAGAGATGATTAATGAAACTGTGGACTTGCTTTTCCTAAATGGGACGCTTAACAGGGTTTTATGGCAATGGAATAGGATTTCTGTCTCCCTCCTTCAATAGACCAACAATTATTTCAACCATGGATTGTAATACTTACATCATTTTTTTCTTTTCATAAGTTAAGTGGTGATACTAAAGGTCTTGGGATTTCAAACATATAATTTGAGTGTTTTTCTTGTTCATCATCATTATTATTGTCATTATTGTCACAGTTTGAGATGGTGGTAAGAAGTTTGGTGAAAGTAATAGGGGGCTAAAATTCTCCCAACCCAAGCTTAGCCTGATAATCATTGCAGGAATTCAGAAAAACAAACACATGAATGAACAAAATTGTGTTAGATGATTACCTTTTTTTCTCCTAAGAGTTCCCTTATCGCATGACCCAAGTAAATTGTGCTTTTGTGTGTGAGTGTGCAGTTTGAGGTCTACCCTGCCGCGTGTCCGTTTTCTGTGCTCTCTGGCAGTTGTACACTTGATATGTGCTGCTTCGAACTGGGTCTGCAAAACATGTAGCGGGCTTGAAATAAACTCAGAAGCACATCTGATATCCTAATTTGCCACGATTCTTTCAAACAGTCCTTCAGAGGGCGGAATGAGTGTTTACAGGGATGTGTGACCGAGCTGGGATGGTAGGCTCAAGCTCCGGGCTTGATGACGTTGTATTTGTGCAGGTTATGGACCTTCAAGGAGAAAAGTAGTTTTCGGTCCAAAGGTCATCTGCCAGAAAATGGTAGGCTGGCTGTGCACACAAGTCAAAAATAGAGCCGAACAATCTGTTTAGACTTTGTAGAGGAAAAAGCTTACTTAGGGAAATTAGCAAAGAAAACTCTAGTAACACAAAATTCATTTAAATTTCTTCTCTTTAGCACTTGGTTCAGCTCGCTCATTTCTGAATTTTGTCTTCATATTCAAAATTATTTTCCAAGTTTCCCGTCTATGGAAGACTCTGCTCTTCTTAGTTAAAAAGGATGCACAAAAGCATCAGGTTAGTGTGCAGTTTTCTCTCCCAGTTCATTTTTACATCAGCTTGGACATCTTTAAATCACTGCCAGAGAGAGGAGGAGTTAAAGCATGGTTAGACAAGCACCTCCAGCCCATGTGCAGACAGGTGTGCCAGAGTGGCTGGTAGTGGCTGTTCTGTTTTAGACTTACCTGCTCAATTTTGTTTGGCACAAAAAAGCAGTCTGATGAGCAGAAAAGAACCTTGGATTGGAAACTAGGGGTCCTGGATTTTAATTTCAGTTTGGTTGTGTGGCCCTCCCATCACACAATTTATCTTACTGAGCCTTGGTTTTATTACCTATAAAATGAGGGAACCACACTTTAATGACCTATAGTATCTCTTCCAGCTTAAAAACAAAAACAAAAACAAAAACAAAAACAAAAACAAAAAAACCCAATTCTAGTGAAAACTGCCTATCCTTCACAAATGGGCAGTTGGTATCATTACAACCTAAGTCTATTTTCCTACCCATAACGCATTTAGCCCTTAAATTACTAACTTTCAAAATTGTAACTCATTTATCTGTTCCATGGGTTAGGAGTCAGGACGAACAGTCAGAAACAGGAAACCTGAGGTCTGATTTTGACTCTTCTCTTAAATAGAACTGTGGCCTGGACAAGTGTCTGCACCAGTTTGAGCTTTTTCTTTCTCATCTTTTAAAAGAAGGAGTTAGCTTAAAAGGATCCCCAAGATTCCACTTACAATTCTTTCATTCTATGTTTGGTTATATAGATCATTAGAGTCCATTAGTTCAAAAGAAAATGGAGGGGCGCCTGGGTGGCTCAGTGGGTTAAGCATCTGACTTTAGCTCAGGTCATGATCTCGTGGTCTGTGGGTTTGAACCCCACGTTGGGCTCTGTGCTGACAGCTTACAGCCTGCTTTGGATTCTGTGTCTCCCTCTCTCTCTGCCCCTCCCCCACTGGCTCTCTCTCTCTCTCTCTCTCTCAAAAATAAATAAATAAACATTTAAAAAAGACAATGGAATAATTGGTGGTAGTTGTATTGGTGGGGGAGGTATTTGTATAGAGATGGGGCATAGAATAGAGGTTAAGAGTTTAGATTTAGAGTTTGATAGATGTGAGCCCAAATCCAGGTTCTATCCCTCACTGTCCTTCCTCCTTATAGAAGATAGTACTTTATCTAGAGTTACATTTCTTCAATTTCCTCATCTATATAATGCTGGAACCAGAGGCAGGGAGGTCCACTTCGAGATTACTGAAGGAAGCCAAGATAGCCTGTGCTAGGTTTGTGATAAAGGGGCTGGACGAGAATGGGCAGATTTGCGATGGAAAGGTATGGAGCCTCAGAACTTACAAGAATAGGGGTGCCTGGGTGGCTCAGTCAGTTAAGTGTCTGACTCTTGATTTCGGCTCAGGTTGTGATCTCATGGTTGTGAGATCACGCCCTACGTCAGGCTCTGTGCTGAACCTACAGCCTGTTTAAAAATTTTTTTTTTTTTTTTTTTTTACATTTATTTATTTTTGAGAGACAGAGAGAGACACAGCACAAGTTGGCGGAGGGGCAGAGAGAGAAGGAGACACAGAAGCCGAAGCAGGCTCCAGGCTCTGAGCCATCAGCACAGAGCCCAATGGCGTGGCTCGAACCCACAAACTGTGAGATCAGGACCTGAGCAGAAGTCAGATGCTTATCCGACTGAGCCACCCAGGCACCCCACGTACAGCCTGTTTAAAATTCTCTTCCTCTGGCCCTCCTTCCCCTCTCAAAAAAAAAAAAAAAAGACAAGAACCTATGTAAAGGAGGAGTGTCAAAGGTAACACCCAAGTTTCTGGCTTGGGCATCTAAGTGATGCCATCTTCTGAGAAAGGATATGTCAGAAGAGACATAGATGGCCACGAATGAATGCTAGTTTCCCATCCTCACCTCTTCACGGAAGCAGGTTGTTAAGCTGCCAGTGACTCCCTCCACAGTTTGCAGCATGTTGGCCAGAGAGATAATCTTGCTTGTAATTCTACTGCTTTAATTTCTCAGTTTGTAAAATGAGTTTGAACCAGTGTTTGTGAGTTTCTGGAGCCACATTGCTATGAGTGACAAACCCTTGATGATGACTACCTTTTTGCTAAACCAGCATAATCTGGGCCCAATTACACGCTGTCCATCCCCTCCGCCTCTGGCACTCATAGCTGTGGCACCTCAATGTAATAATGCCATGATAAATGGCTTCCAGACCTTCCACCATGGGACCAGGGATGCAGGTCCCAGCTGTACAGTTTTGTGGGAGAGTTCTTCCTTGCTCTGGATGTTTCCTTCTGTGTGGTGGGAGCTTATTTCACTTCTTGCTCTGGGACCCAGAAGGAAGAAATGATTCTGAGTGAAAAATTTGGGAAGAATAAATGAGGTTTCTTTAGCTCCTCTCTTTCCTTGCTTCCTTTGCAACCAAGCTTCTGGCAGGGAACAGGGCTTCCCCTCTGCTTCTCCACAAGAAAGTCTTACCAGGACTGTATCCTTCCCACTCTCAGGTGAGTAAGCCTGCACCATTCCAGGGCTGCTGCCATGACTGGGGAAATAAGTTGTCCACACTAAGTACTACATCTTCCCATCTTGATCTCTAACAATGGGGGCCATTGAGTCTTCCATACATCTTTACTTATTTCTCAATTTGTTCAGAACCTGAATAACTAAGTAGTAAGTTATTTATTAGCCCCTCAGAGATGCCAGCATGGGAAAAGTGGCAGCGAATTAGGGTTGAACACTTTTAAGTGCACTAATTTTGGGATAGGATGACATTGGTCAATTACAAAGGCCGAACACTCGCTTCTCTCCTTGAAAATCTAGGAAATTTCCCCTACCAAGAAAACTTCACAGATAATGATAAATGTATGAAGAACTCATTGTTCCTAATATTTCTCAGATGACACAATGGTACAGGTCTGTTCACTCACGGCTTATTGGAATGAACATTTCAAATTCATTTGTAATGAATCCTGTATAGGTGAGACTAAGAAAAATTGTTATAAATCACATTGCAGCATGCCTGGTGTAGTTAAAATAATAGATGTCCATGCTCAAAATATCATTATAATAAAAATTAAATGTGGCTTAATAAAAATGCTGCACAGAGGTCCATTGTAATCCTTTATGTGATTTTAGAGTAGCCTACAATTTTCAAAGGACTCTTCCAGTTTTCATTACTTAAAAATTCTGGGTTCTGAATATATTAATAAGGACTTTCTTTTTCTTTTTTTAATGTTTATTTATTTTGAGAGAAAGAGAGAGCCCACGTGCAAGTGTGAAAGGGGCAGGGAGAGAGGGAGAGAGAGAATCCTAGGCAGGTTCTATGCTGTCAGCACAAAGCCAGACATGGGGCTCGATCTCATGAACCATGAGATCATGACCTGAGTTGACACCAAGAGTTGACACTTAACTGACTGAGCCACCCAGGTGCCCCAGGACTTTCTTCTTCTTATATCACTAATAACAAGAGTCTTTCGATTAGAATGATAGGATGACAATGACAATGGCTTGGCAAACAGAGTATCATTTATTTAATCATCCTAAATTTTGGAATAATAATATAAAAAGAACAAAATTCTTAGTAAAGATCTCAATTTGTGGGCATTTACCATGTGTTAGCACTTTCTAGGCTTTAGATGTTCTTTTTATCCAAATAGTAGCTGTTGGAAGTAAGGATTATTAACCCTAGTTTATAAATGAGAAGACAGATATACAGAGGGTTAATAACTTGTCCAAATTCACATAGCCAGAATTTGATGGAGTCTAGATTTGAACCAACGTTTTGAAGCTCATGCTTTGACCTCTCTGGGCTTCCATTTGAATGAGTTCCTTTAAAAAGAAATGAATTCCTGGGGCACCTGGGTGGCTCAGTCAGTTAAGTGTCTGACTTTGGCTCAGGTCATGATCTCATGGTTTGTGAGTTTGAGCCCCGCATAAGGCTTTCTGCTGTCAGTGCAGAGCCTGCTTTGGATCTTCTGTCCCCCTGTTTCTCTGCCCCCTCCCCGCTCATGTGCTCATTAGCTCTTTCAAAAACAAATAAACATTAAAAAAAAGAAAACACTGATTAAAAAAAATAAATAAATAAAAAGAAATGAATTCCTAATAAGGAAAAATACCACTTAGGGGAGCATAATGGTAGCTTAAAAAGTTCTATATCTGCTTAATATTAAAGGGTACCAAAAATAGCAGAACATGCAGTACATAGTAGGTATAAACCTGCATTAGAAATTAGGAGTTGTGGGCTCAATTTCTGCCTGTGCCACTTAGGTTGTCATCTCCTAGAGATGACATATTGATCTCGTGGAGCCCCTTACCTCTGAATGTAGATGATGGCCCCTGTGATCTGTCTCACAGATCCTGTCTCACAGGACATAAAGATCAAATGAAATCATGTATATGAGAGCATGCTTAATACTTGAGGTGATTACATTTATTATTATTATTATTATTGAGAGAGAGAGGGTGCAAGTGAGTGAAGGGCAGAGAGAGAGAGAGAAGTGGGGCTCACCCAAAGTGGGGCTCGTGTTCACTCAGTGTGGGGATCCTGTTCACCCAAAGTGGGGTTGCGTGACTTGAACTCACAATCTGTGAGATCATGACCTGAGCCGAAGTCAGTTGTTTAACCAACTGAGCCACCCAGGGGCCCTACATTTATTATTTTTATTACTATTATTCACATGGTAGTTTGGAAGGAAAGAGGGCTTTGGAGTTAGATCTTGGTTAGAATCCCAACTCTATCTACTATTCACAAGTTCTTTGATTTTGTGGCCAAGAATGCTTATATTCTCTAAGCTCTGTTTTTGTCCTCTCTGCAGAGGGATAATCTGATTGTCTTCCCGGGTTGGTGTGCAATGGTAGACCAAGAGGGGAGGAGCAGAAAATGTAGGCAATAAGAAAGGTACTGTCTCCAAAGAATTTAGAAACAATAATAGAACTAACCGAAAGTTGTCTTTTTTTGTTGTTGTTAAATCACCTTGATCCAGTAATACTAAACCAAACATACTAAACAATTTCAGTGATAAAGTAAATACTCCTCTTTGCTGGGGCAGGTCAGGCCCAATATACCTCCCTCCTTGGTTAGCCACTGTTGATGTGATGATTACAGTGAATCATACAAAATTTCTAACAGTCTTGGTACACTGAAGGAATTCAGAAAATTATGATTCCTGTTCACATTGCAAAATTATGGTGGAAGATTGCAGTACTCTGGATTCTTACTGAATATTTCCTCTGAAGGTCCCATAATAGAGTCATGAACATTAGGACATGTGCTTACTGAAACTATCCCAAATATAAGAATAAACATTTCCATTGGCATGGGAAATGAATAGCTGTAGCTATGAATATGCAGAGAAAGTAGCCAGTCTGGTTCCATGTTGAGCAGTTATTTTCCTAAAGTCTCATCATTAGGTGATTTTTGAATCAAAGCACTGAAGAGTTCAGTTAAAATACATATATATTACCTGGAGACAATGGATGTCTGCAATCCCAACTGTGGGCTCTATGGTAGGTAACCTCTGCCCCTCTAATAAATGGCTATCAAACATAAGGGTGAGCTTTAGAAATGCCAGCATCCATGTGCCCCAGCATCTGTGTTGGGTAGCTCTGGATACCAGTGTGGAGGCAGAGCTGAGTTCAAAGAGAAGTAAGTAGAGGAAAAAGAAGTTATAGCATGATAGTGTGAACCTGATTGGAGACATAGTTGTGGGAAAGTGGAAAGTAGGAATATTAGCTGGTTAATGGGATGGAAGGAAGGTTTGAGAGCTAGGGGCAGCTTTGGAGAAGAATTTCTGCAGAAGTAGGAAAAGATTTCAGTACAAGAAAAGTCCAATAAACTTAACAGTCTGCATTTATTGAACATTTACTATGCACAAGATGTTATCCTCAGGACATTGGGCACTAAGATGAGGTAAACCCATAAGTAGGTACTTTTAATACACTGTGAGAACTGAAATTGAAGGCTTACACATAGAATCTGTTAGGAGAGGCTAGTTGTCCCTAGGGCTGGTGTCTGGAAGAAATTGCAGCTGTACTGTGAGTAAGATACAAGAAGCCAGAAGTCCTATCTATTGTACTAGTAATAAGCCTATTTAGTTGAAGAGATTTCAGGTCAATAATTTAGCTGCTGAAACTCCAGGACCTCTTACTACTTAGAAAATAGATTTTGCATGTCAAATGGCTATATGTAATGCTATAAACCAACTGTGGAGAAGGATTATCCAAGAGAAGCAAAAAGGAAAGACAGCAGAATCCAGCTTATGAGGTAAACAGGACAAACTGTTGTTGTCTACAGCTCTTGTTTAGTGCTCTAGGATTTCAGTGCCCTGCAACAAATATCTGTTGGCAACTGAGTAAATGAATCAATGAAATGCTCATAGAAGAAAATTGTCAACATTGGGACTTTTTTTTGCAGTGGTACTCAGGGTCTGTTTCATTACAATAATCTATTCAGCCACTATTTATCTTAGCCGTCCTGATCCCCTGAACCAATTCCAAGCCCTGTGTTTTGAAAAGGAAGAGGAATCCATTTAAATAATGGGACACTTTCATACTAGGTAGGCTCAGATCAAGTGATGAAGGTAAACACTGGATTTTTCACAGTAGGAACAAGTTCTGCTAGCCAGACGCGATTCTGTAATTTAATCTTGGGAGTCTTCATCTACTTAATACAACTACATTTAAATAGGACAAATTGTATGAACAGACCAACAGGTACAATGGCTAGTTGTTTTAATGTAATATAAACATAGCTTATGAAGTGTTGGTAAAAAGGTGATCACAAAGGAAATCGATACTAAATATATTTTCTAATATGTGACTGATATCATTCGCAAAGTTTGGAGAAATGTGACAAAAGCAGAGTTTACCTATGAGTTTTTTACCTACTCACTCAGTAAACATTCACTTAGCAATTTTTATAAGGTCAGGCATGTGCCAGGTGCTGCTGGTTAGGACATACAGGATGTTTAAGCTCATTATAAATCTCCGTGTGATTTGTTATTAGGTATATTTTCAGAATCTTAAGGTTCTGCCTATATTCTTCCATGGTTCACTCAACACTAGGAAAAGCTCACGTCTTCATAAAAGCCTTTCTTGAAAATTATCAGTATTTTCTGCTGCTCTAAGTTACACTATGGGGACAGTCAAAAAGGAGCAATGTCAGACTAATTGCGCTAATAATAATAGGGCCCAGGCGGCTGGCTTTGATCTTGGGAACCATCTGCAATGCAGACCACTTTGATGTTTCACACAATGGAAGCATAAATATTTTCTATGTACTCCATGATTGGACTTTCAGAAATCTAATTAAGATGAAGGTCAATTAAGAGAAAATGAAATCTTAACTCTAAAAGTCAGAGAAGAGGTGGAAGATGATGGCACGGCTCTGTGTACATAAAAGAACCTAACTAACCTAATTATAAACTTATATAAACACCCAGAGAAATTGCCTTTCATGTGAAAAAAAGGTCCTAAAGCATTTTATAACATTGAGATCATTAATGTGTCTTTGAAACACACCCAGCACTGAAAAAGAATGGTAACACTGGCATTTCAAAACTCTATTACTAAAAAAAATCACAGACAGCTACAGGATAAAAGCACTTCAGAGCTCATCAGATGTACCCCTTACTTCTTGGAAATGATTTCCATAAGTGTCTATGGCAGAGTCCTAGGTATTGGATTCTTCTAGGTATGGTGTGAAGGAGATTTCACTGTCTGTCTCAGAAGGCTGCAAGGTTAAAACAGGGCATTGGGAAATGGTGCAGCCCAGTGTGGACCAGGTCACCTTAGGCAAGTTTCCTCACCTCTTTATGCCTCAGTTCCCAGAATTTTAAAGTCAACCTAATGATATTTTTCTCAGGAGTTTACTGTGTGAATTAAATGACAAATGTAAACCCATTAGTCCAGTGCTGCACGTGGTAGGTATTAAGAATTGAAAACTCCTTCTCTTCCTCTTTCTCCTGAGAGCATGGGCTTTAGAATCAAATGGGCCAGAGTCTGAATCCCTTTTCTTACACTTGCTTTCACACTGGAAAGGCAATTTTTACCTCCTGGGGCTTCTGTGTCTCAAACCCTAAAATGGAGTCTATTATGTACACCATGACAGGGACTTAATTTGGATCACTGGTATATAGGTAACTGCAAGGAGGACTTAAGATAATGGAAGGTAACTTGTCATGGTCTGAAGTATATCTTCAAATGTGGGTCAATGTGATTGTGCATGTGTCTCTGTATGCCTTTGTGCCTGCATGTGCATGTATGTGTGTTATATGTGGATATGTATATATGGGTGTGTAGGGTATGTATTTGTGTGTGTGTGTGTGTGTGTGTGTGTGTGTGTGTGTGTGTAAGTATGCTAAATGCATAGGAGGGAAGAAATGTTAGGACATCCCCTTGTTCCTGTCACTAGCCACAATTGTGTGATGTGGGAACTTGAATTTGAGTGATGTGAAAAGTCACTCTTAACTGAACAGGGTAAACGAATTCTCTTTATTCCTTTGCTGGGTGACACACATCATATGGATCCACCCCCACCCCCTGTCTTTTGAACTACATCTAAGGATCCTTTCATCTGAGAAGTTCAAAGTATGCCCATTACCTATGCATCTTAGTGAAATCTTCGTTTCTAATGCCCATACTTTGGGACAAATAGATAACCAAATTAATTTATCAGGTATCCCTAGTAGCCATCGGGGACATGTGATATCTGACCAGTGACTTGAATTTATTCTCAAGGCCAATTAGCTAAACAGCAGAGGATAGGTTATTCCCTTCTGACAAACAATGCAATAAGATAGAAATTCCAGTTTAAGCAGATATGAATTGTTTCTTTTTCCAAGGTGGTATGACCTTGTTCTCCACAAAGACCAGAATAGTGATTGCCAGATATGCTAGTGCTGTCTGATCATGTTTTCTTAATTCTGTAGTCTGAGTAAAAGACAGACTGTATTGTTAAATGCATTATGGGTTATATTTAGAGTTGGTAGAGTTGATTTATCAAATTCAAAGGCCACGTCCTGCCCTTGGATATGTCCAATGTATAAATGTGTATCCCTGACCAGAGGCGCGTCTGCTTGAAATGCAATGTTCTTTTGCTAATGGGATCTTTAGAGCTTGCTAGTGGTGGAGGTAGGCCCTGGGCACACTGCACCTGCTGGCTTTTGCCATACTCACAGTTCACAGTGACCTTGACTTGTTTGACATCCGCTGAAGAGACTTCATTGGCAGCTTTGCACTCATATTTGCCTGACTGCTCCCTGGTGATGCCGAGGATCTCCAGATATTCTTCTTCTCCTTCAAATTCTCTCCCTGAAAAACGGAGATTAGCATGACTGTTTTTTAGGTTTACAATGTGCAGCAGAACACCTATTTTTTTTTCCAGAAACAGAAAATACACATGGATTTTTTTTTAATTTTTTTTTCAACGTTTTTTATTTATTTTTGGGACAGAGAGAGACAGAGCATGAACGGGGGAGGGGCAGAGAGAGGGGGAGACACAGAATCGGAAACAGGCTCCAGGCTCCGAGCCATCAGCCCAGAGCCTGACGCGGAGCTCGAACTCACGGACCGCGAGATCGTGACCTGGCTGAAGTCGGACGCTTAACCGACTGCGCCACCCAGGCGCCCCATACACATGGATTTTTAATACTTGGACAATGTATTTGTCGGAGGTAACGTTCCACAGAAGCAGACCCCACCCAAGACAAAGAGTCAAATGAAAGTGATTCTGGAGGAAGTGTTCTCAGGAAAAACCAGTAGGGAAGTAGGAAAATGGGACCTGGACGAGAAAGAAGCCACGAGAGGGTAGAGGTCACATCCCATACAGAACAACTTGGCTTAATCCCTCAGAGAGCTCTGGGGAGAGCACAAGCCCCACTTAAAGTTGTCCTGACCAAAAGTCAAGAAGCTGGAATGTTAATGCATCTACACCCATGAGGGTGACAGACATCCACCCATCAGTCATTGGTTAAGGGCTCAGAACAAAGTGGGAGTTGGGGGCAGGTGCACATGGTTGTAAGGGCTCAGAGGCACTACTGTTGAAGCACTGATATCATCAATTACACCATGCAGCAAAGCACTCTTCCCACCCGTTGTTATTAGGACAAGTGGCTTCCTTTTGAGAAACTGTCACTCTTCTCCCTTAGATTATGAGGAATTCTGTTCACAAAGGTCATGTTCAAAACCCTGTCTTGCAGTTATGGTTTCCTTGCTCAGTATCAAACTACAACATTACTGAGGCTTTCAGGCTATGGACCAGATCCATAAGAATACACTGCTGATGCTGTGCTTTGTGACAAACTGTGTCACATGGGCGTGAGTGGTAGGGAGCTCAATATCGTTGGCTTAATCAGTTAGGATTAGGGGTCTGGAGGCCTTTTTGGACAGTCCCACAAAGTTAGATGTGTCCATTTAGTAATGAAATTTCAAGATAGGCAGTCTTCTTTAACTCCCCTTATTTGGAGCATAATTGATTAAATGAGTTTCTTCCTGGAGAGGGATGGGGTGGGGAGAAGAGGAAGGGGAGGGGAGGAAAGGGAAAGGGAGGAAAAGAAGGTGAAGAAGAAAGGGGATTGAGCAGGGAAAGAGGTTGGCCAAAAAAGCCAATGGACTTTAACTCTGGCTAAATTGAACCCTCCTCACCCTAGATTACAAATCCCACTGCTGTCGGGTTAAGATGGAACAGCCTGGGAGCCTGCTAAAGGACACCGTCCTGCCCCTGTGAAGAAATCTTGCTCCCGGTCATCCTACACTAAATGGTACCAATTAATAGCTTTGCACAAATGCCACAAGCTGTTTTCCTTTTCTGGAAATTCCCCAATGGCCAAATCAACATAACAGACAGCTAGCACAGAGACAAATTCACTGTCTAAATATGTCAGCCAAACCTGTTAACTACACTCCCAATAGAACATAGGGCTTCTTTGATAACATCCTATAACACAACTGTCAGCCAAGCTTCGAGTCTTCTGTCAATTGTCACTATCACTAGTACTGAGGAAACTATGCAATCTCAACAATAAAGGACAGTAGTTATATAGAAATATCTGGTTCTGGTCCTGCACATTATCTAGCACATGTTTCTACTGAAAATGTTTTAGAATTAGTCTATTAAGTAAATAGCTGCGTGTTATCTGTAAAAGATTTTTTTCCTCTGTGTTTTCACCTTTCTTCTTCTCCACATTCAGGCAAGCAGTCAGATGTGACTTCACTTGCTACAGAAGTAGAATATGGTAGGAAAGAAAACAGAAATCTTAGGAAGGGTTATAGTCTACTCTATTGGATAAGCCGGTAAGAATTTGGACTTGGAGGAAAAAAAATTCATTCCTACGTACTTGCAACTATGGACTTGAGAGTCATGCCAGCTAATTGATGCTAAAATCTTGTAGCCAAATACAAATACCCTGAAGACAAATGATAATGTTGACAACTGCAGGCCAAAATAGGTGTAAACTCATTAAAAAATCTGGAGTGCAGAAGTGGGATTGACAGTAAGACAACATTACTGATTTTGAGAATCATGGTGGATCGTAATGAAAGGAGGGTTCAAAACGATATCGGAATGGTGTAGGATTTCTCCCATGCCCTGCCCCCACACCCATCAACCTCATCCCTGAGTAGGTACTGAGCTGTCAGTGAAAGAGAGAACAAGTACAGTCTTCTTAGAGATGGCTAACAACACTGAAGTCTTTTTTGATTCCCATGAAATACCTAGAAATGGTGGGTAGTGAATCCCTACCTTGCAGTTTGAATTTCTGAAAGATATAAACCTGTTCCAGGAGAGGGAAAGATGACTTTTAGCAGTACAAACGAAGGCCCTACAGGTTTGGGAAGGTGGCACCTGTGAAAGTAAACATTAAGATGAACCAGAGAAAATAAAGTGGTGTTTATTGGGTTTTGGACCTGGGATTCTTACATGCCAATGTAGGTATTAATAATCCAGTTTTTCCAGATAAGTGGATAATAAAACAGATCCTCACCAGATGAATTTTCAATCCCACATCTCCAGGAAGACTTACCCCCAATACCACCTGAAGATGAAAGGGAGTTTCTCTTATGGGCCCCAACCATAAAGCAGGATGATCATTTGCTTCTCCCATGATAGCTCTGCTCCACTCTGATGACTGCCTCATTCCCCAGCACACACATACACAGCTGCTTCACTAGAGTGGGGAGTCTCAGTGTGCAAACCAAATACAGGCAAGAGAAACTGGCTGTTCTTCCTTCATTTAACAAGCTTGATAAGAATTTAAAATATTAAACAACACCTCTGGAAACTTCTTGTCATTCTTCCTTGACGCCTTGGATCCTTCAGCTGAAACTTTTATATTGCCTACCACCCCTTGCTCGTCTATTTTTCTTACACCCACAGGAGACTTTGCCCACAACACATTATCTGTCCTACTTCACTTGAACACTTCGTATTAATCCATAGTGATCTGAGAGGAAATGGGAGCTTTTCTGTTGCACAGAATTTGGCTCAGATTAGTTGGTGGAGTTAGCTGAGCTGAATTAAGAAACACAAGCAGAAACTAAAGTCAGAGTCAATAAATCATATAGCTTAAGAGAATTAAGTATCGAAAGGTAGCTCAGTATGTCTATAGGAGAAGCTAGTATATCAATCCACTCCTTTGAATGATCCTCACAGAGTACTCTTTTACTGGGGAAGAAAAGGTATGCTGAATCTTCTGCTGTTGAAAAGCCGGATGGGGCATCTCTGGCCATGTCCTAAGGATGTATTTGCTGTGTGGAGTTATTGCTTCAAAAGAAGGTATGGCAATACTAACAGAGCCCCCAGGTGGAAACAGTCACCATGACCAACTGCAGTTTTTTGTTCAAAGCATGGAGTACATGTTGTTAATCTCGAGTCAGAATTCTAAAATGCCCTTGGATTCTCTTGCTCCTCTCCCTTTGCCCTTGTGTGTCTGTCCCCCTCAGGCCACCTTTCCCCTCCATGTTTTCAGTTCACTCTGACTAGCTGCTCTCAACCCAAGGGTGCTGTCCCCATTTCCCCTTTACTCTCTCAACCTTAAGAAGGCTCTGAGAATGGAGTGTGACACTTAACCTGTTGTTGAGTTCTCTGCTGGAATAAAGCCCTCTGGCTACAACGTGGGCCTTCCTCTTGTTCCTATCTATTACTTTCTGCCCTTGTATAAATGTTTACTTGAAATGCAAATTTCAATATTCTGGTATTTTAAACATCTCAACCTATTTCCACAAGCTTGCTCACGTCCCCGAGTGTTATATTTATTCTGGGATCTGGTGTTTAGTTTAAATCTCCCTTTGCTTAATGTGCTTTTGTGTCTCCTGGCAATTCAGCTACCAGGCTAAATAACTTCTCGTCCTCCTCAGTGTATGCACCTTTCAAACTCTTGCACATAATTAGCATATCCCCTCTTAGTCACTGTTTACTCAAATTGTACATATTAGTTCTTTTAATATTTCTTCATAAGTCAGAAAGAAGGGCCTAGAGCTAATGGCAAGAGGAAAGTGTTCTCTTCTGTGCTCCCTAAAGCAGAGGCAAATCAGCCAGGAATAATGCCAATTAAAGTATGCCAGGTGCCACCTTCTGAGTATAGCAGCTTTAGAGTTCTGTGCTTTGGTGAATCATGGGGACTTCAGTGTTGACTGAATAAGTCATTTAGATTCCCAAGGTCAATCAGGCCTTTGTAAGCAAGCAGCCATTTAAAATTAAATATATTTCCATGGCACTGCTCTCTCTCCCTTTCTCTCCTTCCTCTCTCTCTCCCATTCCTCTCCTTCTCCTTCCCACATACACAGACGCATATAGACATACAACTGTTTATTTACATATAACCATTCACTTGAACTTTTAGGAAACAGCATACAAATTCACTAACACCCAAATATTTGCTTACTAAACAGAGCAGGCCTATTCTTGAAAAATCTGCAGAGATGACAAGTGGCCTATTTGAAATTTAAAAAACAGAAAGACTACTACCCTAATAATCATTATGATATTTTTCTTTTCCTTTATTAGAGATATAGGAAATACAATTTAGAAAACTTGTTAAAATTTGAGCATTTTAGGACATTAAAAATGTAGAATTCCAAGGGTTTATACATGTTAGGAAATGGACAAATCATTTTTTCCCCACTATTCTGAGAAGAATCTTAGTATAACATCCCTGTAGATCATTCTTTCACAGAAGGGAAGATGGGTTTGAAATGGGGTTGACATCTTCTTCGGCTCTTCTAAATTTGAATATTTACAAGTTGCTGTAAACACATTACCTTTAACATAAACACACATACAGATGAAGGAAAAGCAAAGAAGTGGAACGTGTCTTGCAAGGCATGTGTGTGTTTGTGTGGGCCTGTGGCTGGAAAGAAGAGTGGTGAACAGGATGAGCGAAAGCAAGCTATGAACTTCCACCTCTAAAAATAAAAGAAAAAAAGGATTGCAAATCAATGATGCCATTTGAAGTTTCCTGTGCTAACTTCAAATGCTGTAACAAGTTTCTGTTCTTACAGTACGTTTCATGTTTTCTTTTCTTTTTTTTTTCCTAAAGACATACTCACCTGTTTCTGTGTTTGCTTCCTTCCCTACTTTTTTTTTTTTTTTTTTTTTTTTTTTTTGCACATCACGTTCTACACAAACATGCTAAAAAAAACGGGAGCGAGAAACCCTGGAAATATGCCTATGATGGGGTTCTGTTTATATTCCCAGCCATGTCTCTCTCTAGGTCCTTTGAAGTTTGGTTGCTCAGCCTCACATCCCACCTGAGAGATCCTTTAGTATTTGACAGTGTTTCTGTCCAAAGGGTGAAACCACTTCTCATCCCACCTCTTACCGCCCACCCATCATGAGAGGGTTGAAGGGAGTGGTAAATGATCTGTGTGTGAAAGAAGACAGGGGTGGGGACAGACACAGTCCTCAGAAGCAGCAATCATAGGAGAATAAGGAGACATAGGGAGGAACACTACATTGAAGAGACACAATGGTGATACAATAGGCATGATTTTAAAGAAGAGTTTGAGGATTGGAAATGAAAGAAGAAAGAGTTCTCTAGAGAATGAGGCATTTAACTATTGAGATATTGAGCTATAAGGAAAGGAAGGGGTTGGTTACTCTGCTGGAGAAATGTTCCCCATTTGAATAGGAAGACACAACAGGGTGTGGATTATGCAAATTGGCCCCATGCCTTCTGCAGCCCCAAAGGGTGTAGTTAGTACCCAGAAACCAGAGGCATGCACAATGCCAGGAAAGATTCACAACTGGCTTTGGCTCTATGAATGAGCATAAGCCAAATGAAGAAGAACGCCCTGGCATCATTTTTCTTGGCATCCAGAGAGATCCAATTCATTATGGTTTGTATTTTTGCTTTCACATACAAAAAATCAGCTAGCTGACAGTTTGAGCTCAGCATCCAGCCGGAAGCTGCCATCTACACATCCTTTTTATTCCTGGGGCATGACATTCTGTTATTGTACTCATACTTAACCATTACTTACCTCCTATTTGGTGTCAGTTTTTAGAAACAGTCCTGCCTTTCTAAATGCTAGGCTTGGAATCAGGATTCCCTACATTCTGTTTTTTCAAGGGAAATTGTATTGATAATAGCTAATCTTCCATTGTAGGGACCACATCTGGTTTCGCTCATCATTGTACCCCTCCCTATCGTGCAGCATGATGCTGGATGCTGGAGTGCTTCAGAAATATTGCAGAGTGACTGTTGAAGAAGCTGCTATTTAACAAACACACACTAGGCACTGTGCTAGGTGACTCAGATATTATCTCATTTAATTCACAATACTGTGTTAGAGTGCTTACAGATGGAAATCCAGGTTTAGAGAAGACCCTAGAGGAAATTGCCCAGGTACATAATGTGATTAAGGAGAGCTGAGGTTTGAACCAGTCTGTGGGCTTCTGGAGCCCATGTTTCTGACTAGGCGTATCTACTTTTGTCAGTAGGCTGCCATGAGATGCTATAGTTAGCTGGACTCTTAGCTCTCATAAGCCACTCTATTTCTGTCTACTGAGTATCAAATGGGAGTTTGAGAATGAGAAACTCAGGGAGTTTCCAAAGCAATGCAACTCAGTTACAGATAAAGAAAGTAAAAGATAGCCTTCAGTTTTTATAAGAGCTGTCCACTTAACTTCTTAATGAAAGAATCAAATGAAGCAATATATGAGAAAACAAGTTGGTAATTTAGAAGTTTAGCACCACCTACTTATTTATAGAGGTCCCACCAAAGCCACTGGTGCACACAAATGCCAGCAGCTAGCAAAGGAGCTACAGTGTAGAATGGACATCTAGTATTAGGAAAGACTTACTGGGAGAAGTGAGTTTGTAGGAAGCTGAAAAACACAAGTGCAGAAAACCAGAGCTGGCAAATTGTGAAAGGGTGTGGCAGTCTGGTTAGCCTACTTGAAATAGAGTTTTCCATGCAAGAGAAATGAGCATCATGCTGTGATAGCAAGACATATGCTAGGTTGTGTGGGGTGGTGTGGAAACTCTGGATTTACTGTTTGGTACCCCTGCATCTCAATGAAGGCTCAATGGAGCCTTCTGGCACCCTCAAGGTACTGATTAAAATGCCATTTTTTATCATTTGTTTTTTCCTTCCTTCTCTCTCTCCCTCTTCCCTTCCTCCCTCCCTTCCTTCCTTCCTTCCTTCCTTCCTTCCTTCCTTCCTTCCCTACCCCCTGCTCCTTCTTTCTTTCATTTCTGGAGAAAACATGGCATATAGGCATGGAATCCCATGGAAATTCTATTTATTTAAAGTCCTTTTTATACTTTTTATATCAATACCACTTACACTTACTATCAGTTCCTTGGTGCTGAATCCTAAAATGTTTTGTGATAAGCTGTCCTATGAATTGCTATTGAGAGTGAAGATGGTTCTTCAGGGATGACAAATAGTCATCATCAATCCTGACTAATAGGCAGTGGCTTCCTGGAGCATGATGTTGAGAAAGATTTTGAGGCAGCGTCTGGGCTCAATGGGAAAGAGTGACAACGTCTGTGAGGGCAGAAGAAAGGAATGTGTGACACATACTTGGACCTTTGCTTGCCCCAGGGTCTCTTGTAGTCCATTTGAGTTTTCTTAAGTACGAACAGTATTCTAATGCAGTGTGTATGTTGAAAGCTAATGATTTCCTGGGTTTGAATGCAATTGGCACCACTTGGGAAATTAGGAAGGAGTGCTTAACCTGGAGTGAAGATAATGAGTTACATTCTTCATGTGGTTGGTATCAGGTTTTCTTGGAACATCCTGGAGAGTACGTTCCTTAGGCACCCAGAAATATGGAGTTGCTAAGAGCCTGGGGCTACATGTGGATTAAATGTGTAATATATACATTGGTGGTAATTCAAACCGCTGTAGTAGAGGCTGCAGAAAGTTAGTATGATACAGCACGATGTCATAAAGCAAGGACTCACTGTCTTCACTTTTATTTTTCTAAGGGTGCAAGAAAGAATAGGCAAGGAGGTAAAACCAGAAACAAAGACCTCAGAAGAGTCCTTTGGAATAAAAAAAAAAAAAAATTCCGCAGGCGTCTGTTTTCTGGATGATTCCATAAGAAGTGGATGAGGAAGACCTTAGAATTGGTAGCCAGAGGCAGCAACGCCCAAGATCTCTCAGCATTGTCGTCAGAACTGTGGGTGTTACAGGACCTGTCATTAGCGATTCTGCCATGGCTGAGGATTAAATATCAGAAGAGATGAGAACAGCGGTCGCTGTTTTCAAAAGTCACATAAATCAATTGGCATTTTGTAAGTGAATGTGTTAAACTCAGCAGGGCAACTGCACTGTGGAAGGATTGCTAGGCAGAGTTTGCGGCTGCCACAGAAGCCTTAGAAAGGTAATTAAAACAAAGCAGGCAATAACCCCATCTGGCCTTCTGCCCTTTCATTACAGGCCTCCATGTTGCAGTGACCTCATTTGGGCTCACCCCCAAATCCTAGCCTCACTTCTTCAGCTAGCCTCACTGCTGAATGAGCTTGTCGATCCAATTTAGAGAATTCTTCTTGCTTAAAGTCAATAAATAAGCAATGAAGAGAAAAGTGGAGAAGTGGGGGTGGGTCAGAAAAGGAAACGGTATAAGCGTGAACTAAATGGATGTTCTTAGAATATTCCCATTTAACATAAGGCGGGAGGCTCAGGGCTCCACACAAATAATCGTAAGGAGTCTAGCAATTTGCTTCTTGTTTTTAGACCAAAACGTATGAACTAGGAATTACCCCCATCAGCACTCCATTTGGGTTGAAGCCCTGTGTGTGTATCAGCACCCGCCCACCCCCGGCCCCCCAATCCTGGCCTGGGCTTTTGGCCTTTCAGGGAAGCAGATGGATCTCTGTGCGAATGGGGGGCCCAGCTGCAGTGTTGGGAGCACACACACTTAGAGGCAGCGTGGGTGAGCCTAGGGGCCAGCCAGTGCCTGCTCTGGAAAGCGGTGGCTCTCCAGGGCTGGGCCCACGTGCTCCTGGAAGGCTCCGAGGCTAGTGGGCCAAAGCTTAATAGGAAAACAGCAGCGATTTGTCTCCACTGCTATTTATGTTTCAAGCGCGTGACAGGCTGTCAGTGCAAGTGAGGGTCGCTGAATTTACTGCCTTTCAGATTACTGCCACAGTCTCCGACTTGACAAGTCACTTCATTTAAAAAGCACTGCGTGAGGATGTTTCCTCTACTTCTTTTTAAATAAAAACAAAGGCACAGAGAAAGGCCACCACAGAGGTTTAAACAGATGAAATGAGGAAAGTCCACCAGACTGTCTTAGCCTGATGGGAAGGCGCTACTTTCACAAATTCCCCTTAATTAAAGTGGCAAATTGAAGGAAAGGGGTGACCCAGAACTTCTTGGTTTGACTGATTTGTGGACTGGATGATATTTTTATGATGGTTAATAAAATGCATTTTTATACCTGTTGAATTTGAATGCTTAAAGAATATTCAAGTGCAGATCCCTTCCAAACAACTGGATATAAATGAAGAATAAAACTACTTTTTTTTTCCTACACTTCATTTCTTTATTCATTTATTTTCTGAGGTTTTTATAAACCAAAGAAGATAACTCTAGACAAAAATAAAGAACTAACCATCGAGGGGGCAAAATAAGATGGGTACCTCCAAATGCTGAATAAGATTAATGATTCAAAATATAAATTTTTAGTAATAAAAAACCTAAATACCTAAAAATATATATGCAAGTGGGTTGTGTGTCTGAATAGCAAAATGTGGCTTCTGAAGTACGATTATAAATGGCAATTATAAGAACTAGGAAGTAGAAGAAAGAAAGTTATTCTCTCATGGAACTTACATTCTCATCAGGGATAAATACAATTGAACAGCTCTGGAAGGCCTTGACTTTATTTCACATGAACGGAAAATGGATTAAAGGCTTTGCAAATTATATGTGAACTAGTTTCTGTTAAAAACTATTAATCATATTTTCATCAATGATTTTAAATGCTGCTTCTATTTACATTTTGGTTTATTTCTTGATTCTTTTCTGTTTCTTGCTTCTTTCTGTCTATGCTTGGGCTAGGCGCCTACTATTTTTATTTTTTAATTTTTAATCTATGTTGGGGGAGAGTGGGAGTTTTTATACCTGTTGAACTGCCATAACTTTTTTTTCTAAGTAAACTCTACACCCAACGTGAAGCTTGAACTCATGACTCTGAGATCAAGAATCACATGCTCTACCAACTGAACCCCAGGTACCCCGTACCATAGCTTTCAATACATTTTAATTAAAGCTATGCATAGTCATTTCTCAGAATTTTCATGATTGGTTCCATATATTTTTTTTCAGACGAACTTTAGAATTATCTTTTAAATCAAACAAAAAATAAATATTCGGTTTTTTGATTGGGTTTATATCAGATTTATAGGTTCACTCACAGAGATATAGCTTTATAATCTTAATTCTGTCTATCCAAGAATAAGATATCATATTTAAGTCTTTATTAATCCATCAATTGTTTTTTTCTTCCTAAGTCATGAGAATTTTGCATTAAGCTTATTCTAATATATTTTATATTTTATTATTCCTTTTTACTATTATGTAACTGGTATCAATCATATTTCCTTAAAAAAACCCATAGTTTTATATGTCAATACTGTAACCAAATACCTAATGAATGATCTTTCTCTTTTATTATTGCTAAAATGGTGTTGAAGCAACAGGCTATCGCTTGTTGAGAAAAAAAAAAAATCATTCTCATATTATTCACCAAAACAAATTCAGATGTGTCACATAATTTAAAATTAAAATGTAAACTGTAAGGATACTAAAAGAATAGACAATAATTTGATAAAACTGAAGAAGGTAATATCTTTGTAAGCAAGTTAGGAAACACAGAAGCCATAAAAAAAAGAGATTAGTTTACATAAAAAGTCAAAATTTTTCCATAGTACAAAGCCTTCATCAACAAAGTAAATACAGAAATGACAAGATGAAAAATTTATAATATAAATGACATAAAAGGGCCACATTTCTTCCAAAGTTGGAATTTTCAAAATCAGTGGGCTGGTTTGGTTATTTTGGGAGACAGTTTGACAATAGCGACTAAAGCCGAGGACATGCATACGACCCAGCAATTCCACTACTATGTTCAGTGATGTTCCCAGAAGCATTGGAAACACCCACATTGTGTAGAAAGTACATAAATTGTTACATATTCACATAATAAAATACCATACAGCAAAGAAAATGAATGGATGACAGCTGTAAGTGGCAATATGGACAATCTCCCAAACATAATGTTATGTGAAATGAATAAATAGAGTATAAATCTCCTCTTATGAAAATTGCAGACAAGGAAAACTAATCTATTTTTTTCAGAAATGTTGTATAGTTGTAGAATTATAAAAGTAAGCTAGGAAAGGATTATCACAACATATTTGCATTATTATATCCAGTATTTATTAAATGCTTACTATTAAATGTCATGCTTTTCATAGATATGTATTCAGCTACTTAAGAAAATTTCATTCATGTAATGCCCTCTAGTCACTAAAAAGATATATTGACTATAGAATGCTAGTTATGGTTTATCTCTTTTGTGTTAAAAAAAGTTGTATTCACACATAAATACATATATTCATATATATGCTTTTTAACACAGTTGATTGTATATATACAGTGTCTATATAATATTAGGGTAGTCTTCTGGATTATGGAATCAGAAGGGCCAGGAGTGTGTTGTCAGGGAATTTCTCTTCATTTTTTTGTCCTCCTATATTGCTTGAATTTTTGACATAAATCATATGTTACTTTTATATTAAGAGTTTTTTTTAAAAAATGGAATTGGATTTAATAACTTCAGTATAGAGGAAAGACATATTCACCCTTTTGGCTGTCTCCTCAGGGTAGGTTTCTCATAATGAAAAAGAAAATCTCTGAGATTTTTCTATTTCTGGCATAAGGAGAGAAGAATTAATACAGAAATAAGACACCGATACCAAATGACAGGAGGAATTACCAGCCAGGAGGTTGATTTATATAAACAACAGAACAATTCTCTAATTTGCTGGACAATAAAGAACTTTAGTGACTGTATGTGTGAACTGTCTGTTCTTCCCTAGCCTCTGTGCTGGCTGACTGTTGCTATTGAGGAATTGTGACCTGCAGGCCCAGCCCACTCTGCCCAGGAGCACTGAGACTCAAGCCTGGCCTTCCTTAGAAGTTCTTTCCTCACTATTGAGAAGGGTTTGGCCCTCAGCACTGACCCTGAAGGCAGAAGGTATCTATATGCACACTCAGATACATTTTCTTTACCTGTTCTTCACTCTGCACAGCAGTTTGCTTGATTACCCTTCCATACTTGTCACTGGCACTGAGATTGCACTCCAGTCCCCAGGTGGGGCTAACATTGGTCTAAACCATAAATTTGGCCCATCATGATCTAGTTGTCAATGTCTCCTTTGCTCTAAGGCTGGATTCTCCTACTTGTATTTCTGTCACTGACCACCTGTTAGCCTAGATACAGCACAATTACCCAGCAATCTCAGCACCTTGCTCTAGTCGTAGGCCTTGGACTTGGATATTCTGAGAATAATCCCAACTTGAGCTTCCTTAATGGTATGAACTATAAGTCTTCCTGGAAAGGAAAAGAGGTCTGAGACGTGGGTAAAAAGAATTCATTCTCTGTCTTAGTTTGTTACTTTAGCCCAAGCAAAACTCAGCTATCTTCCTTTCTCATTGGGAACTTTTAAGTTTGCTAGTGGCTTAGGCTCTGCAGTGCTTATAAGGCAAAAACTACGCAATTATTTACTTAAAAGTATAATATTTATAGGGTCCACATGGAGACCTTTTATAGACAGAGAGAGCACGTGATAACCAATAGCTGTCTTGCAAAAATATCAGACTCAGTATTTTTTTCCACATTATATAGCACAGTTTTTATATCTCAACCAAGCACTCACATGTTCTCAAGCATTTGTTTATAACTGACAACTTCCCAGCCCTGTGTTGAAGTCATTTCATCTTACTCTATAACGGTTGCCCACCTTACGTCTCACACCTACCTTATAAGGATCTCACACAGAATAACTATTCAGAGATTCAATTGCTAATGGTTTCAACCTAGAATATGGTATTTTGACCCTTGATAAGGGTGAAGCATATTGTTATGGACTGAAGGTGCCTGCCTCCTCCCATTCCCAAAGTGATAGTATTAAGATGTGGGGCCTTTGGGAGGTGATTAAGTCATGAGGGTGGAGTTCTCCTGAATGAAAGTAGTGCCCTTTGGGAAGAACTCCTGAGAGCTCTGGTGCCTCTTCTGCAATGTAAGGATATATGAAGAAGACACCCATCTATGAACCAAGAAATGGGTTCTCACCAGATACTGAACCTGCCAGTGCTTTGATTTTGGACTTCTCAGCCTCTAGAACTGTGAGAAATAAATGTTTGTTGTTTAAGCCACCTAGTCTATGGTACTTTGTTATAGTGGCCCGAACTGACTGAGACAGCATATCTACTCAGTATGCTACCATCCATTTATTTAAGAGCCTCTGGAGTCTATCCAAGGATCACGTATTTAGAAAGCAACCCACTTGGACCATGATTATTTATGCACTTCCTAGAAATGGCTTCACTGAAGTGAAACCACAAGCTTTTCTATAAAGACTATAAAAAATTACCCTTTTGGACACATTTTCTATGTATTTCATAAACTTCAGTCAAATATATTGTCTAATACATTACTCAGTACTCTTTATAAATGCCCTCCATGTATCAAAATATTTGCAGAAAATATTCCCTTATGGATTTTTAAACTCTTGCCACTGTGTTTAAAATAACAAAATAGATATGTGAATCAGTATATTTTTTCTTTTGCTTTCATTTTAGAAAAATTATGCAGATTTCATGCCCAGATATAGTAATCAGCTTATCTCAGGTTCCTGTCACCATCTACTCCATTGTTTCTCAAAGTGTGATTCATGGACCACCTATATAAGAATCCCACTAGAAGCTTTTTATACATGTGGATCATCAGATCCTTTCACAGATTTATTGAATCAGAACCATCAGGAATTCATGTGTTTATAAAGTTCCACAGGTGATCCCTGGGCACACCTACATGTGGGAACCCTCCACCTGATTTTAGTAGTCTGTCATTCAGGGGCACGACCCTTTTTTTCTCTCTCAAGGGGTTTCAATTAACTTTAACTTAAGAATTTAACCTTGGCCTGTGATCAGGGATCAATCTAATTTTTAGGTCCAGGAAGACTGAAAGAGAAAAGTTAAATTCTCATAAGAAGAATGAACATTCTGCATTGAATACAACACCTAATTCTCCTTCCTGAGCTAACAATTCAAACCTCCATGTGTTGGTTTGAACATGACACTTTGTGTCACACAGAACTGCTTGCATTGCTATCTCATTTATCCACATAGGCATATCTGTCTTTACAAATGACGCTGCTTAAGTTTAGCAAAGTTAAAGAATTTTCCCAACATCAGACAGATAGTAAATGGCAAAGCCACCATGTCTGTGTGACTCTAGTGTTTTAACCATTATAACATATTATAAAAGTTTCAGCTCTACTCCTGGTACTAATTTCCCTTGTCTACCAGTTCCAGACACTAGCTTCCTAACAAAATCCAGTGCTAACTACCTGCTGGCTTGTCTAGAACTCAAAATAAAGCCTAGATCTCAATTCCCAATTGTCTACTATCCTTTCTGTCCAGCAATCACTGTGTTTTGCTGGGCACGGTCACTAGATTTTCAAATTATAAAAATAACCAAGAATAGGTTATTACATGCAAAGTTGAACAAAAAAATGCAAATTGCTTTTCCTATCTCCATTATGTGTGAATTTTATTATAAAATCCTCTTTGATCAGTGGATAAACTGTGAACTTGCAGAATAACAGATGGATGGCTGCTGACCTTATCAAGTATTGGAAGATCCTCTAAGAGTAAATTAATTTATAAACAGATGAGAGATTTAATTTCTTTGGATCATGTTACACAGGATTCCGAGCTCTCCCAACCCACACTCTAATAGTCTGGTTGCAGAGTTACATTGAAATTACATGTGGCCAGCATGAGGTGCAGGCAGATAAGGTGAGGCAAAGCGGGGTCTGCCTGCCTGGCGAGATTTGACAGGTTGCCAGGCAGGATAAATTGCCTCAAAGAAATCAAACTTTAAAGCTTAATTATTTTCCCATTAAGACTCTTTTTGCAATGCAAATATTAATGCAAGTGGTTCTACCTTTTATCAGTTAACGTCTTAATTCTCAATTAACACCTAAGGGACTTGTCAGCCTGCAGGCAATCAGGATAGGTACTTGTGGGAATAGGTTCTGGGGAACTACAAGGACTAGAATGGAAGAAGAGGGCACTGCTAGGGATGCGGGTGGGTCACAGTTCAGATAGCACATTTTACACATCTAAATGTTCGAGGCAACTACGAAGGAAATAGTAAATACTGATACAAAATCATTCTCTTTAATATCTAAGTCTTGATGTGAAATTAGTTGTAGATACGGATAAAGAGGATGGTCTTTACATGCCATATATACACACACAAATAAGTCAGTCCTGGACTAGGTATAAAACACACTAAAAGTCTTTCGGTCTGTTTGAGGTCATACTAGGTGGTCTTTTAAGCTTGCTGATTCATATCTCTGAGAACAATAGCCAGTTCTTCAGAAGATAGTTGAGTAAATTCTGACTAGGAGGTCTTGGAATATGTTTTTAAATTTCCTCAGTATTCCCTTCCTTGCAAGGATTCTATACTATATGATCAAGGCTAAACTTGATTATAACAATATCTCAAGATATAACATTTACTGATGAAATTTTAGGTTCCTGGCCTAAAAATCCCTTGCAATTTCAAGGTGAAAAAAGTTAAGCACCTCAAATCACCCTCTTTAGACAGATGGTTTTACCTGAAGGCTAACTTAGCAGTGGCTTTCGGGCCACTGACTGACTTGCTGTGGTCAGCGGCAGAGGAGACTATAGGGAAGATGTGAAGGCAGAAAAGTGTGAGGGAAAGGTCCTACAGCAAATAAGAAGGTAATAGAGTGGGGCACAAAGAGGTCATAGAAAGAAATCAAGCAAAGTAGACCATGGGGAAACATAAGAGCAGGAAAAAAAATACTACCATATTGCAACATCCTAGAATAGACTCACAGATACCTACAAAATCAGCCTGTTGACAGTAAAGGCAGACTGAGGTTTATTGACAGGTTGGTTGAGCCTAAACCTATTCACAAAAAGACTTCATTTGGATATGGCATAAAGTAGTCATGCGAAGAAATGGTCACCTGTCATCTACACATCTGAGAGTAAGTGAATATGTAAGCACATGATTGCAAAGGTGGCTGGGTATAGGAAAGCTTAAGAGTCACAAAAGTTTTCAGTGGTCATTCTTGACAACATAGTGATAACCTTTAGTCACCTTTATAGGACTGGAAGCTTAAATAATTTCTTACAACTGATATCCCTGGTCTTGATATCATTCCAGGTAGTACAAGGACTTTAGGTTCAGGTTTGGGTAGGTTATCAAGGCTTTGCACATGAGGGATAATGAAAATGTTTTGTCCCTATATTCAGTTCTTATCTAATGGAATGTCTACCTAGAGAGCTGTTGAGTGCTGTCATGGATGAATACTATTGGCCGTTGCCATGGGAAATGGGGATGCTGGTTACATATGACCTATATGAACTCTAGTGGGGCTAGTTAAACCCAGTTAGAGCATGTCTAGGTTGGATTCACATTAATGAAAAGAAGATGCAATTCCAAAATAGTCAGATGTTTGACCTTCCCCTTTCCCAATCCAAGCACTGGCCATTGAGAAATATATCCTTCTTTCCTCAAGAAGTCAAAGTTGGAATATCAGAAAGCGACTTAAGGATGAGAGATATTTGGAAGAAAAGAGGAGTATGTGTGTGTGTGTGTGTAAAATATGTTTGGGGAGGGGTACCTGGGTGGCTCAGTCAGTTCGGTATCTGACTCTTGATTTTGGCTTAGGTCACAATCTCACAGTTTGTGAATTCAAGCCCCATGCTGTCAGAACAGAGCCTGCTTAGGATTCTCTCTCTCTCTCTCTCTCTCTCTCTCTCTCTCTCTCTCTCTCTTCCTCCTTCTCTCAAAAATAAAATAAAAAAAATTAAAAAATATATATGTTCAGGGAAATCTGGAGAAAGGTAAGTGACAGAATTTGTGTCAGCAGGAATTTGGAATTATTCTCCAAACTAGCAAGAATATAGTCAAAGAGCCAAAAATACTAAACTTGAGACACATTTAAAATGAAGTTTGGTAGAAGGAAAGTTTAAAAGTAATTTCACAAAATTTAATCATATAGATTTAATCTCCATTTGTTGGAAGATACTTTTTTGTAACTCTTCTAAATTACAATTCAGGATACAGTTTCTCAAAATTTTTTAGGTAGCAGAACACCCCCCAAAATCACAGTACTTACTTTAACAACAAATACAAATGCAAAAAGCTAAATATTTGATCATGTTTTGTGTTTATCCTGTTTCGACTGTTAGATTTTAATTAAAAAAATGTTGTAGATGCCAAAATATTTAAGGACTTCTTGAGACAACCTTCAATCAATAAAATGAATCAGTAAAAGAATGCCAATATTCCATTTGAGCAGCAGAACCACTCGTTTTGGTTTCTGGAACACCAGTGTTCCTTAGCAAATAGTTTGAAAACCATTGAAATAGTTCCCGAAGGACAAATCAATGCAATTATTTCAAAGGATAAACTAAAATCAAGCAATGTAAAGGGATGGTAAGTCAACTGCCAATTATCAAACTTTGATAGCCATAAGTGAAAAACCAAATGTGGCCAGGAGATTAACATCCTTGGGTTCTTCATAAAGATGAACCCTGTATCTCATGCTAAGAAGAGAGAGAGAGAGAATTGTGGGGGGGGGGGGGCTGTGTACAAATACAGGAGGGGTAGCTCTCCCTTTGTAATGAGTACCAGTCCTTAGAATAGAAAGCATGTTAGAGAATTTAATTTGACAATTATTATATACCCAAACACCCAGTACTATGCTGCGAAGACACAACAAAGTATAATAAGACAACACTAAAACAGAATGGGGGCATAAAACTATTTAGGAAACCATTTTATTGATAACATGTCATCAATAACTTGAACTTGCTTTTACTGCCAATATTCATTACTTTTAAATGTTCCAGTTCCTTACTTTTGAATATGATTGCCCAGACAACAGATACTCATTCAATGTTAGTTTATTTTTAGCCTCTTTCTCTTTCTTCTATAACTGTCTCTCAGAGTTTTTACCTCTTAGATTCTGAATACCCTGCTCTATATTCGGTGAACCACTTAAAAAATGTAAGATTGGAGATTTAACATAGATGTCTTTTCTAAACAAAACCTTTTTATTGCTGAAATACAGATATACATGTCCTATTATTTTACTGATAACCAAATATATATTTTTGAAAAAAATTATTTCCTAAGATTGTGACTTATTTTGTTCCAAATTTGTCTTAAGTTGGAACCAACAGAGGTACAGAGGGGGCATTAACAAACTATGGCCCATAGGCCAAATTTGACCTGCTGCCTACTCCACAGCTAAGAATGGTTTTTGCACTTATAAATGATTAAAAAAAACTAAAACAAAAACAATATTTTTAAAGTTTATTTATTTATTTTGAGAGAGAGAGAGTGCATGAGTGGGGTAGAGAGAGAGAGAGAGAGAGAGAGAGAGAATCCTAAGCATGCTCTGCACTGTCACTGCAGAGCCTAATGTGGGTGTTGAACTCACATGTTGGGAGATCATGATCTGAGCCAAAATTAAGAGTCAGACTCTTAACCGACTAACCCACCCAGATGCCCAAGAACAATATTTTGTGGCACATTAAAATTACATGAAATTCAAAGACCAGTATTCATAAATAAAGTTTCATTGGGATACAGCCATGCCCATGAATTTATTTATTGCGTAAGACTACCTTCAGAGTTTAGCTGCAACATAGATTGTACAGCTTGCAAAGTTTAAAATATTTACTACTTGGCCTTTTATGAAAAAATCTGGCAACCACTGGTATAAAGGAATAGATCCTACCATGCAAGTCTGAAGACCCGCATTTTTCACTGGGCTGTTGTGTTTAAATCAGGTAATACTAAATAACAACAAAACTGAATTTCAGAGATATTATTCTAAGATAGGCAATTATTTTCAAATAATTACGGTGTCAATACCTATGATTCCACTTTCATTTAGGTCATCCTAAATATCATGCTAACGCAGTGTCTCTCAACCTAGGAAAAACCATCTAGGGAATGCCTTAAAAAAGAAGACTGTTAGGCTCAACTCCAGAAGTTCTAATCTAGCAGGTCGACTGTGAGCCCTAGGAATCTGCATTTTAACATGTAGGGGGATGCAGATGCACATTTGACTACAAAAGCTTCACAAAGGCATTGATTCACCCACCAGCTCCTCTGCTCTGGGTCTCAATGAACCATGTCAAGCAAGCTTTCAAAACTCTGGCTGTGGGTATGAACTGAACTATTTTCTAGGGAAGAGACTGCTACACTTGCTGTGGGGCTGCTCCCAGGAGAAAGGCAGTAAAAGTTAGAATCAGACTAATAGCCTTATACTTGTTTCTTTCTAAAAAAGCCAAAAAGGCCCCAGGCGTTTCTTTTGCCTGCTGGAGACATGGTGATCACAAACCCATAAGGTGCACAGAATTTGGTTCCCACAGCAGAGAAAAGCCGTTAATGAAATCACATGCAAACACTCACAAGATGGGAGAGAAATGAACAAGAATCAGTCATGGAGCTTTCACATTATAAAACTAAAAATCATATTTCCAAGAGCTGAAAAGTTTTCCCCTCTGAGAGTAGTAGTATACCAAATTCATATTAAAACTCTTTCTTATTTTATGCTGCCTGGGAGTTCTTAAAATTGATGGACCATAGGAAAAATGGCATGACATTCTCATAGGGACTGGCAACTTGGAATGGCCATACAGTTTAGACCCTGAAACACAGAGATACACCCCCCTAACTACCCCCGACTCCTCCTCCCCCCGCTCTGACACACACTTATTTAAAATTTCCTCTTTGGGGCGCCTGGGTGGCTCAGTTGGTTGAGCGTCCGACTTCGGCTCAGGTCATGATCTGTGAGGTCATGATCAGGTCATGATCGGCTCAGTCTGTGAGTTCGAGCCCCGCATTGGGCTCTGTGCTGATGGCTCAGAGCCTGGAGCCTGCTCCCGATTCTGTGTCTCCCTCTCTCTCTGCCCCTTCCCTGCTCATGCTCTGTCTCTCTCTGTCTCAAAAATAAATAAAAACATTAAGAAAAAAAAATTAAAAAAAAATTTCCTCTTTGCCCTGGGTCAATGCTGAAGACTAGGAGTAAGTCTATTTAGCAGGGTCAGAGAAAAAATGGCTACAGGAATCTGAAGACAATCATCCTTGGAAAGGTGTAGCCTTGGGAAATCAACCTCACCATTGAAGATTCCAAAGGCCCTGGAAGGTCTCAGGAAAGGCAGAGGCTTAAAGGAAAACAATATCAGCAGTGTAGTGCTTGGATAAAAGGGATACCAAACACTGGATACCCCTGCTTAAGTTCATCCAGTGTACAAAGAGCAAATCCACCCAAGATAAACCCACCTGAAAGTAGAGTGTGTGTCTGTGGGTCTGTGTGTGTGTGTGTGTGTGTGTGTGTGTGTGTGTGAGAGAGAGAGAGAGAGAGAGAGAGAGAGAGAGAATCTCTAAATTCCTACATCCTTACATTTTTCTTTCTATATGTCACCTGAAGGTGCCCTATTGCCTGACTTTCCAGGGGTACTGTTGAAGTTCTGTAAGATTCTGGATGCTAGGAAAATTTAAACACTGATGTGAACGAGCAGAGTAGAAATAGCATCTGTTTTATACAAGCTAAATAAAAGTATGGCACATACCATCAATCCTTTTGCCTCAGGACATAAAGTGATCACCAGCTGGACTCAGAAACATCCCTATACCATGTAGCAGAGGGCCTTGTGAGAAAGAAGAGAGTTACAAGCTGCTCAGAACAAGTGTACAGCTTGGCTGGTAGTGTTAAAAGGATGCTGCTGGTTCTAAAAGAATTAAAATGTTCCTGCCTAGTTGTCATTTATATCTCAGCATCTCCCTTTTTATGTCCTTTTTTCTTTATTCTTAGATTTTTATTGATTTGCATACTCTAAACATGAGTGAAGGAAAAAATAAATATAAATACAAAGATAAAAGGACTCAAAAGGATGAGTGAGGAAGTGATCACATGCATAATTTTTGGCAGGCTGGTGTGTGTGTGTGTGTGTGTGTGTGTGTGTGTACAGGCAAATGGGGAAGACAAGGAGTCAAGAACATCTCTACTATTCAATACATTTTGTTGTCTCTCTACTCCCAAATCAAAGGCATTTAAATCATTTATCCTTCAGTACTTGGATCAGCTTGAAATGTCCTCTGGGCAGGTGAGATTTCTCCATTTGCCACCTTTAGACGTCACCTGGATTCTACGTTAGCTCTCGAAGAGTTGACAAAGGCAAGAGGAAAAGCATCAGCGATGAAAAAGGGGGTACTAGTGAGGGGAGTATAGGAGAAAATAGGAAGTAGAATCTGGAAAAGAGGAGGAGTATGAGTGCCAGGAGAAGGAGAGAAACAGGAGGTGGGAAAGGAAACAGACCTGAAATCCTGGAAGAGGGAAAATGGAGAGAAGAGTTTAAATGGTGTGCAGAATGAAGGTAAGAAAAGGAAGAGAAAGAACCACAAGCATTTATTGAGTGAAAATTATGTGCTAAGAATATCACATAAATTATATTACTCAACCTTCTTGAAAGCTCTGTCATACAAGCATCATTATCTCTACAGATGAGGAAACTGAAGCACAGAGCTATTAAGTATCTGCCCTAAGATCACACAGGTAGTGGGGAAGGAGAAGAGGACTGAACACTGATTCACCAAATAGGTATTTATTGAGAGCTTATTGTCAATCAGACATGTGCCAAGCAATTCCACACAAACTTGTTGATTTGGGAAATAAAACATCACAATATAGTTATACTGTGGGTGAGGACCAGAGATTGGAATTTGTTTTTCAGGATTATAAGGCTGGTAAGTGGCAGAATGAAGATTTACATTCCACTCTGTCTAGCTCTAAAGTCCATGTTCCTTAAACTAGAACAGAAATTCTATTTCAGAAATAGGGAGAAGGGACCAAAATGAAAGGAGCTGTGTGGCTTGAGATGAAAGAAATCTAGAAAACACAGAAAAGAGAGGTATGTATCCTAAAATATGAGATATTTGGTGATTAAAGTCTGATTAGATTAGATATGAAAACTTTTTGATGTAGCAAGAAATTCAGAAAATTTATTTTAGCATTTACATTTGATTTTCCTGATCATTCTACTTTATTTTATTGTTTTGTTTCATTTTATTTTACAAAATAAGTAAGCTTGTATAGTATAACAGCCTTGAAACTGGACTTAGGGAAACTGGGTTTATAGTTTTGTCACTAACTTTAGGCAAGTCATTAAAAATTCCCAAAATTCACTTTCCTCGTCTGTAAAATAGAGGTTATAATACATTTCTTGATAGCCTTATCATATAGGTAAGAAGTTCAAAAAAGATAAGGTGTGCAAATTAGCAGGCACTATCTATTTGTGAGTAAATGCACACGATTAAACTTCATAGCACTCTTGTCTTAGGCTGTAGAGAGCGTCTGGCTTGCTCGTCTTTTGTCCCCCTCTGCAGATTCCCCTGGGATTTGATCTTCCACTAGCAGTTAGTCATGAAGATGCATGGGCCACTGCCCACTTGCAAAGTGCCAGAGTATCCAGGCACTTAGGAATATTTTGCACACGGAGCTTTTGCCATCTCATAGGTTCATTCTTCCCTCTTGGAGCCTTTGCAGAGTTTTTATTGCATATTTAAATCTAATCAAGCCTTGAATATTGCCTGTGACTATTGTAAAATATCCATTTGGGTTTTTTTTTTTTTTTTTGACATAATGGATTTGGAGCTTTTTGATTTCAGTGTACAGATTGATGTAAACAATACCTGCTGTTTATCTTCCTCCCGGAAAACCTTCCTCTCCTTCCTGGGCTTCTTTCTACTCAGTCTTCAAAAACCAGTGCAAGTGACATCTCTTTTATGAAGTCTTTCTCAACATCTTCCCTTCTGCTTCTCCTCTTAATCCCTACTCGAAACTACCCCTATGCTAGTCTCCAGTGCTTGTTAGTCTCTACGCTCCATAAATTTTGTTCATACAATTATGGTGGCCTAGGTCAGGCTGCACTGACATCATTTGTATACATTTCTGTCTCCCCAGCTAGACTATGAGATTCATGAAGCTAGGTCTCTAGGCCTATTTATCTTTATATTATCCTGTTCATTTATTGACTTGCATATTTATTTATACATTCAACTAAATATATGATTGTCTACTACATGCTAGGTGCTGAAGATGCAGGGTAAATAAAATCAGCCAATTTTCACTTTTATGAAGCTTGCCATCTCAAACATGTAGGTATGTGTAGAGGGTAGAAGGTGTGGTGTGTGTGTGTGTGTGTGTGTGTGCATGATAATCTGGTTAAGTCTAATTTACAACCCTATCTGGTGCTCAGAAGGCAAGATCACCTAAGAAAAAGCCATGTAAATTGAGATCTCAAGGATAGGTATTTTATTAACAAGCAAGGAGTTCACAGAAAATAGTAGGTACTTAAACAAAACAAAACAAAACAAATGAAGGATTTCCTCAAATAGAAGAGAAAAATGTTATAACAGAAAAAGCTATTATTTATTTAGGTCTTTCTATACACATCTATATTGTTTCAGGTAATTCTTATAACCACCATATGAGAACACATTGTTTCTCTTATTTTTTACAACAGCTTCAAAAAACATTGGAAATTAGACAGTGAGTGAAATGTAACACAAACCGTCTACTTTCAGTCCAAATCACAAATTATTCTAGAGATCCTCACTCAAGGAGGTTTCATCTTTTTTTTAACCAGAGAAAGCAAACCAAGTAACCTTAATCTATCATTTGAATTTATTTGTTCCAATTATATTCTTCATCTTTACTTCCCAAATGAGAGTTTTTAAATACCCTCACTCATTTCTGTACTGAAATATTTAATTGAGTGAGAGATTAGAGTAGGGGTTTTATAAGTGGTTATCATATTTCATTTTAACAAATGTGATGGGTTACCAAAATTGCTGCATATAGCCAGATCTCTATAAATAGAAACCTATTACTAGAGGGTACAGAATAATTATATTATCCCAAATACTACTCTGCACTGTCCCTGTCACATAGTAGATACTCAATAAATGATTAGTTTTTAATGATGAATCTGAAATGATTTTTTTTGACAGCCAATGCTATTGTGAATATTCATTTGAGGGGTCACTGCCAGGGTGAAAGACTGTGGTCAAAGGACAAAGTAAAGCTCGCTAGATTATGGGGACTGTCCTTGTTGATCTGACCTCATTAGCATCATTCCCAGGGTTCTTGAACTCAATACCAAAAAAAGGCCTTATGACTGCATTAAGGAAAACCACAGTTCCTCTCCCAGGAGATAATCATGGAAGAGTGCAAATGGGCATATATTTTTAAATAAATTACAAAATGTGACAGTGGATAAGCTTCACACACGATGTTTTTCTTCTGAAGTTTAGGAACAGTATTCCTAATTCTGTAAGTAGCATAACAGCAGGCTGATGGTGTATGTATATAAGGTAAAATCCTTTCCCAACGTCCACAAACTGGGGATTAATTTTTTTCCCTTTCATTTTAATTCTTAGAGCACTGAGGAATTCCTTTCTGTTCCGGACTATAATGAGGGCTCTGTTTGGGAGATTTGTCTCTGTAGCTAATTTTTATGCTAATCAGTCATATGGTTATCTCCACTTTAACGCCCCTACTGATCCAGATCTTTTGCATGAACTATCTGCCTTAGATCTGTAGCGGATTTCAAACTTACTCAGTAATGCCTCGAGTTCTGCATTCACTTTTGTTAAAAAAAAAAAAAAGGTTCTGATAAACAAAACAAATCCTTTTTTGAAGCAATAAATCATACCCATAGTTTGCATAGCACTCATTATTTTAACCTTGATGAAGGTCTAATTACGTCGGGTATTTTACACATACTGACCAATGTTTTCAGACCCAGCAATCAGTACAGTTAAGGAATGAGAGCATGTGTCTGTAGTGTTTATCTGTCAGAAGCCAAGTGCTTTCTGTCACAGAGTATGAAGTTACTATTGATTTCCCTCCTACCCCTTTACTCTGTTGATTTATTTCTGTTGTAATCTTGCCACAGGTTCATTCTTTGGACCAAGACTCTTTCATCATAATCATGTGTGGGGTTACTCCACCCAGATTTCTGTTATCGTGATCTCAAGTTGAAGATCTCTCTCAGGACTTCCCAGTTACCCTGTGCTGCTCATTTCAACCACCTGCTAGCAGTTTTGCTTATCCTCTTTCCAGTCCATTTTTTTCTTCCCTTACTTTTTTTCTTCTATTGTGACCATAAACATGTGAAGAACAGCATGTTGGGATTCCATGATACCATATAAGTCCTTGAGTTATGATTCTGACAAGACATGACTAATTCCCCACTATAAGGAGAGCAATTTTAATTAGCTTTTTCTTCTTACGGTTTTCCCCATTCTGTACGTACTCTCTCTCCTCTCTAATTCAACCCTTCCTTTTTGGAAGCCTTCCAGCAATAAAGCAGAAGGAGGCAGTCTGAGAAAGGTTAGGCAAACACAACAATATTACCGGAATAAGTAACATATTGCTCATTAAACATTTAAAATCAACAGTTGCTTGCTCGATCTGCCAATATTTTGAGAAATGCCAGTTTTACTGCTAGGTGCCACTTGGCTTAAGCTGCTTAATTCATGATTTGTGAACTGACATCCGGGATAACAAAACCATATTCCAGTTAGGATTTTGCCATCAAGAGGAAAGCTGAAATATCAAAACACAAAGCTCCCTGACTGTTTTCTTCTCCTTCCTGCCTCCCTCCCACCCTCCCTTCCTCCCATCCTCATGCCTCTGCCTTCATTCCAGAAACAAATGGATGTGTTAAAACACTGAAATGTGTTTGTGGAAGATAAATAGTTTATCTTAAATATACTGTTGTAGTGTCAAACCGAGTCTCAAATACATGTACATATTTTATTCACAGACATAACATTTCAAAATGAGTAGTTTTTTCAAACATTTATACATGAATGCAATGTCTATAAAAAATAAGAAATGAATGACAATATAGCTCAGATCTTATCAGTATTATGTGCCGATCTCATCAAGAACACAAGCCCAGAGTGTAGTAGTTTGTGCCATAAAAGGCATCAATTCCTGACTGGCAGCAGAGGGAAGTCTCAGATTTTTAACACATCCTTCTCCTTTCCCTCATTTTGAAGTTTTGTTGTATTTTTGCTTTGCTGCCACAAACATGTGACTTTGTGTTTAAGGTTTCCAATCATCTGGTCATGCTCTGTGCGTACTTCAGCAAAGGAATCCTTTGGTCAGTTGAACCATCACTATCACCAGGCACTGTGCTATTTTGGGAAGGGGGCTACAAGAAGAAATAAAATGTGGTTCCCACTCTTAGGCAGATCAGAGGCTACTGGAAAGATAGCTAAGCAAACGAATGATGAGGCCATCCAGTAATAAGTGCTGAGAGAGAAGTTTTGATCTTTTGCTACAATTCAGGTATTTAGACACAGTGGGGTAAGATGTGTGCCATCAGGCCAATGAGCTCCATCTCCCTGAGCCATACCCAGAGGCACCACTTTCCTACCACAGATACTACCCGTGTAGCTACCAATGCTGAGGTACTAAAATGACAGTCTCAGCATCCACAGAGTCATGGAGAGATAATCATGACTTAGGAGAGAGAATTTCACAGGGCAATAAGACTCTTCATGAGTGTCCTCTCAAAAACTGTAGTGTGTTTCAGCATGAGATGATCTAGATGGAAGAGAAACAGGGAAAGGTGATGGAGGGCACTTTGCACCAAGCCTATTACTAGTGGTCATGGGATGCAACTTTGTATTTAAACAACAAATGATGAAGTATTTTTATTCCAGTTATGAAGAAAGACAAACAAGGTAAAAGAGCGCATCTGCCCTAGATATTCTTTTTTTAAATTTTTTAACGTTTTTATTTTTATTTTTTGAAAGACAGAGGCAACAGAGCCCTAGCTGGGGAGGGGAAGAGAAAGAAGAATACACAGAATCCGAAGCAGGCTCCAGGCTCTGAGCTGTCAGCACAAAGCCTGATGTGGGGCTCAAACCCACAAACCATGAGATCACGACCTGAGCTGAAGTTGGACGCTTAACTGACTGAGCCACCCAGGCGCCCCTGCCTTAGATATTCTTAACCAATAAAAGATTCACCTGGTATTTTGAGGACATGCTATTCTATAATAGTAGTGTAATAATAATAACAATGACTGCACATGTCAACCACTCCAGAAAAAAGTGAGAATTACTTGGGAATATATCTCCATGTGTGGCAGCTAAAAAGGATTTGGTGAATCTAATTAGTTTTGGTGACTTATGAGGTCAAGTTGAGTAGTAGAGTCTGATGTTTCTGAAGCCCTGTTATTTGCACCATCTGCCAGTTGAATCCATTACTCCATTCTGAGCATTCGTATCACAAAATTTTGATGAAAGTTACATGGCAGTGAATTTATGATAGGTCCTAAATAACCACTTCTATACCATTGGGGCTGCAAGTTCAGTCAAGTTTGCATCATTATTACCATTCCTTGGGCTTACAGAGGGCAAATTTTATGATCCAAGAAGTACAAGTCCAGCCAAGCAGGAAAATGGGTTTAGATTTATTGTGAAGAGGCACTCTTCTACCCATGACACAGGTCCATATTGTGTGGATTTAATAAAATTAATGGAAATTGTCAATTTTAAATGACTTAAGCTATTGGATACTTGGAGTATCATAAATGAGTAAATGGAACCCAAAGATAAACCTCAAACTTTAGACTGCTAAAGAATTTCAAATTCCACCTCCATCACTGAAGCGTTTATTAGTTACCATCGGGTGTAAGCTCTGACCAATCTGGGTTTTATGTGTCTCTTTACAGTTTGTATACACTAGTTTATGTTGTTAATAATAAATAAAAAGCTGATGTTAGAAGGTAGGAAGAGGAGATATAGTCATTCATTCTCTCACCCATTCAATAAACATGTCATTAGTCCCTGTAATATACTCCACTAAGCATGGGGCTATATAACGTTTATTTATTTTTGAGAAGAGAGAGACAGAGCATGAGCAGGGGAGGAGAGAGGAAGAGGGAGACACAGAATCTGAAACAGGCTCCAGGCTCCAAGCCGTCAGCACAGAGCCTGACGCAGGGCTCGAACTCACGGATTGCAAGACCATGACCTGAGCTGAAGTCAGACGCTTAACGGACTGAACAACCCAGGTGCCCCAGCATGGGGCTATATAAATGGAAGGCTCTTTGGGGCTCACATCTGAGTGACAATTTTAAAACTAGACAGCAAGTCTTGATCAATTGAGAATTGGCTGATTAGGTAAGCCAATGTGTAGATGAGAAATAATGGCATCTCATTAAGATTTTCAAAAAGAAAGTCCAGGTAAAACTAACAGCCATACATATGAGCACTGGGTACCACAAATACGGCCTTTTTCCCCCCTAATTTGTCATTAAAAAAAAAAGGTTTTATGGCAACCCCTGTATCACACAGATCAAATGTTTAATTTGGTTTTAAAATGCTAACATTAAACATAATCTTGGTACCTGTGAATCTAAATTCCTTTAATTCAACATTAAAAATGTTCTGATTATTTATCAACCTTAAGATCCATTAGGGGCACATGGGTGGTTCAGTCAGTTAAGTGTACGACTTCAGCTCAGGACATGATCTCGCAGTCCATGAGTTCAAGCCCCGCATCGGGCTCTGTGCTGACAACTCCGAGCCTGGAGCCTGCTTCGGATTCTGTGTCTCCCTCTCTCTCTGCCGCTCCCCCACTCACGCTCTGTCTCGCTCTGTCTTTCAAAAATAAATAAACGTTAAAAAAAAAAGACCCATTAAAGAAACACATAAATAAAAATTAAACTAAAAAGCTCTCATGGGTTTGAACACACTCATGATCACAGACATCAAGGGACAAACACTAATGCTTAAGCCAACATAAACTGAAAAGATACTTGGACATCAGAGGTTTCTCTGGTGAACATTTCTGTGTTATTAGCCTCTGGACAGGCTAGCTGATTCCAGGGGACAAACAACTTAGGCTACACTAATGAAAGTCTCTTCTGGAAATGTGAAACTTGAATGGGCAGTCTCAGATTTAGGTGAGTTTTGTTAATAGTATCATGCAACAGAGAGAGTCCCCAAATGTCTCTTGCTTAAGAGTTGCTTTATTTTTGCCTTATCAAAGACATATTGTTCAGCTTTTCCTTCAAGTCTAGGATTCATTCTTGCAAATTTCTAATAAATTCTCTGCTTTTCCCTATGTTAGGTCAGTTAGTTTCTGTTGCTTACTACCAAAGGATATTGACAGAGATAAATACTTGACAACCAACTTTTTCCTCTCGAGATACTCAATCTCTAAAATAAAGGGCCACACTGAAAATTCTGTTCACTTACCAAGACTTCTAAATCACTGAGAAAATCTAAGGTCAGGATTATGAGTAAAATTTATGTGATCATTTAGTAGCAAATAGAGAATATTTTTAATGAATTAGAAAATCAGATTAAAAGATCATGGTTAGATGGAAGCCTAAACATTTGAAATCTGCTGTGTCCAAATAATGTACACAGCACTTTAGGTACCATTTCTAGGGAGATTATATCATCCTTACACCTAACATTATTATTATCCTAAAAGAACAAGTAGCATTTTAATAGTCTTACCATTTGCATTCACAGATGTTGCTACTAAAAATGGCTATAAACCTGTGTTCAGGTAAAGAGTTAACACATAACTGTTGCTCTTTGTCAGTCTGTGCATCCTTGAAAACTTCACCAGGATCAGTAAATTAAGTCATTCCTGTGCCTTCTACAATTTGAAGTCCTATGTTATGCCTATTTAGAAAGAAAAGTTTATGTTTGGGAGTCACTTGCCTACCCTGCATTTCCAATTATTCTTTTTGCCCAGTATTATAGAGCCATTCTGCATTGTTTGGGTTCTTGCTTTAATGTGCTCTGCTAGTGTATGTTCTGCTCACCTTATTTATGGTCTTACCCATTCAGTTGCTTATAAATCTTTTTGCTTTTACCGTGCCAATGAGAGCTATATTAAGAGCAAACATTCTTTTATTGCTTCTTGACTGCTTGTGTTCTTGGACTTGGTTGCTGTTTATATTCACTTGCTACTTAAATGAGGGTTCCAAAATGACACTGATTAAGCCAGATAGGATATGTATAGTATGCTGAATTAGATTCATGGTCAAAACAAAAAATCAGAAAGTACACAATTCCCATAAAATGTGAAGTTGGTTTAGAGTCAGATTAGGCCATACTTATTTCGATTCATCTAATAAATACTTATGGATAACTGCAGTTGATGCTTTAGGTAGCCAGTCCAGATTCCCTTTCCCATTACAGATTCCCTTTCCAGGAAATAGGTACACCTATTTCTTAGGTTATGTGAAAACTATACCTGTGACCTTCTCTGGAGAATTTCTGGTGGATGGGAGCCAAGATGGCCATAAACTTCTGGGTTACAACTTACCTGTTCCCAAGTGAATAATGGTAGACTGATTCAGGATTCAAAAAGTCTAGCTCTCTGTCTCATGATGGGATAATGCTACAGTGCTATGTATAATCCAGAGCCTTACTACAGACTAGAACAAGGTGAGAATTTTCTTGAGGTACTATTTCTTTTGGCCCTTTCCCCTTCCCTATCCCACTTCTTTCCCACTTGAAATTTTTTCCTGAGGAACACTCCTCAATAAATCACAAACCCCTAAATCCCTGTTTCAGGCTCTGTGTCTAAGGAACCTACCTTCAGACAGTCATCTACTCTGTGTCAAGTACTAAGGGTAAACTTTTGAGTAAGGTATTAGCTTTTCCCCCCTAAGTTCTTGAGGTTTATTACCTTTTTATTTTCTGGATTTCTCCAGACACATTCTGGTCCAATAGTTGCTGGTTCAATAAATAATTTTCTGGACTCACAATTTCCTGTTTTTTTTTTTTCTAAATCCAGATATTCTTGATATACCTTACTCAAGAGCCACTTTCCTAAAAAAATATGTAATAAAGTTTCTATAAGTTGAGTCATGTTTGAAATAGCACAGGGGAATATGCTATTAAAAACATTATTGTTAATCCTTTCATAAACTGAATAATCATTAAATTACTATACTTTGAAATTTGAATTTTTAAATATCACTTTAACATAAGGAAGGTACTGCTTTACTGGGCAATGTATTAATACCAAAAAGATTTGTTGGTGGCTTCTTCCCAATCCCCTGCCCTCCCCGACTCTCCATTCTTACTTTTGTATTCCCATTTCTGTTTTTATAGTTGCGATATTCTGGCCACAGTGTTCTCATCCTGCTGATTTACCTTATGCTGATCAAATCCATCTCTTTTTCATTCCTTCCTCATGCTGGGTATGTGGGTGGATGGCTATATGCAAGAATTTGTACATGATATAGGGAGACTAAGGCAGATAGACTGGATGAGAAATAAACTCTTATTACACTAAATTCCAAAGAACTATTTACATTTTTTTTTTCCGGTTCCTAAAGTCCTCTTTCATCAGTTGCCACTGGAAACAAGTAGACCACTGAATGGCGCTTGGGAATACTTGAATAAACAGAAGATTTTGTTACACTGTAGTCTGTTAGAACACATTTGGGTAAGAGAAACGGTAAGTGATTTAAAAGGATGAAAAATTTGAAGATCAGAAGGCAAGAAGGTAATTAGTGAGGTAAATGGAAGAGGTTCCTGTTTGGCTCACTTGGTTTAGCATCTGACTCTTGATTTCAGCTCAGGTCATAATCTCACATTTAGTGGGACCGAGCCCTCATCTGCCTCTGTGCTGACCGCGTGGAGCCTGCTTGGGATTCTTTCTCTCCCTCTCTCTCTGCCCCTCCCCTGCTCCCTCCTTCTCTCTCTCCCTCCTTCTCTCTCTCTCAAAATAAATAAATAAGTAAATAAACATTTAAGGGGGGAAAAAGAAAAGTAAATGGAAGAAAAAGTGGTCGGGATAAGAGATTCCTGGTGTTCCTGTACTTTGGTGGAAATAGAGCTGGAAAATACTGGAAATAACAAGATTGTGTGGGTACTCCATGGGCTGGAGGGCGTGGGTATACGATTGGGCCTACAGTGCACATCACATAGGCAGTGTATGCAGATAGTGAATGCATAGAAATCAACCCCAAGTGTACCTGATGCAGCTCCTGAGAGCACTGAGTCCTCATAGGAGGCTTTGTAGGAATCTTAGATCTGAACCAAGTGTGGGGTAGTAATCCTGGCTGTGTTTATTTATTCACCATTAAGACACTGTTGCCATAAAGAAATGGTAGGGCATTTTAACTTAGAAGAAGTGAAAAAAAAGAAGACTACAAAAGAAGAATGAGCTAGGGTTGGCACAAATGGTTAAAACTGAAAAGAAGTATTTTTAAAACATCATAAGAAGATATGAGGAGGGAGAACATCACTGAGTGAATGGAATCAAAAATAAATGAGGGACATGACATTAATGATAAGTCCAAACGGCTGACAGACTCAACTAATTTCTTAAATCTTGTTTTAATAAGAAAACAATTACTGTGTATGATTAGGATATAATTAAGTTTCTGCAAAAAATGGCTCCTAAAAGCAGAGAATGGAGTAATTGGAAAATTTGGACATTAACAAATCAGTGACTCTGGGTATATGATGTCTACAGTTGACTTGATAGTTGGATGTCACAGTGATTGAATTTGATTTTTGCAAAGTCATGAAAAAAGGAGAGACCTTGGGGCGCCTGGGTGGCTTGGTCGGTTAAGCGTCCGACTTCGGCTCAGGTCACGATCTCGCGGTCCGTGAGTTCGAGCCCCGCGTCGGGCTCTGTGCGGACAGCTCAGAGCCTGGAGCCTGTTTCAGATTCTGTGTCTCCCTCTCTCTGTGACCCTGTCTCTCTCTGTCTCAAAAATAAATAAACGTTAAAAAAAAATTAAAAAAAAAAAAAAAAAAAGGAGAGACCTCTGTGTATATCCAAAAGAGGTAGTAATAATGGGTGAATGGAAATAATTTTCATTTAGATAAAGAGAATGACTTTGGAGGCTGACTAAAGCAGTTTTAAAAAGGAACAGATGTTCATACAGAACACACTTAAATATCAAGATGACAGGTAAGCAATATTATCTCAAGAAGAACAAATGGTGGACATCATTTCTGATAGCTTTATGGTGGACAAAATTATAAACAAGTAATAAAAGTCAACCCGGGATAACTCATATAGTTGAGTTTCAATAAATATGAAATAGATAATAAATATTCTAGTTAGATTCAAAGTCAATCTGAAATTAATCCTATTAGGTTGCTAATTCATTAAGGGGCACTGGGATGGCTCAGTTGGTTAAGTGTCTGACTCTTGATTTCAGCTCAGGTCACGATCCCGGTTTCAAGCCCCACATCAGAGTCTTCACTGACAGTGGAGCCTGCTTGGGATTCCCTCTCTCCTTCTCTCTGCCCCTCCCCAGCCCCAAGGAAATAAATAACCTTAAAAAAAAGATTTATTATGAATGGCTAGAGAGGTAGTTCTGGTGGTCTCTTTAGGGGGAGTATTATAAGGTTCATCATTGTTTACCAGAATGACTATGAAGAAGTTGAAGGTGGCACTTGATTTAAAGATACTGCAAATGTCAGAGAACAGGAAATAATGAAGGAATGCTAACACATTTACAAATAGGAACCAAAGCATCTAAAATAAGATCAAGCTTGGAAAAAATAAATGCTCTAGCATAGGAGAAAACAATCTAACAGACACACACATTCAGTAAGAAGACGAACCTGGAAATCAGCAACATTGAAAAAAGAACAAGCATGAATGATTATAAGAAACACAAGTATATTCTGAGGACAGCAAATATAAACAAAAGAACTGTTCCTTTAGATGCTGAGTGTAAAGAAGCACTCTTCAAAGGTCAGAGAGAGGCCTATAGATATAACACAGATGAATTGAATAAACAAGAAGTGTTATTTAACACATAGTATGTGCAAAATACTAAGCAAGATTCTCACTGAAGAAAGTATACTAAACATGCAAAATTGAATTGAATGTCTTTATGACCCAAATATAAAAATCGAGGAAGCTTACAGAAGAGAAGGGGAAAAACTAATGAGATAGAGAGGATGTAAGAATTCAACAAGTACTGAAATTTAACAGCTGGTATGTGCAGTGCAATGTGCTTGGTGTTCCAGGGGGAAAAAAAAGGCTAGATTTGCATTTGCATGTTCTGTCCTACAGTGATTTAGCCTTATTTGGGAGAGAGATTTATATACAACAGAACCTGCTTTATATTTAAGAATTTTGACAGTTTGTGGTACAGTGAAAAGGACAGTGGAGTGAGCAAAGATTCAAGATCCATTATGATTATGAGATTAAGTAGTTAGATGAGATATTTTCAATTCCCTACTGTGTGTTATAATTCTATGATTTTCAGGTCTCAGGAAAAGATTAGAAGACTAGAGGGAAAGTGAGGTTATATCAACCAAGAAAAGAATAAGGTGACTGAAGAAGATATGTTTAATATTAGCTACAGGCATGATCAAGGCTGGACTCATAAAGGAGTCATGCTAAGAACAACACAGGTCAAATTTGGAAGGTAAAGCATTTTGGGAGAAGGAACAATTTTCTTCCACTTAATGTGTCTTATTTAGCTACTCTTTATCAAACAGGATATTGGAAGGAAGCAACTTAGAAAAGCAAGACTCTAGAACCAGGAATCATGCAGGCTGATGCTGTCAGGATCATAGCTTTCACTATGCCAGAGGGCCTGAAGACAAGGTTGCCCTGTTATTCCCATATACTTCTCCATCAACTATAAAGTAAACACTTAAATTATTAAAGCACCCAATAAAGAGCAAGTTTGGAGTTTTCATCAGTAACAGGACTTTTTCTACCCAAACATGGCTTTTCATGCAGGATTGGTTTCTTTAAATCTTTGGGAGAGATTTATTCTTTAAGTCTGTTGGTCTTTGGTGGAGATTTATTCATTGAGAGCACAGATTCTTTCTAAATCTTTGACTCAGTCCCTCTTGGTAGAGGAACTATTTAAGAAGGCTACAGAGTTACTGTTACTGAACATGAATAGCAGGATGAATGTAAAAGATCAATCCATTCTTTCATTATTTTTATTGCATATTTTATAATTTTACTATGTCTATATATAAAAATATTAAAATGAAAACATATAAGATAACTTGATAATTTTTACACTATAAAACAAAATAAGTTAAGAGGGAGTCTTATTTTAACATATTCTAGGCAAAATGTTGATGATTCAGATGTTTGTTGTCTATGATATGATATTTTGTGATTTCTTGCAGGCATCAATTTTAACGGTTAGTAAGGATATGTGAATGAGGAAAAGTTAAGGTGAAATATTACAAAAGTATATTCAAAAGTCAAAAGCTTATTAAATAGAATCCTAGAATGTTAATTATGGAAGAAACCTTGGAGATTTAATTTAATTCCTCATTTTACATTTGAGGTAACTGAGACCAGAAAGGTGAAGTTAGTAGTTGACAGTGGTTCCAATTAAAATTTAAATCTTCTGACACCTATTCGTTTTCAGTCTTTTTCTTCAATTACGTGCTAATCATCACTATTATTCAAAAAGTGGTCTGTGAACTGTTTTACTGGTTCACTAGGTGAATATGGTTATCCAAATATTTACTGTTAATTTCTACATTTATGTCATAAATATATACATATGTATAATACATACTCATACAGTTAACATTTTACCAACTAGCACCAGTCTGGAGACCACACTTTGAGTAGCGGTGATGTAAATGACAACAGGCACTATTTGAAATTTGAGCAGCCAGAGATGGTTATAGAATGGAAAGTGCTACATCCAAGGAATAAAGGTCCAAAATTCAACCCTAATTCTGCATTTTTTCCCCTTGATTTGAAATACTAGTGGTATTTTGTTGCTGGATTTTCCCTAAATAAATTTGTTAATACTGCTTTCAGTTCTGACTTTTAGTGTCTCTAGTTAATCTATTCCTGATCCCTTTTTGAGTGGTTGTCAGAAACCAAGTGGGCAAATGGGGCTGGCTGAACAGGCTAGAGCTTTATCTCCACAAACCACTTCACTTGTGACCCAAGATGAAATGAAGTAGTTGTCTCTGAGGATGGGATGTCATTTGCAGGTTAACAATGTGTTGTCCTTTCTTATGTATTTTGGAAATTGGAAACTACCTTTAAATAGTAAGTCAACTTTTTTGCTCAAACTGCTGAATGTTTCATTGCCGCCTATGTAAACAGAGTTCAGCAATAATGTTCCCTCGGATAAATATGCTCAACTTTAATCATTTTTTAAAAACCATTCTCCCGTGACAGAGGCCTAATACAAATGCCATGCCAGCATCAGCAATAATTAACATACAAGGAATTTTATATGTTCTTGATATTAGAACAACAGGTTTTCTTTGAACCATTTTGACCTTAAAACATGGGGCAAAGTAATAGCTTACATAAACAGGAATGGCTTTCATAGGAATCCAAATAATTTTTTTATAAAACTTTCAGCAAATTCAATTAGTTTGTAACTGGTTGTTAATACTTTCTAATACCAAGTAAATACTCTAAGTTAGACCTGTCCTCTGATTAGAGGACTATATGAGAGCTGCCTTTCTCCTTACTTTTGTGTATACTATTTGTATAATTTTATTATGTCCACATATTGATGCAAGCATCAGAAACTATAAAAACAGCTTGCTGATTTTTATCTTAGAATATAAATCAAAGTAAAAAATACAAATCAATGTAAAGATGGGTTTTATTTTAATAAATAGCAAAAAACAAAGCTATGCATATATTAAGACCACTTCACTGCTGTTGATAAAATGAATGAAATGTTTTAACAACTATCTGCCATTTAATAATTTCATTCAACTCAGATATTGTTCTTTTGGTTTTCCATAAAGTAGAACAATTATATTAAATGAATTTGTGTAGAAAGATAAATATTTCAACTATGTTTAACCCATTTCTCCAACCTGCAGTCAATTTTGGGGGACAAGAATAGGATATATTGGGTTTTTCTTAGCCACAGGAAGAAGCTGGGATCACCTTGTCATTTAATGAATTATCAAGTCAGCAGGCACTTGATATCTACACATATCCATGATATTTTAAGTGACAAAGGACAGAGTGGGTAGGAAATAGGTAGGAATTTAGAGTAGGTGATGTCAGGGAGATGATCGGATTACATACTGACTTTGTGAATCATAGGTAAACTAGAATCTGCTTCACTTGGCTACAGTGAACATAATCATGCTCAGAAACCACAGAGTGAAGTATCGATTGATATTTCAGTTGGTAATAAGTATCATAAGATACGCTTTTGCCACTGAATCTAAAATTTTGACCTATATCATGGGCAGTAAGGGAATCTTCATCTCCTATGTCTCAAGGCTCTTCGCTTTATGGGGGGACAGGGCAATGCCTGAGGTCTCAAGGTCCCATGGATGAGAATTTTTCTGGAATCCTTTTCACTTCAGCTGTGGCCATCTGATGCTAAAGGGGCTGTGGTGAGGCAAAAGATCTTGACTGCTCCTCATAATGGCTAAAAATTGTATCTGAGGTGAAAGGCCATGAATCCTCATGGTTTGTTAGCCGAATGTACCAATCCCAAAGAAAATCATAGCAGATTGGAAATCAGTATGGTGATTATTAATTAGTTTTTTGGATAAAAGAAATTCTATATTCCTATATTCATATTTGAAGTGTAAATATGAAAAACATATAGTGAATCCTTTTAAGAATTTAAAGTAAGTACCAAACCCTATACTTATAAAGAGCCCTTGCTCTGCTTAATCTATGCTGTGAAGTACTCTGAGCACCTTTATTCATGTAGTCTTTATATATTTCAGCTTACTTTCTTGGGCTCCTTTATCTTGCTATAAAGATAGCATGTATTGCTCTTGAAGCCTGGACTCCAGCATGAACACATGTAAAATCAACCTGAATCCAAATTGCACCTTGAGGCCAAGTCCAACTGACTTGCAGTCTAAGGTATAGTCACACAGCTGAGCCCAACATAAATCAGTTGGGACACAGGTAACTTGAAAATTGATGAATAGGAGGATGGATGCTTATTTCTGAGAGTACAGTTTGAAGGTGATTTGTTACACAGCATGATTGTGACAAGAACTGACTGATACAAGTATTATGCCTGACTAGCCTGAAGCAATCATTAGCTAAATAGACATTCTTTTAGGAAAGTGAAGTGACATCCATTTTGTCATTTGATTGGATTTAGGTCAGGCAATGATGAATAAGAAAGGAAAAAAATTATCCTTTCATATTCTCATTTAGAATACATATGTATGTAGGAATGTGTGTATGGCTATTTATACACACAATTCTGTTGATTTAGAAAGCAGCATAAAAATTGCTTTTCCATTTTTTCCTCATAAACCATAAAAAAAAAAACACGGCAAGACTTAAAAGAAGGAAAAGCTCTTAAGTGCCAGTTAATTATCCTGTCATTGACTTAGCTGTACTAAAAGCTACTTTGAATACATTTGTGTTTATCTTTCCGTTACCACCCCAGGCCTTTACTGCAGCTTCTAGTCCCATCTGTTCCCAAACCTAGCTTTTATTTAGAATATAGTTGTTAATTATCTCTTTAACACCTCTCTGCTACTCTACACTTCATCTGACCCCACATCACATTCAGTGTCTTCTGGTATAAATTAGCCCTTCTGTTGTTCAGAGTTCCAAGTCTCCCCCCATTTTCTCTCTCAAATCATTCTCTTCCTAATACATTTATTTATTTATTTTTAAAATTTTTTTTTTCAACGTTTTTTATTTATTTTTGGGACAGAGAGAGACAGAGCATGAACGGGGGAGGGGCAGAGAGAAAGGGAGACATAGAATCGGAAACAGGCTCCAGGCTCCGAGCCATCAGCCCAGAGCCTGACGCGGGGCTCGAACTCACTGACCGCGAGATCGTGACCTGGCTGAAGTCGGACGCTTAACCGACTGCGCCACCCAGGCGCCCCGTCTTCCTAATACATTTAAAGAGAAGAGGGGGATATACCCAAATGAACCCTAGTTCAATCCAATCCATGTTCCATTGTTTCACTGAAACCCTATTGTCCTTGAAAACCAGACTTCTGTGCTTACTGCCTGGTTTCTTGAAGCTCATAACATTTCTTTTTAGTGTTTTGAAAAATTCAGATAAAGAATATACTGGTTGAACAGATATCTATTTCGTCACAGTCCCTTCCCCCCTACTACCTTTATATCACACTGTTTGGAAATATGATAAGTTTAGAAAAGACAAACATCAACTATGTGGCAAAATGGGATTGTTGAGATTTTTTATAATGGAAATCCCGCATATGTTAAGTCTGTGGTTGGGAGAAGTAAATTCAGAAGAATAAGAGATAGCTACCCCATACCAGCCTTCTGAGCACTAAAGATCTGAGTTTCTCTCAGGGCTAGGCTCTCCCCTCTAGCACAAAGAAGGAATAAACAGGGAGGGATAGGAAGGCAACAAAATAAGATCAGGCCTATTTACATCCTCTGTTGAGCCTCTGAATGTTCTCACTCCCCACAAAACACTCTCATAACACACATGGTACAGTTGGGTTTTACCAGGGTCCTTCTCTCCACTCTGGCTGCAGCAAGCTGGAATTCAAAGGTTGAGCCTAAGGGTGAGCAAGCTTCCTTGTGATCAAAAATGAATGTAGTTATCTGTCATTCTACTTAATGGAAATATTGCTTTCTTAGAACTGAGTGCAAATTCTGAACTTGAATATTTGCATATATCTCTATCTATCTCTATCTCTGTCTCTGTCTATATATAATTATTCTTAATCCCAGATGTTGTGTTGGTGAGCTTTCAGAGTCCTAAGCACTAGTAGGGGTGTGTGTGGGAGGTGGGGCAAGGAAAGGGGTTCACTAAGGAATGAGACTTGGAATTTGGTACCCAAATTGGGGTTATATTTAGATGACATCTAGGAACTTTGGAGGGAGTCAAGCTCTAAAGTTTGGGGGTAGATCCAAGTCCAAACAAGACTGATGTTGCTAATATGAACACATCATTGAATTAAGTCTCACAGGGCCTAGTTTTCAGCTCTGATTTGGCCTCTAATTAGGTGTAATTCATAAATGAAGAAGGTGGCATTCAAATGTCCATGAAATGGCCTTAAAGAGTGAAACAAGAGTGAAAATTGGCAATGGCTTTACAGATTAATATTTTATACCTCCATATGATAATCCCACAAAAATAATTTACTTCCTTATTATGTTTGAACTGTTCATAGACAGTAACACACTAGTCATTCTGTTCAGGCATCTCTACCAGGTTATTGTCTATGACATGGAGCCCTAAAATTTGAATAGTATAAAAGAAACTTTGCCCATACTTCCATCTCTTCTAAAACAATGTGAAAAACATATAAATCATATTAAAAGCATGTTATATTGCATTTAAATATAGTTACAGCAGAAGAGATAATTTTAGGTACTCCCTCAAAATCGGCAAAAACATCCTCTTTTTCATCTCTTCCATTTGTTACTGTTTGCAGACACAGTGCATACCTAACACTTGTTTTATGTAAACAAATAAAAAACTCAATAAACAGTATATCCCTTCTTACTCTGGAGCAGTAAACTCCCATTTTAATGAGATCTGGATCTAACACAGTAGTTTTGATTTCTCTTCAAGTTGGTTAAAATAAGATTCTATCTGAATTCCTAAATCTAAACAGCATCCATAGATTTATAGACAAGTTTCAGTACAGAAAATGTTAATGTGCTGTCTCTGGGACATTTCACAAATAATTCCCTAAACTTCTCTTTTTCTTTCTTTCTTTCTTTCTTTCTTTCTTTCTTTCTTTCTTTCGAGAGGGAGCGAAGACAGAGAGAGGGAGGGAGGGAGAGAAAGAGAGAGAGAAGTGGGGCTCACCCAAAGTAGGGCTCATGTTTACCCAAAGCAGGGCTTGTACTCACCTGAAGTGGGGTACGAGCTCACCCCAGTGGGCCTCAAACTCATGAACTGTGAGATCATAACCTGAGCTGAAGTCATATGCTTAACTGACTGCACCACCCATGCACCCAAATTCCCTGAACTTAGAGAGTGGGTACTGGAGCAATAACTAGGTAAAATCTTTAATGATATTACAGACTAATAGTCATATAATTTTACATGATAATCCAACAAGAACAATTTACTTCCTTACTATACCTAAACTCTCTATGAAACAATATGGCACTAGTAGTTCAGGTTAAGCATCTTTTTCAGGGCACATTAGGCATGAGGATACTCCTCACTTTTCCTGTCAAGGATAAGATATTTTCACAGGTAGTGAAGTTTGAACCTGAATTTTGAGAAAAGTTTACATTTTTAAGCCTTTTCACTTACTATCTACTCTTTTTTTTTTTTAACATTTCCAAAGTCTACCACCTGTTCTTTCCTGTGTAAAGCCTTCTCATGTCCAGTTTTTCTCTTCTTCAGAAAACAAAACAATTGGAAATGAAATCTCAGTAAAAGATACAGTGATTAAGCCTTTATGTACTCATGTGTAAATGACGAATGAGGCTTACTATATTACATGCCCCCAGTGGTACTTCCATATGGAAATGGTTTCACACATCAAAAGGATGGGTATCTAGTGGTAAAAGCCTGAGTAGCCTCAGTTCTCCAATGAAGACCTTCCCAACTAGTGTGCTGGATTACACAGATGTGACAGGAATTGGTTCCATGTGTGCAAAGATATTGAGCCCTCATCCCTTAGAGGATCCAATAATTTGCCCTCATTATGAATATCCCAGTCCATTATGCTGTGAAGATATCATCATTTTCCATGCATTATTGGATGTGAAAAGAGTTTGTGGAAAGCTCATTTAGGAAGAAGGTAGATTTTTTTGGATGAGGAAGTAGTGTTTCCACTGTGACACAAACTACCACAGGGGTGCTCTCCATATACTTGATTTAGCCAAATTTAGCTTACTCCAAAAGATAATCCTAGCTGTATGTATAGGAAAGGCTGGGAACCAGAGGTAGATTTACTAAATTCCTTTATGTAAAATATAAAAGCAGGCAAAACGTGGCTACTCTTGTGGAAGGTAGTAGCTGGAAGAAGGCCAGAGGTGGGCTTCCATGGGTTGTTAATAGTGCTTTTTCTTGATTTGAAGACCTATTTCATAGAAGTGTATTTGTGAAACTTCATTAAACCATACAATGGCTCAATGGGCACTTGTCAATATGTATATACGTCAATAAAATATTTGAAAAATTATAAACAGAGGATCCAGCTATTATCAAAACGGAAAAACCTTTCCTTTCATGAATATATTTGATGACACGGTGTATATAATTATACAATTATATATAAACACTATATAACATATAGTATAAACTGTGTAAAATGGCATTTATCAGCATTCCTCTTTTTAGGGAAATAATATTCGGTATGGCAGTATAAGAATTTGTATGTAAACCCCACTCCCATATCATTGAATTAAGAAATATTAAATTTGTTGTCAACTTTACCCAAAGATAAAACCAACAAAGATAATATAGGAAACTTTTAGTTTTCCATTAGAATGAAAACATAGGCAAAACACTGTTTAAAGGCTGTTGTCAACTTAAAAAGTAGTCACTGTATGAGAAAACAGAATGTCCTTATATCTTATACTTCAAAATGAAAGAATTCCAATATTTTCTGACAATATTCTGACAATGTCCCTAAACATTTGCATGATATTGCCAAGAATAGTTGTGAATCTCAAAAAAACATTTTTCAACCATCAATACGATAATCCAAACTAATTATCTGAAGTAGGGAAAATATTGAACTGTATCCACTTATTCTACAGAAAATATTACAAAAGCATACTCTTATAAGACTCCATCAAAATATATAGCCAAAACAAAAGTAGGGATAAAAGTATTATATGTGTATCAGTAATTAATTCATAAATGATAATTTTCTCTCAATTTTGTTTATGGTACCAGTTTTTATAGTTTATAATTTATTGTGACTTTTATTTTTACTTTAAATAAAAATTAACTTTTATACCAAAATTATAAACAAATTCTTTTTTTTCAAGAGGACTCCCAAAATATAGAGGTTTCAGGCTCCACAGAGCTAAGATGCCCATGCTGGGAATCACCATGCATGTATTCCACAGCTAGAATGTGCCCTAACTGCAGAGCTGTCTCCTGCTAGGCAGGCTAGTCATCTGCTCAAATGCCCTTCCATCTTCTGACTCTTCTATGCTGTAGGTCAGGCCTTCTTTTCTACGTTCCTACTTCTACTTCCTCTTATTTATTCTTTCTTACTCTTAATTTTGACAGTCCTATTGTACTCTGTAATCTGAATTAAAGAAGTATAAGTGGATGCCTCTTCATTGCAACAGCCCTAACCCATGAATTTAGACGTCTTTCTTCTAGTATAAGTGGACAAAGGTCTATGATGCACCTATTTCAGCTAGGGCAATCTTGCCTAGATCTCTAATTCATCCAGCAGAGCCCTAACATTTTCCTCACTACCTACAATTTCTTGCCTCTCGACACTGCCTGTGCCTTTATAACTCCTTCCATACTCCTACTCTGTCCCTATTTTCATACAGAACCTAAGGGCAGAGTGAGAAGTGGAGAAATAAAGTATGTGCTAACCATACATGAGCTTGTCCAAGACCCTCTCTGCTTCCTGGATGAAGGAATATCCTCACATTGAAATTCTATGTGAATAAGAAGAGAGAATGAGCTCATTCTGAGCTTTCAACCTTTATGCAGGAAATTGGGGAGATAGAGAACACAATATAGTAGAAATAAAAGGCTTCTTTGGCAGACCATCTTATTTAACACTACCATATTCTGAGTTAGGACCACTAACTCAGCATTCAGATTTAAGTCAATGTTCATGAAAAATGAAAACCACTGATACGTATTTTTTTTTTCTCCAAGGGGTTCAGATAAAACTCTCAGGCCACTGAAATAAGGATTAATTTGCCTGTAATGAAAGTGACATGAAGGAAAAATTTAAAATCAATCTCATGCTTAAAAGCAGAACACTGATGGTGCCTCCATATTTCCTCCCTCTTCCCACTGCTAGCTTGTTGCCAGTGAACACACATTATGCATATTACCCACAAATCTTTCCTCTATTTAAATTTTAAAAAGAAACACCATGTTTTTAATCAATCTATTTGCACTTGGCTGTCAAAATTCACAAAGGCACTTTGATTTCCTTTCATTACTCTCAAGAGAACTAAATGCAGATGAATAAAAAAGAGAAGGAAAAGGAGGGCAAATTAAGGGTTAATACACCTTGTTAAATTCAGACAAATGTTAAAAAAAAAAAGAGAACTGTGTTTATTCATAGATTTAAAAAAATCTATGCTATGCTTCCTTCCCAATGACAATTAGCAGAATCATCAGGTACAAACACAGGTTTTTGTTTTTCATCAGATTGTACTTCCATGTCTTTTTTCTACTTCACAAACCCAGTTCTTGACATTAGAACATTTCCATCTCTTGATTGAATTACAAGGTCCTAGGGGCCAGGTAGACCATCCCTAAGAACATCAGGCATGCATCATTTTGATGTTGTTGGTCAAAGCTCTTCTGTTGACAGTTGAGAGACCAAATACTGATCAAAGGACCAGGCAGATAGAGTCAGATGACTCTCAGCAAGTTCCAGTACTGGGTATTGGTATCTCTCCAGAGATAGCAGAACCATCACTGGTTACACAAACTGGCTGATCATTAGAACTTCCTGAGGGCATTTTTCAGATTTAGCAAATAAAAATACAAGATGCCCAGATAAATTTACCTTCCAGATAAACAAAAAAAATATTTTTAATATAAAACCCCTCTTCTGGGAGTAGAGGAAGAGGGAATGCATTATCTGAGTGGGTCCCTGAAATGTGATAGCAGCAGGTGAATGCAAGTAGCTTGAGGGATGCATGTGTTTGATACATAATAGGACATATGACAAATTTGTGATTCCCTTTCAGTATACTTATTCCTAGCAGAATAAAAATATATCTGTAAGACCATATTTATCCAAGACTCTTTGGAAATGATTCATTCTGAAGAGCCAAGTTTTTTGTTTGTTTGTTTCTTAATAGCTGAGGGGTTCTGTCTTTAAGCAGTAAGACATTTTACATTTTAACTTCTTCGAATGGAAATCTTTCTTAAACGTGTCACACATATATTCTTGCATTTTAAACAGAAAACACTGCTATTAATTCAACCTCTCCCCGTGAAGAGCCAAGGTTATAAGTATGACCATCTAATATTGTAACAGAATTTGATGTCTTTAAAATTCATTGAAAGATCTGTTGGACTATTTGCCCTTTCACTAAATATCCCTATTCTTCCTTGAGTTTTAAATTTTTGCATCTGCTTTTGTTGTTTTTCTGTCTTCTCTTGGTCAGTCTATTAACTGTTATTCTTGCTCTTTTCTAATTTCTCCAAAATTCTCTATCCCTTGAATTTGTTTCTCCTTATCTCCTAAGGTTTAAAAATAAGATAGCAAAGCATTAAATTGAGTTCCTAGGACTGTAAAATTTAAAAGAGCCCCATATTAAGGTCCTAATGAGGTCTCCTACAAAGAAAGTACATTAATAGCTAAAAAAAAGTGACCATAAGACATCAATATAGTTGCCACATAGATATTATACTCAAATTGACCGATAGCTAGTTCCAGGTAGGTGTGGTTATAAGGTGGGCACTTAGTCTCTCCCAGGTAGATAAGTGAGATGTAATATACTTCCACTGCATACACACAGTGGTGCCTGAGGTAAAAATTACATGAACGTAGCAAAAAAAAAATGGGAGCTGTAGCTGCAAACCTGGTGGTTTAGGGTCTAAGACACACTGGACACTGGCCATCCTGCTCTGTCAGAAACTGTATAAAGAGATCATCTGGTCTGCTACTCACTGGCTTATGTAACTTCGTACTATTCATTTCATCACCTTACGTCTTGGTTTTCTCATTTGTAAAGTGATGTTGATAATGAATACTACTTAGGGGAAGTGAGGAATATTTCTGTTGTTCTCTTCACTTTTTAAAACTAGTCATATGGGATGCAGCATTTTTCCATGTAATCCACACTTCATCATCCTCACTGGAAGAATATTTTATTTTATTTTATTTTATTTTATTATTTTAAGTAGTTTCCATTCCCAATGGGGGCTTGAACTCATGACCCTGAGATCAAGAGTCACATGCTTGGGGCGCTTGGGTGGCTCAGTCAACTGAGCATCTGACTCTTGATTTCGGCTAAGTTCACGATGCCAGGGTTGTGGGATCGAGCTCCAGGTTGGGCTCTGTGCTAAGCATGGGGCCTGCTTAAGATTCTCCCTCTCTCTCCCTCTGCTCTCTTCCCTCACTTCTGCTTGCTCATGCTTGCTCTTTTTTTCTCTCTCTCTGAAAAAAAAAAAAAAAAAAAAAAAAAAAGAGTCACACGCTCTACCGACTGAGCCAGCCAAGTACTCCCTCAATGGAAGAACTTTCTAATTTGATAAAACAGAATCTTAATTCTTTATGGTCATGATTTACAAACGCAGTTTCCATGTCTCAAACGTAGGTTTCTAAGTTCCACCTGGCACTTCTGTGTTCACGCATGGGGGAGAGGGGTGCGTCTTGCATTCCCGAGAAAGACATTCTGAGCAAGGCCTGTCCTTGGGGTTGGATCTCCATGTCCACTTCTATTCCCACTCCTTGCTTCTGCCACTGGTTGGGTAAATGCAGACCTAGGCTTTTAGATGTGGAGGGTAGGGCAGGGAGGGAATAAATTAAAGGTCTCATTTATGATTCCAAGACTAAATTTCCCACTGGTACCTCTTACCAGACAAACCCTGAACTGAATAGGGTTGGGCTGTGGTTGGTGTGGCAGGGCCAAGAGGAAGTGGAGAGGTATTCCTCAGATGTGTGTCCAGCCAGTAATAAAGCCAATAATTTGTCACCCCCATTTGGCCAGTATAATTGCATATAATTTTCTTTACAGAGAACTTGGAGGGGGGAGGTAAAGCAGCATGCATCTAACTAAATTCCATCTAGAAATGTTATTACTCTTAGAGGATTATAGTGATTACATGATAAAAGAAGCTTGACACATAGTAGGTCCTGAGTTATTTACCTCTCCCTTTTCTCCCTGAAGAAAAGAGGGGAGGAACTGAGTAGAGAGAAATGAAGTGGTAAAAGTGGTAAATCATACCATTCTACCTAAAAGGGAAGCTGTGAGGAATAACTAATGAATGATTGTAAAGCCTTTTGGAAAGATAAAGTCTATAGAAATGCAAAATAATAATATCTGGGAAGTAAGATGTCAGTTGAATATAAAGGAGACAGCTTTTATTCCCATACAAATATCTTGGTCACCATCAGCAGCAGTGGAGAAGAAAACAGAAAGAAGGGTATGTGACAGTTTAATAGTGTTTTGTTAAAAATAGAACACATTTTAAGAGTGTCTGGACTTTCTTTAAAATGAAAAGATGAGCACTGATTCACTGCCTGCTAGAATAGATTCAGAAGTGCCTCTGGCAAAAATCACTGGCTTTTCCACCTCCAATTTCTTATGTTAATTAAATTGGGAGGACAAATCTGGTTTATGAGAAGAATAATGTCAGGAAGTGATGCTGGTAGGCAAAATGCCACTTTGTGTAGGAGCAGTGTCTGAGTGTCCAACTCTGAGCAGTTTGACCTTCCACCCTAGACTGAATCTCACTCCAGATACAAATCTCTGGTCCAACATATTCCTCCTGAGGATGTCCTAGGGGTTTAGATACACTTAAGGAAGACCACCAGCTTAAGGACTTAAATTCAAGAACCTGGAACAAGAGATAGCTCTTGACTCTGTGAGTGGTTAGGGTTGTTCAGAGGCAGTTTTGCCCCAAATTTTGGATGATGAGAAATGCTTTGCAAAAACAAACATACAATCAAAAAGGCTTCTATGGCAAAATAAGTGTGGGAAATACTGGAATAAAAAAAATTAACAGACTATTTTTAATTGTAGGAGTTCCTAAAACATTTAATGTTAAAATGCACTGTAAATGTCCAAAACACAAAAGGCAGTGCGTTCCCCAAATTTATTTGACCATGTAATTGTTTTCCAGAGTTTCTAGCAGGGCAAGCCTTGAGGCACTTTGGGAAATACTGTTCTGAGGTCACCTACAGACTTTTGTTTTTGACTTGGGCTTCTTAAGGATTTTCTAGAGGGAGTTGAATTCCCAGATGAGCCAAGAAAATGGAATTGGAGATTCTGTTGCAGTCTGAATAAGCTATTTAAATTGCATCTCAGACCACTTTAGTACCAATACATGATTCTCTAAATGTGTCCTGGAGTCTGCAGGTTGATGAACATATTCAGGCATCCAAAAGAGATTTCTTTGAGCTTAACAGGGTCCATTTAGACTGAGACCAACCTAGTGACTGGACAATAATCCATCCTTCCTTGGTGTGATTATCAGGCAGACCTCAGTTAGTATAAAACTCAAAGACATGGGGAACAGGTTTTTTCCTTGTTTGAATATTGTGGGAAATCTGTAGTGGTGATCACTCCACTTAATTGCCATAAAGGAAGTTTGAGCAAGGCAAGAGAGGAACTAGTGTGTGTGAAATTCTCTTTGTTCACTCTGACTGTGGGCTTCGGATGTCAAGGGCTGTCAGGCAATGGTCATTTGAAGCCCCACATCAATGCAGATAGCCATGGGCATCTCATATGGCACAACAGTATAAATATAGACAAATTATTTCAGTATCTAGAACCCAAAGGAAAGAATTGTGCTGAAATCATAGAAAAAGATAAAAGAAGCCTCATTTTAATATGTAAAACACACACACACACACACACACACACAACTAAGGCAGCCAATCTGAAGCAGAAGCAGATGTATTCAGGGTACAAAGAATAACATTTTTAGCTAGCTCGGCTTCCTTTCAAATGGTTTTTCTCAACAGTGAGAACTTTCTGAGAAATACATTTATATAGGTACAAAGCATGTGTCTCTGTGACAGCAGGAGTCCTTATTTGCATCAGATTTACTTCAACACCTGTTTGTTTCAGAGGGCACTGCCTTCCTAGGAAACACTCCAGAAAATGAATTACATAAAGGAAGGATGCCTTACTTTGGAAAGAAGAGGCAGAGCAGAGCATTCACAGTTCCTATAAATCACTGAGTCTACTTTCCTTGGTGAATAAGAGAGAGGTAATTTTTAAAGATTATTATGAGGAGAGCTGTGATTACCCTTGCATGCATAACTGTCTGATGTCTATTTTTAAACCATGTCCTTGGAACACAATGAGTATTCAATAAAAGGTGTAGACAGAGCTATTTCAATAACTCAATCCTGCACATCCACTAAATCTTATTTGTCAAAGTGCCATGAAATCTAAATGTTATACAGTTTTACTCTGTTGATTAGAATGATTTGGTATCTATCTCTATACATAGTCCAAACATCAACTTTGTACAGTCAGCAACAATCTAGATTCTTAAAACATCCTGAAAAGGGGACATGGCATCTGGCTCCACTTTAAGTTGTGCTTACTATTGACAACAGAATTCTCTAAAAATAGCATCAGTCTATATTTATTCACATCTAATTTACTTCAGAGGGAGAGGCCCAGCTCCCACACTGAAATATGGTCTTTCTGATGACCATTAGGAATGTCCTATTTTCTTAAGATGTGAAAGGCAGAACAAAGGATAAAGGACCTCTACAGATTACAATTTTTATTTCCTCACAGTGGTGCTCTACGCATGATAAATAACCTGGATATAGAATCCTATTTAGCCAATTTATTCCTAGGATATCTGTTTCATTACTAGTCTTCCCTAAATCCAACAGATTAGAGAATTACAGATGCTACTTACTAAGCCTAAATTCTACAGATGAGAAAACTGAGTCAGGACAAGAGTAACAGCTTCACCTAAGGGGTGAAGGGGTTTGAGGATCATCTACATTTGCTCCTTTTCTGTATGGCGATAGGATGGAAGAATAAATGAGCAGGCACAAAACCAAAAAAAAGAAGTTTGCGGCCCCATTGATTTGATTCCTCTTTTTTGTCTTCAGCATAGAGGGAAAAGCTGAAAGTGAAATAACAATGGTGGATTGGAGAAAACTGTGATTCTCTTTTTGGGTGCCTTCCTGAGCCCATGACACTAACATAGTGGATTTTTCATCAAGATGAAAACAGTTGATTTTGGCTTATGGCAATAGATCCCTGACTCACAAATGTGTAGTGTAAACTATTTTCTTATTTACTTGGAATCTTCCTTGCTGAGATTTTTACCTTCCCTCCTCCCAATTTTACAAGGCAAAAGAGCATTCTATTTCTCAACCCACACATATTTTCTCCACCTCTCTGTGTTCAACTTTAGTTGAGTTGTGAGTAGCAGGCCCATCTATACAGACTTAGCAAGAGAAGCTGAAGCAGCAGGAGCACATTTAGCCAATGTATTCACTGCTTTTAGCTACTCTGGACAAACCTTTGGCGGCTCTGCCACTAGAAACATTCCAGGTCTGGGTTTGAACTGTCAGTAATGGCAGCCAACAGCAAAGTACATAATTGCTGCCTTTAGCCAATTTAGCTGCAAAATAATAGGAAAGCATATGTATAATAATACATTTTTATGGGTTTCAAAGTGTGTCCTTGGCTGCCTTCTCTTCTCATTCTACTTACTTTACTTGGGCTGCAATTACCCCCTTGATATGGATGCTTCCCAAAATAGTGTTTCAAGGCCAGGGCTCTCTCTGAGCTATGGATACCTATTTCCCACTATCTCCTACATGTATACTGGATGTCATGCCAGCATTTCAAAAGCAATACCTCAAAGCCTAACTTCTCATCCCATTCACACAAAACCAGTTTATCCTCCTATGTCTTCTATCTCCATGTACAACATCTAAGTCCACTAAATAATAGAAGTAAAACTACTGTTAAGTCACCCTAGATTTTAAATTACATAATATCAACATCCAGTTAATTATCAAATAAAATTTATTAAATACATCTCCAATACATCCTCTTCCTTTCTCCATTATCGTGGTCTGTGTTCAACACATTGTCTTATCTCCATGAGGCAACTAAAATTAATTCCTGGGCATATACAGAACATCCTACCTAACAAGTGGAGAATGGAAATTCTCCTAAAAGCATTAAATTGTTACAAAAATTGAGCATATTCAAGAATGAAAAGGCAAATCTCAGTGAACAGGACTGGTATCCACAGATCAGTCACAATCTCCAGTCAAAATGCCATTAAATTAGAAGTTAGTGACAAAATTTAACTAGGAAAAAAACGCTCTCCATTTAGAAATTATAAGTAAATCAAATACAACAGTATAATTATTAATAAAATAAAAATGAACAATAATAACTAATACCATAAAGCAACTCCAATGGGTTTCATTTATAGCAATTCTTAGAGGGTAACTATAACACTAGGTGTTTATTTTATAAAGAAATAAACTATAAAAATGGACTCAGTATGTATTTTTAGAAGTTAAAAAAGGATAATAAACTTGGAAAGTAAAAAGAAAATGATAATAGAAATAAAAGTCCAAATTATTGGAAAAGGACATGATAGGAAACAAATAATAGAAAAGATCAATAGGACTAAAAATTTGTTCTTTAAAAAGACTGAAAATTATCTGTTAAGAGTGGTGAAAAAGATAAAAGAAAAACAAATAAATAATAGGAATAAAAAGTGGTTATGACTACAGATGCTAGTCAAAAATCAGATGTCACCATAGATTAAAAAGATGAGGAAGTATTATATTTATTTTAGGAACTATTTATTGGGAAATTAGAAAACATTATATAAAATACTTAAAAAATTTAGATAAAAATTTCAAATTCTTAAAACAACATAACTTTGCAAAACTGATTCAAGAAGAAATAGTAAAAATATTTATAGTTTGGGGCACCTTGGTGGCTCAGCTGGTTAAACATCTGACTCTTGATCAGAGCATGATCTCACAGTCGTGAGATTGAGTCTCACATCAGGTTCCATGCTGGGCATGGAGTCTGCTTAAGACTGTCTTTCTTTCTTTCTTTCTTTCTTTCTTTCTTTCTTTCTTTCTCTTTCTCTCTCTCTCTTTCTCTCTCTCTCTTTCTCTCTCTCTCTCTCTCTTCCCCCTTCCTTCCCTACTTGCATGCATACTCTCTCTCGTTCTCTAAAATAAAAAGAAAAAAAGAGAAAAGATTGATAATTTATAACCATTTTAGAAATTTATCTGGTAGATTTCAATTTTTGCATAAAGAAAACACCAGGCTCAGGTGAAATTGTAGGAGAGTTCCGTTCAACATTTAAGAAATAAAATAATAAAAACAATTCAAATTTACCATATTACCCCTGCATTTATATTTTCACTATTTATATTTATATTATTTCCTGCACAGGAACTACCCTACAATTCACTTTATTAGGCTAGCAAAACTTTGAAACACTTCTTAATCTGTGCCCTGTTCTCCTCTCTCTTTTCTCCCAGATCTACCCTTCATATCACTGTGATCTTTCTAAAATGCAAATCTCATCATTCCAGTCCATTGGAGACACTCTTTCAATGGTTCCTCATTACCACCAGGATAAACCTCTCCTCATCCATCTCATCTCTGCCCTGCCTACCTTGCCACCCTTGTCATTCACCACTCCCCAGGTGTTATTGCACTTTTCCAAATATGCCATGCTACTGCACTTCTCTACTTCTGCACTCACACATGCTCTGACTTCATATTCTTGTCTTTCAAAACTAGATTTAGTTGGTCCCTTCCTTGGACTTCTAGGGCATTTTTGCAAATCTTTTTCATAGCATCTACCCCCGCCCCCCATATTGAATCCTGCTTACTCTTAACAATTTATCTTTCTCACAATAATGTGAAATCCTCGAAGAAATTTTTTGTGGGTCTTCAGGGCCCAGCTCTTACCTAGCACATAGTGGATACATAGTATACTTCAAGCATATCATGGAAGAAGTGCTTTTTTTGTATGGCTTTCCTGGTAATTTAATCATCAAGTAGAATCTTACTTTTGTGAGAAAATACATTCGAGGGTACAAAGAACAACCAGAAATGCACTTTTGGAATACAACCTATTTCTAGGTTGGGATCTATCTCTATTAGCTTTAAAAAGTTTCTCAAAAGTTTGGGATATGGGGAGACAATAAAAGCATCATCTTTTTCTCCCAGGTACTTCAAAAGACAGGAAACTCACAGTTGCTCTAATATGAGATAGTGATGATATTGGGAAGCATTCTTTAGCGCACAGACACACGGCATCCTGAAAAAAATCAATGTTTTACTTTCCTCCCTGCTGGGTTTCATTTCACAACACAGAGCTATCATTACAAGCCTCCAAAATATACCTGTTCGGGTTTTCATCTGTGAACAACATTACACTTATTTCAATTAAATTTTAAAATAGATACCCCAGAGTCCTCCCTAGAATTTTTAATATTTGGTCTTTAATATAAATTGATCCTTTGCTATTGAGTCAGTAACACAAAACCAGGAAAAGGGTTTGAGAGTTATTAAAGTCACATGCAGTGCCACTGTATAGAGCATACTTGGGAACATGTGCTATAGAAAATACAGTCTTACACAGAGAAGTCACATATTTATAATAGATGGGAAGCTCAGCATTGAGAACACAGCAAAAGATGTCAAGATGTTCAATGCTTCATTTGAATTGGCATTTGCAGTTCCCAAGGAAAGAACTCATCCTGGTGGTTCCACAGGACCATCTCCCACTCTAGGGTGATAGGAAATCAAAAGCCTGAAGGATACTTTGAGGGAGCTCTGGAAGTGGGAAAATACTAGGAATGCTTGATTTACAGAATGCTGGGGAGGTGGGATAAGGTCAGGGAGAGCCATAATGCCCAGGTCACGAGGTGATGGCAGAACTAGAAATAGCAAACACGACTTTTGGCATTCCGTCTGTTCATCTGACCACTGGACCCTGGAAACAGGTGCTGGGACCTTATGGAAAGCAATTAGAGCTCCCATCCAGATTACAGGCTTTTGCCAATGCCAAAAGGAAGAAAGAGCTGATGAGGTTACCAGCCCAGGGAATGTTACTCTGTGATTCTCTCCTTCAGTATTATGCCAGAAATGCATTCGATGATGGAGCTCTGCCATTTATAACATGTGTCACTTTGTCTTTGTGAGAGCAGAGGTAACTAAGTGAAGTTACTTTCATTTATTCCAGTTCATCTATCTGCGACCAGCATTTATTAAGCATGGTGCTGAGATTACACTTGATTTCCCCTCAGTTTTCTTTTATTGTTTTTGCATGTAAGTCTTGAGGAAAATAATATTGCTCTGGAGAGCAAATGACTTAAATGAATCAGATGTTGTCTGGGTGTAGGATTGCTATGAGACCAACTTTATTATTAGTTGTTATCATAGTTATTGCAACATGTAGCTATCTAAAAAGTAAACTTCAAAGAGCAGGCAGTTCACAGCTCTGTGATCCAAAGAGGGAGAAGCATGGAAGAGCAGAAAGAGTGTTAACTTTGGAATCCCATTTCTCTCCCCTACTAGCTGTGTATCCAGGAGCAAGTTACTGCAACCATCAAAGCCTTAATTTATTCATCTGTAAAGTAAAGCTAATAGCTTTGCTTGCTGAAGGCTTTAAATAAATTACTATGTATAAAGAGTTTGGCACAGGGGCGCCTGGTGGCTCAGTCGGTTAAGCGTCCAACTTCGGCTCAGGTCATGATCTCACGGTTCGTGGGTTTGAGCCTTGCATCAGGCTCTGTGCTGACAGCTCAGAGCCTGGAGCCTGCTTCAGATTCTGTCTCCCTTGCTTTCTGTCCCTCCCCCAGTCATGCTCGGCCTGTCTCTCTCTCTCTCTCTCTCTCTCTCTCTCTCAAAAATAAATAAACATTACAAAATTAAAAAAAAAAGAGTTTGGGACAGTTTTTGGCACACAGCAGGTGCTCATTGCATGTTAAGTTCTGTTCCTTGTCTTAGACATGCTTTTCCAAGAGAGCTCAGACATAACATGTGGTCCAATAATCAGGTATTACATATTAAACTACATTAGAGGAGGTAAGCTATGTCTTTGTTAGTTTGACTTCAAAGAATGAGCAAAATAACTTTTTGAGGCTTATAAATTATTAGCTAGGTTCTATGTAGAAGAACCTAAGTAAAGAGGTAAACAATAATCCTAATAATTTAATGTTAGCACAATATCAGAATAATTTGAATATGAAAAACAAAACCCTTTCTTACAAAAACTGCACCAGTGGGTTGGTTTCCTATAATGTTAAGCGACTCCAACACTCAATGCTATTTGCTACAGTCACCCTTTCACCCTTTCAATTTCAATTGAAATACAGCAATTATTTCAATTGCTCCCAGTTGAATATAGTTTCTTTTTAGTTTTGACATCAGCTCCAATTTCCATTCCTAATCTTCCTTATCCATCTTCTGTCTTTCTGGTCTCCCTTAAGCTCACCGCAGTCTACTTCCCCTGTCAGATCTGCCCAACCACATGAAAGAAAATTCACTTAGGAACACTAAAACAGCAAAAGGTAGTTCCCTAGTAATTGGTAACTGGTTTTTGAGTACAGTATAAACTCAATAGTGAAAAGTTTTTTGATGAAATGATTTAGCTTCCAATCAAAGCAAAATCACAGATTTGTGTCCAAAGCATTTTGCGGAGGACAAAGAAAGGTATGTGCACCAGCTACTGCTGAATAGGACATGGCACCATTTGGGGACTATTCAAAGTCTTCTTATACTGAAGATCACCATGACATTTGCTGGGTAGTTTCGAATCAGACAATATAGCCTTGTCCCATGTCACTGCTGACTTCGACTGCCTATACATGGATCTTGAATTTTAAAAGGGTGTTAGCGACCTGCACTTAATTCATGGGGAGATTTGAGGTCAGCATATGTAACCATGAGGAGAAGATAAGGAAGCATTCCTTACATATTCTTAGGGAAAAGATCACCTAACCAGCATTATACACCCACCCCCCAACATCCAATGGAATGATTTTAGTTTACTCCATACTCCAAACAAAATCATGTTTCACCAAGCTTATTCAAGTGTAGACTTATCATCTCTTATGTTACTATTACCTTGCTAACATGAAACTGCTAATATAATCTACCTGTAAGGCTCAGAATACAACATTGCAAATAGCCATATTGGCAAAAACCCAAATGCATGAACCTACCTTGGTATTTAACAAAGTGGAGGATGAAGTGGACTTTTGTTCAGATCCTCCATAAGCCTATTTTGAAGTTGCTCATAGCTTGACCTTATATTTACATAGACCTTATTTCTACTATGACCATAGCACCAAAAAGAAACGTAAAAATAAAGGACAAGAAGTAGTAATTTTACTCTGATTACTGTTAATATTGCATCTCTTCTAGCAAAAAAAGTATTAATTTAGAGTCATCTTAGATATGGGATTTGCAGGAAATAAATTTACATCAGAGCCTTTACAAGTTCCTTTCTGAAGTCCCTTCCACTTATGGCTTGCCTGTCTTCAGGTCCCACCTACCTAAATGATCAACCCAGGCATCGAATTCCTCCTACCCCCAGTGGAGTGACAGAAGGTGCTCTAGTTCCTTCTTCAGGATTGCAACCCATGTCATCCTTGCTGTTTGTTTTGTCTCCCATGACCTTGTACTTAAATTTAAATAGTATAACTTTTTCTCATAGTCTTAGCTTAGACCCTAATTCTGGTAACAACTGGATTCCTGTGTTCCTATACATATTTTTCCCTGTCCTGATGGCCTGTCTAGGTTCAACATCTGTCTAGGACTGAGGAGTGAACTTTTTCTACACAGTCTTTTCTCCTCATCCTCCCTTAGTCTTGATCTCTCTTTCATCATCCCAATGACATAGATTTCTTATGCCAAATGCTTTCCAGACTTCCAAATTTTGGTTATAGATTTCTGATTTTCTGTCCACCTGGCAGATCCCGCATTTCTGCTAGTTCTCCATCTTGGCCTCTCTGAGTCTACACAATCATGCAAGTGATCCTTTCGTTGCTTGATTCTGTCATGAATTATGAGCCTAATAAGAACAAGTTGAAAGATCTCATTAAATGAATAATTCCAGTGTCAAATGCCCAGGTGTTTATTCTTGCTCATTTGGTAATCATTAGACTTGTAACCTAGACATTAACACTTGTCTTTTTTTTTTTTTTTTTTTTTTTGTGGGAGCAATAGAAGATTCCCACCACCTTCACATTCCCCATAAATATGCCTTGGACACTCCTATTCCTATGTGTTGGTTCAATCTGTAGGTTTCTATTCACTATTTTTTTTTTTTAAATCAAGAAGTACATCATTTATTAGAATGAGCAGTAGCAGTTTAATAGGCTGAAGGCCTCCTCTATTGGTTTTTTTTGGGAAATGGTGCCATAAAGACAAAACTGAAAATGTTCTAAAAAACTAAAGAGATCATCTGCATTCCATCAGTTTTGGCTGAAAATTAGTGATTCTGGTAAAGATCAATATACTTTATGGGATGTTTATTAGAGAGGAGGTAATTTTTCTTTAGCCTACTCTTTCTACATAAATTTACAGCACCTGTGTTTCACTCTTCTAAAAAGCTAATACAAATATATTTATCCTACTCTTTGCCCTAATATGTTTAGGTTGGCTATTTTTTGCTTGTTAACATATATCTAAATCCTAGATACAGTGTGCTCATATTAGTATTTACCTTAATAATAACACTTTCTCAGGTTACAGATACATTTTCTCTCATTTGATCCTTATAATAACCCTGGGAAGGAAGGAAGAACACATTTTTAGTATTCTCAGTTTGCAGAGGAAGGGACAGAAGCCCAAAGAAATTAAGTAAAATATTGAGAGTCCCCTTGCTAATAAAAAGTAGAATCCAAGTATTTCTCTAAATCCTCCCTTCTTTCCACCTAGCACTCCTGAAGGCTTTTCACCCAGTACACTGGGAAACAGTCACACAAATGCTTTCCTGGGGTCTGCAATACAATTTCAAATGTAAAATGTTTTTGATGTTCATGTTTTATTAAAAATTCAGGGAAAATTTGCATTCTAGCCTTATATATATCGGTGTGTTTTAATGCAAGCAATGTCTCCTCTAACTTTTCCACCCTCTCACTTGAGTTTTTAAATTATTTTCTTAAATGTTGAGTTCATTATAAATTCACCAGTAGTTGTAAGAAATTATACAGAAATCCCTGTGAAACTTCCACCAAGTTTCCTCCAGTGGTAAAACTATAGCATAATAACACAATCAGGACAATCAACATTGATACAGTTAAACTACAAAACATTTCCATCACTACAAGGACCCTCATGTTGCTCTTTTATAGCCACCTACCACCCTCTTATTTCCACCCCTTCTTTACCTCTGGGAACCACTAGTATGTTCTCCATTTCTATAATTTTGTCCTTTTAAGAGTGTTACATAAACAGAATTACACAGTATATAACTTTTGATATTGGCTTTTGTCATTCAGCTTAAGTCACTGAAGAATCACCCAGGTTTCTGTGTATATCAGTTTATTCCTTTCTTTGCTGAATAGGTATTCCATGGAATAAATATACCACAGTTTAACTATTCACCCACTGAAAAGTTTTGGTTTTTGGCTATTGTGAATGAAGCTGCTGTAAACATTTGTGAACAGGTTTATATATGAACATAACTTTTCATTTCTTGGGGATAAATGCCCAGGAGGACAATCACTAGGGCATATGGTATCTGTATGTTTAATTTTTTTTAAAGAAAATGCAAAACGTTTTCCCATAGTGGCGACATTAATTTAGTATTCCCACCAGCAATCTATGAGTAAATAGTTTCTCCACAACCTGGCCAACATTTGGTGTTGCAATAGCTTTTTTATTTGTTTTGATTGATGTGTACTGATACCTCATTGTGGCTTAAATGTGCATTTCCCTAATGACTAATGATACAGAACATCTTTTCATGCTTATTTGCCATCTATATATCCTATTCACTGAAATGTCTGTCAATTTCTTTGTCCATTTAATTGTAGTTTTTGTTTGCTTGTCTTTTACAGTTCAGTATTCAGAGTCAGTTGTATATTCTAGATTTCAGTCCTTTGCTAAATAAGTGGTTTTTCTCACTTTCTAATTTGTCTCTTAATCTTTTTCATGGGATCTTTCACAAAGTGGAAGTTGTTAATTTTGACAAAGTCGGATTTATGCATTTTTTTTCTTTTTATGGACCATGCTTTTGGTGTCAAATCTAAGAACACTTTGCCGAGACCCTAGATCATGAAGACTTTTTTTTTCTAAAAGTTTTATAGTTTTAGATATTACATTTAAGTCTGTGATCTATTTTGAATTAATTTTTGTACAATATGTTAGACTTAGTTTGTGCTCAGTTCTTTTTTACCTGTGGATGTCCAATAGTTATAGTACCACCTGCCCTATTTGTTTGACACCAACCCAGCTGTGGAGGTGAGGGGGGTCTCATTACTATGGAGTGAGTGTGGAAGTCCAGGCTCTCCACATGGACTCCACTTACACACAGGGAGTGGGGTGGGGGGCACATTACTGATCAGTGGGGATGAAAATCTCACTTCCCTACTTGGCCTTCTTTGACAACAGGTTGGCAGGGATATTGTGGCATCTCATTACAGCCACATGAATGCTGGAGGTTCTGTACTTGGCCTTTGCTGGCATGAGTGGGTTGGAACCAGTTTTTCCTGTGGCATTTAGCTGGAGTAGAACAGTTATTGTCTAAAAGTGTTTTGTCTTGAGATTCTACCTCTTTCTTGGTCTTTTGGTTAGAGAGAGCAGGCTTTTGTTGGGGCTTCTTTTGTCTATATCCATTGGCCTTTCCAGTTTACAGCTTTTGAAACTCCAAGTCTAGGATATATAAAAAGCAAAAACAAGCAAACAAAATATCTCTTAAGAAACACAATGAAAACCAAAACCCAGGGAATTTATGACCATGTTTTTCTCCATATCCTGAAGTCCCCACCTAGAATGTCTGTTATCTCCAACTTTTAGAGTTTATTTTATATATAGCATATTGGGTTTTATAATTGCATTTTTCTTGAAAAATAGGGATAAATCTGTCTACTCCATCTTTCCAGAAGTGGATGCTCCCCAATTTGATTTTTAAGTAAAACTTTATGGTCTAGAAAATATGTCATGTTTATTCTGTCAGGCAAGCTACAGTATTTTAATATGTTCTTCAAAGTCCATAGCACAAGGCTATAAGGAGGACAGATGCTTCAATAAATTACAGGATCCTCATGTTGATGATTTAAAAAAGAGGAAAACTCATTTTCATCAGTTGTGTAATCTGTCCACTTAATGACCTTTATTAAGGTAGAAAATATAATTGATACCATTTTTTGTCTCTTACTTTATATTCCTCTAGACTTGTACCAACTTATTTTCCAGAGATTCCTCTCCATTCCATTCACTTGTTGTATTGACATCTCCAGCTCACCTGGATGCATGACAAAGCCACATCCTTACTGACCTGCAGATTTCTGTCAGTCCACAAATATTTACTGAATGCCCCCAGGGGCAGAGGCTTGTGCTGGGTGCTTAGCAGGCTAGCAGCAGTCAGTGTCCTTTGGCCTTCAGCTTCCCCAGGGCAAGGGCTGTCAGACAGCTGAAGGGTACACAGGTGTTTTGGCTTAAAAAAATACAAAACTGCCCTGAAAATGCCTTTCTTCAACAAAGCCTTTTGAGTATTATCTTGAAAAAAGAAAAAAAAATAAATAAATTCCCTTTCCATTGATGAAGAATCTCTCTGACATGGAAATTGAAGAGAAAACAGAGTAATGCATTTATGTGGACTCTTCCACAAAACATCAGTTTTTCCATAAGGGGAAAAAAGATTTTTTTCATAAGGACAGGAGCTGTGTCTTTTTCATGTATGTCTTCTAGCATGGTGTCTGGCACAGAGTAAAAGGCCAAATTTCTTCTATGTCACACATAGAATGTGTAAACTCCAAGTGCACCTTGAGAAGAGGATGTCCAGAGAACTAAACTCCACAAATCCAAAGCATAAACACTTGAAAAAAAGAAAGAAAGAGCCATTAAGTCAATAAGTTTCATAAGATCACTGTGTGACTATGGCAGCTCTGAAAACATAAGAGTTTGAGTGATGATGATGATAATGAAGAAGAAGAAGAAGAAGAAGAAGAAGAAGAAGAAGAAGAAGAAAGAGGAGGGAAAGGAGAAGGAGGAAGAGTAGTGGAAGGGGGGAAGGGGGGAGAAGAAGGAGAAGGAGGGGAAGGAGAAGAAGGAGAGTAGGGAGAAGGGGAAGAAGGAGAAGAAGAAGGAGAGGAAGCAAGAGAAGGAGGAGGTGGAGGAGGAGGAGGAGGAGGAGTGGGAGGGGGAAGGGGAGGAGAAGAAGGAGAAGGAGGGGAAGGAGAAGGAGAAGGAGAGCGAGAAGGAGAAAGTCGTCCCCAAAGATATGGAAGATTTAGAGAATTGGAAGACTTGTTAATGAAAAAATTCTTCATGACACGTGTTAGGCCAATTTTTCTCAAGACCATCAAGATAGGTAAAGAAACCATGGCAATGAGATTTTACAGTAAGGCGAAGAGATTGGGCTCAACTCTGAATACAACAAAGAAAAGTGGGAATTTATAGACAAGGAAGGAGTAGTTGGGGGTCAGTGGATGGAAAATTACTAAAAGGAAACATTAGGGATAAGGGGGGGAATTCTGGCTACCAACCTAACAGGATTCTTGCTGAAGGCAAGCCAGGGTAATTGGACATCACCTGAGGGATGGTAGAGGGTGTTCATCTATTGAAGGTGACCAGATATCAAGGGTAAGGGTTTGATGGCTTACTTGGCTAAAGAATCCTGATTTAGTAGGATTCTTGCCAAAATTGAACAATACAGGGACAAACATGGAAACCCGAAGTTAAAACCTTGTCAAAAAGAGAGCTCAGATGAGCTTGAACAAGCTTGATTAAGGAGGAGAGAATCTTTGTCACTCCCTCCTTGACCAAACTTTAAGTCAGGCTCCCCTGAGTGATCTTTTTGACTAGACCTCAATATTGGCCACTGCCCTTGCTATAAATGCATAGCCTGGTTTTCACCAAAATCTTGCTAAGTCAGTTTAGAGAGAATTCCCCTACCCTGATCACCCTCAATATCTGATCAAATTCCTTATCCTCTATTATCCCATTTTGATATCTGATTGTCATGGACTGCCTTTACCAAGAATCCTGTTAGGTCAGTTCAGCAAGAAATCCTACTTAATATTTGATGTCTTTTCTTAGTAATTTTGAGCTGCTGACAACCTCCCCTGCAACCCAATCTCCTGTCTCAACCTGATTACTGGCTATAAATTCTCACTTGTTCTTATATTTGGAGTTGAGTTCAATCTCACTTCTGTATTGGGATGGTCTCGTATAGCAACAGTTCTGAATAAAGTTTTTCTTACCATTTTATTAAATTTCAGAGTAATTTTTTCTTTAACAGAATCCAAATCTAGAGGAAGAATTGATGGGCAGCTTTTCTCCTCCTCTCTCTTATTTTTTCCTTCCTCTCTCTTATTATATTTCCTTCTATTACCTCTAAGAGTTAGAAAAACTAGAGAGATAAGAATCTCTCTTATAGGCAGACAGAGCTGCTCACTGCTACTTCTAGATGTGTCTGTTTTTGCTGTATACCACACAAAACCAGATCTATTGTGTTAGGAAGAATGCTTAAGCACTCTCAGGCACATAGGTTTTAGAAACTTCATTCTTCTTAACCTCTTGGGATTCTTCTGCACTGCTGGGAAGTTGGGACTTGGAAGTATATTTTTATACTTGAAAGGCCTGTATCCTGGATTGGACTCCAAAGGGGGTGAGAAAACAATCACCTTAAAAGGGTTTGGGGTTGGGGAGGGGTGCAGAAGATGGGGGCTGTTTACTTCTTTTATTTACTGGGCAGCCAGAAGGCAGTAAGGGGCTGGAGCCTTGCTGCGATATAGAAACTGTCTGAAAAAGGACGCCCTCTTACCCTTTCCTTGCTCTTATGCAAGGTAAGCTGAAATTGGGACACTCAGGATTTGCTGCACCCCTCCATTCTCTTTGCTTTTCTTCAACTGTGACCAAATACCTGAGTGTAAGTCTGACATTCCTAACTTGGCTGAGACAACTCACATGCTATTAAATATGCCTAACTCAGCTCCCTTATGTTGGGCAATGTCTTGTTGATGACTGAAGTGATAAATTTAGAAGTGGAGAGATAATATGGGGTTTCTCTAGTGTCTGCTTGCCCAGTTGTAAGACATTTTGCTGACTATAGAATTTTGCTGCTGGAAAAGACCTTTGAGATCAACTAGGTCAACTCCTCCTATTTTATGGATGAGGAAAAAGAATTTTAGAGAGGTGAAATAATATGACTTAGATTATCCAGCTAAGTAGTATCTGGGGTGGATCTTGACTCTACATTTTCTCATTTTAGCTTTTTCTTCTCCCATCACTGTATATAAAATCTCTGAGCTCACCTTGCTGCAGCCTTTAAATGTTAGTTTGGGAAAGTGATCTGGGTATAATAATACCTTCTACTACATACAACCTCAGAATATTATGCTAACACTAGCCCAGAAAGGAGGGCTATAGGAGTACTGGCAACACGGACTCCATCTTTGGCCCTCCATCTTATTAATGTCAGTGCAATGACTTCCCTCAGGGTTGCGTGTTCCAGGCCCTTTGGAGGTTAATGTATGTCCTTACCAGAACGTGGGGAAGCTTGCTCTGGTCTTCTCTGAATATGGTTAGGTAACCAATACTAATACAGTTTCCCTCCATCACCTGGAACACAGATAGTGCCACAAGGTCTGTTAAGTGTTGACTATCAATTACATGTATGCAGACCCTTTGACCTCACCCCAATGCTCTTTGTACATTTCCTCACTCTATAAAGTCTGTACACTAAGGTCCAGACTTAGCAGAGAATAGCTGTACAGCATCTAGATCCTTTCCTGTCCAATTCTCCCTGTCATTAAGTTACCCTGAATAAAACTCTGTGTAAACTGTGTGGAGCTGCCTGCTTCATTTTTTGGTCTCAAAGCGCCTTCTCAGTTTGGATGATACTTTACAAATTCCCTTCTACCTTCTGACAATTGGTGAGCCAGCCAGATGAGACTGAAAATGAAATAAGCAATGGTAGAGGGGCCATGACAGAAGAAAGCCTGTTGTCCATGGGGGAAAAGTCATTGTTTGAGGGGGAAATTCCAGGCTGGCCAGCCACCTTCATGTGGGGAGACTTGGCCAGGTTTTTTGAGCATTTCAGACCAGCAATAGAGTGGGGACACCTTGAAAATACCAAAGGGATTGTTAGATATCCTATCCAAAAGTCAAGTAAGAGAAAATGGAAAAGGAAAAGTGAATAAGCTATTGCTGCAGTCGTTTGGCTATGGCTCTGTGCATTACAAGATATAGCGGAAAAGGGAATTACAAGTAAGGAAATAATTAGAATAGACTAGAGAAGCATTGACTTCAGAAAAGATGTAAGAGTTGAACTTTCCTCTCTTGCAGACATTATGTCCAAAAGAATCCAACAGCAGGAAGAAGGTTTGGAAATTATGGCATATAAGATGCCAAAGATGCACCAGTGCCAACTACTGTGTGGTAAGGTAAGAACTATTATATCTCAAGAGAATTGGGACCCTAAAGAATGGGATCCCTGGAATACTAACTTCTCTGATGAGGATATTATCATAGAAGAAGGAAATTATTTACAAGCATGACCTTTGACTCAAACAAAGACCCAGGACACTCATAAGCCTGGGAGTGACTGCAAACAAATTCTCACTAGTCAGAAAATGACTATGAGGAAATATTCTGTCACTGAATTGGTACAGCTAATAAGCCACTTTAAGCAAAAGGAATGAGAAATTGTGGCAGCTTAGGTCTTATGACTGTGGGATATTGGGGGAGATGGTATTATGTTAAATGAGTCTGAGATGTCAAAAATGGCCTCAGCCGCACTGCTTAACCTGCCTTTTGACAAAGATTATATGCCACAGACATGGGTGAGAATGGTGGGCACTTAGCTAAACTGATTGATTGGATAAATTCTGGCATTAAGATGACCTGGCCTAATGAAGGAAATGTTACCTCCCTTTCATTATGCTGAAACTTTATGGAAAAAATACAAAAAATCATACATGAACTGGGAATAAAACATGCCATTTACACCCAGCATTTTAAAGACCTAGATGAAGAAATATTTACCACTCGTATGAAATACTGTATCTTACGGTCAGCCTCAGGGCATGGTATGGAACTTTAGACTCCATCTTTGTGTCTATGGTTGATTGACCCATTGCTTCAATAGCTGCCATGGTGGCTGACATAAGTGAGACTGAAAGAATCTGTCATAAGGGAAATAAACAGGTTGAAAAACAGACAAAGGATCCTGCCAACAATAAGATTGCAGAAAGGGTGACCATCCTGTAAACAGTTATGGCAAGATTTGATATTATCTGGGACCCCAAGAGAAAATATAGACAAACAACTCAGTTTGGTCTTCTTGAGCTTGAGGGAGGCACTACCTGAATAAAAGTGGTTCACTTCCTTGAAGGAAGGCTCAAAAAGGCCAGATATGTCACCATATACCTCTGCTAACAAAGGAATTTCAGGGGTTGATATCAGCTACCTCTAGAGACCAAGAATTAGGCCAACATTGCCCACTAGTGTGTGTGCAATAGGGGGTGACTGGAGGCCCCATGTTGAAATAATCATTTATTGGTTTTGCATTAACAAACAGACTGTACCAACTCCAATAGACACTGGAACAGAATGCACACTTATATACGTTAACCCCTCTATAAATTTGGGGGAACAATAAAGGCTACTGATGGTTATGAGCGACAAATGATCAAGGTCAGAAAAACTAGTCTCTGCTTACATATTGACAGGTTCCCTCCCTGCTGTTTTCTACTCCATATTTACCCCATTCCTGGGTATATTTTGAGCATAGATGTTTTAAAGGATATGGACCTAACTACAATGACAGCTGAATTCAGATTGTGCATCCAAGTAGTAAAACTTGTTGTTGTGGGTCATGCAAAATGGGAACCAATACAACTACTGGTTCTTGGGAGAGTAATAAACATAAAACAATATAAGTTATGGGGGTGGGGCATAATGAGATTACCACCACCATTAAAGAATTAGAGAATGCAGGGGTAATCAGTCCTGCTCAAAGCCCATTGAATAGTTTGGCTTGGCCTGTAAAGAAATTTAATGGGACCTGTGAATGACAATGAATTATAGGGAACTCAGTAAAGTTACTCTGCTCATTCATGACATGGTGCCTAATATAGCCTTATTGTTTGAGAAAATCATGGAACCCATTAAGATATATCATTGTGTACTAGACCTGTCTAATGCACTTTTCAGCATTCCATGTGGGCCTGAATCCCAAGACCGATTCACCTTCATGTGGAATGGGAGAAAATGGAGCCTCCAGGCACTGCCCCAAAGATATCTCCATAGTCTAACAATTTGTCATGGGATGGTGGCCAGAGATTTGGAAAAATGGATACTGCCAGAGGAAATACTGTTTTATCATTATATAGATGATGTTACGTTAACTTGGGATGATTTATTCTCTCTGTATCAAGTAGCTGCGTCATTACAAAAGCACTTAAAGTCATGAGGATGGGAGGTAAATACTGACAAGATCCAATAACCAGGTCAATCAGTAAAGTGCCTGGGCATCACATGGTCAGTAAGACAAAAGTGATGCTGGAGGGAGTCATGGATAAAATATAAGCCTTCCCAATCACTAAAATAGTAAAAGAATTACAAGCTTTGTTGGTTTATTGGGTTACTGGAGATCTTTTATTCTCCATCCAGCACAGATATTAAGACCTTCATACACCTTGGTTAAGAAGAGGAGTCGATGGGATTGCAATGCTAACCAACTACTGGCATTCTTAAAGGCAAAAGTATCAGTAAAATAAGTGCTAGCCCTGGGGGCATTAATGCCAGATACGAGTTGTGAATTAGATATAAGGTTATATCCAGAAGGATTTGGCTGGGACTTGTGGCAATAACATAATGGGAAATAAATCCTATTAGGATTCTGGTCTCAGTTATGGAAGGGAACAGAAATCAGGTATAGTCCCATCGAAAAACAATGATATTAGCTGTATATCTTGCATTAGACAGAAGGACTAATCTCTCTGTCAGTCGGAGGATAGATTAAAGACATGTTCAACAAACCTTAAGAGTGTCTGTGCTGGAGGAAGCACCTTACAGAAAAGGCATGCTTTCCTAGAGCAAAGGAGCACTTATAATACTGGCCCACTGTCTCATGAATTGCACTTGTTACTAGGGCTGGTCACCTATGTCTGTCTAGTCTAACTTCCAGAGGTCTGCCTCAGGCCGACACATGAGACCTTATGGCAGTTGCTAGGGAAGCCCACCTATTTAAACTTTCTCTGGCATCCAACTGGATTATGATGTATTTTGGTTCAAACAAGGAACTAAATAAAATAGTCACTGGGCAGAACTGAGAGTAGTATGGATTGCATTGATGTATGAACCCATGTCCATCAATTTTGTCACTCAGAGCTGAGCAGTGTGGAAAGGGTTAAAAACATGGGTGCCACAATGGCAGAAAGAAAACAAAGCTATATTAAATCGCCCCTTGTGGGGAGTGCAACTATGGAAACGTTTCTGGGGAGTACACACTAAACCTGGTACAGCCATCCATGTATGACATGTGTGTGCTCACTCCCTGTGCACATTGCCAGGCAATGACGACACAGATGCTCTAGCTCTGGTGGGAGCCCTTCTACTGAAGGAAATGCTAACCTAATGTAGTAGAATGGGTCCACTGTAAATTGGGATACTGAGGTCACCAAACTACTTGGGAAATAGTAAAAAAAGATTACATTTACTTTTAAATGATCTATGAGTTGCTGAGAAGAAGTGCTTCCAATGCCACCTCAGGCAATGGCTGTTGCACCACACACTGGGACATACAAGGTGGACTCTATGCCCTGTTTTTCATTGCCAACTATATAGGCCTTTTGCTGGTATCAAAAGGACACAAATATGCAGCGACCTATGCAGGCATTTCCATAGGACTTGTTACAAGCCTTTGCCTGTAAAAGAACCAATCAAGCTACAACTATAAAAGGATTAACAAAACCAGAGGGCATGTACAAACGCCGCCTCAGATAGATAGTGATCAAGGAATACATTATCTGCTATAAAGTCCAAGAATGGGCAGAGGACTGGGATATATTATGGACTTTTCACCTGCCATATAATCCTACTGCTGCAGGCCTAATTGAAAGGATGAATGGACTAATAAAAAACACATTAAAGACACTGTCACCAGCCAACTCCCTCAAAGGATGGCCTCCACAACTAATAGAAGAGATGCAACTCATTAATGCATGCCCACAGTTGGACAGACATCACACACGAACACCTAACAGACAACACCCCAGCTCCAGTGCTCCAGATGCAGGTATTGTCAGGAGGTCTGAGGCCTATAAGGACTCATTTTTGTTTCCACTGTCCTCCAACCTGATAAGACTTTAGTTCACTGGAAATGGGCTTGGAGTGCCCCCCCCCCCCCCACACAAGGTTGTCTGTTGTCTTTATCCCTTGGGGCCATGGGCTCACTTCTGGTACTGTCTTTAACTCCTTGTTCCATATACATCAGGCCCCAACACACACACTCAGGCTACCCTCCTAGACCTCTGATGTTTGCTCCTCAAGTGCCTTTATTATGGATGCCAACCTAAAAAACACCAATGTACAATACAGGCACACCCTCTGATGGTATTAAGGGACAAAATTTATGGTATCATTCCTCCAGGAAAAAAAATCCAAGCCAGGGTGGTATTGGCTTGTGGGGACCAAAAAGCTACTAGGTTGTTGGTAAATAGAGATTTGCCATATTTATTGCCTGTAAAACATTTGTCTTATTGCCTCTAGACTCACACTATGGCTGTCCCTCCCTGTTGTCATGGGAAACACCTTCCTATCATGGGCCACTACTTATGCTGAAGTTCACAATTGCTCCAACTGCTGGATTTGTGGAATGCTGTCACTATGAAGCTCAGAAGGGATAGCACAGGCATTGATACCTTTTGATATCATCAATGAGAATGGTGGCTAAGTCTAGTAACCCTCCCATGATATGCTAGGTGCCCTGCAGAGAAAAAGTCAGACATCTCTTACTTTTAACTTACCATCCACTAAGGCATAGAAATACAGTATAATTTAGCAGGGAACTAATGATTTCAAGATTATGAATAACTACCACATTTGGGATGGTGGGGGATGAGTATGTGCAGAACATGGTATATTAAGACTAACAGCGCCTCTATGTATTGGCAGGATTAATTATACCTCTGCCATCCCTTGATGTATGGGATGGTTGCCCTACTATTCCTATCAAAAGTATATAAAATATTAGATACAGATTGGATGGGATGAGAAAATAAATCCATAAAAGCTGGGGCTTTCTCTGTCCCTTAAAACAGAATTTGGATATGTGGAAGTAACTTATGGCCATATCTACCTAATGGATGGACAGGGCGATGCACCCCAGGTTTCTCCCACTTACCTGGGCACAAAAATATGACACTCTTTCTGGGATGCCCGTAACTTACCAGCCCTAAGGTCCCAGTGGAGCCAAACTCTGGCCTGGTGGGAATGGCTAGCATCTATTTCCCTATATGAATATGCCAGTCTTAGAGCAAAATTAGAAATTCAGGCCTTGGCTAAATTTGCATCCTTTGTGTTAAATGATTCTCACCAAAGCATTTCTCTACTCAATCAAGGAACTGCTCCAATGAGAAGGTGGTTTTATAATGGCATGGCTCTAGATATTTTAACTGCCACCTAAAGAGGGACCTATGTCCTCAGAGGACATAAATGCTGTTCATATACATCATCCTATGACAGTAATGTCACTGACTTCACATCCCATATGCAGAAAGGGAACCTCTTGCTTATGCCTTCACTACATGGCTTTTTTTTTTAAAGGATGCTCCATGCCCAATGTGGAGCTTGAACTCATGACCCTGAGATCAAGAGCCAGACGTTCTACCAACTGAGCTACCCAGGCACCCCTAGATGACTGACTTCTTTACTGGGTTGCTAGGAGACTATAGTTCTAAGTTGTTTTTTTTTTTTTAATTTAAATTCAATTTAATTAACATAAAGTGTAGTCTTGGCTTCAGGAGTAGAACCCAGTGACTCATCTCTTACATATGACACCCAGTGCTCATCCCCAAAATGCCCATCACTTATTTAACCCATCCTCCCACCTACCACCCCTCCAGCAACCCTCAGTTTGTTCTCTGTATTTAAGAGTCTCTTATGGTTTGCCAACCTGTTTTTATCTTATTTCTCCTTTCCTTCGTGTATATTCACCTATTGTGTTTCTCAAATTCCACATATGAGTGAAATCATATTATACCTGTTTTTCTTGAACTGACTTATTTCACTTAGCATAATATTCTCTAATTCCATCCACATTGTTTCAAATGGCAAGATTTCATTCTTTTTCATTGCTGAGTAGCATTCCATTGTGTATATATATATATATATATATATATATATATATATATATCACATATTCTTTATCCATTCATCAGTTGATGGACATTTGGGCTCTTTGCATACTTGGGCTATTGTTGATAGCGCTGCTATACATATTGGCGTGCATGGGCCTCTTCAAATTCGCATTTTTGTATGCTTTGGATAAGTACCTAGTAATGCAATTGCTGGGTCGCTGGGTAGTTGTATTTTTAATTTTTTCAGGAACCTCCATACTGGTCTCCAGAGTGGCTGTACCAGTTTGCATTCCCACTAACAGTGCAAAAGTGTTCCCCTTTCTCTGCATCCCCACCAACATCTGTTATTTCCTGAGTTGTTAATGTTAGCCATTCTAACAGGTGTGAGGTTGTATCTCAGTGTGGTTTTGATTTGTATTTCCCTGATTATGAGTGATGTTGACTCATCATCAAAAGATGAAAAGACACATCTTTTCATGTGTCTATTTGCCATCTGGATGTCTTCTCTGGAAAAGTATCTATTCATGTCTTCTGCCTATTGCTTCACTGGATTATTTATTTATTTATTTATTTTGGGTGTTGAGTTTGGTAAGTTCTTTATAGATTTTGGATACTAACCCTTCATCCGATACATAATTTGCAAATATCTTCTCCCATTCTGTCGGTTGTCTTTTAGTTTTGTTTCCTTTTCTATGCAGAAGATTTTTATCTTCATGAGGTCCCAATTGTTCATTCTGGCTTTTATTTCCTTTCCCTTTAGAGACATGTCAAGTAAGAAGTTGGCTACAGCTGAGGTCAAAGAGGTTGCTCCCTCCCTGTTTTCTCCTGTAAGATTTTCTTTTGTCTTCTAGGTATATTAATTTCATGTTGCTGTTTATATTGCTGCTGTGGCATAGGAATGCAAGTCACTTGCCAGCCAGTATCTGGCTCTATAGCCATCACAGAAGAATGATGTGTGAAGAATGATGTGTAAAGAATGTATAGGCAATGGAAATGTTGGGGATGGAGAGTAAGTGTGGTAACAATATTGACTCCATCTCTGGCCCTCCCTCTTGTTCATGTCAGTGCAATGACCTCCGTCATGGGCACTGTGCTCCAGGTTCCATGGAGGTTAATGTATGTCCTGACTAGAATGTGGAGAGGCTTGTTCTGGTCTTCCCTAAATTTGTTTAGATAACTAGCACAGATAACATAGTTTCCCCTCTATCTCCTGACACACAGATAGTGCCAGGAGGTCTATTAAGTGTTATCAATTACGTGTATGCAGACCCTTTGACTTCACCACAGTGCCCTCTGCACATTTCCTCACTCTATAAAATCTGTATGCTAAGGTCCAGACGTAGCGGAGAATAGCTGCACAGCATCCAGATCCTTCTCTGCCCAGTATTCCCTGTCAGTAAGTTACCCTGAATAAAACTGTATAAGATGTGTGTGGCTGCTTGCTTCATTTTTAGTCTCAAAGTGTTTTCTCAATTTGGAGGATATTTTACACTCCCCCCTCTACCTTCTAACAAGGGCAGTCGATGTACAAATAAGTCACCAGAAATGCCTTGGATGGACCACTGTGTTTTCAGTTATACACATGTGGCAGAGCATGAATGAGATTGCTTTGTTTGTTTGTTTGTTTGTTCACTTTATAGAGGAATGAAACACATCTGAAATGCAGAATATTAAAGTTTAAGGTCCATCACCAATTATCCAAGAGAGAAGTAGATGCAAAAGACACAGGAGGCCATGGAGGATGCTTGGCCTTCCTTCAGGGGATGCCTCCCACTTGCCTCTTCCCTTCAAAGCCCACTGTTTAACCAGCTGGGGCATGAACTATGAGGGATTCAGAATGGGAAAAAATGGGGAGTTTTGAGGGGCTCAGGAGCCAAGATACAAAGTAAACAGATGTTTACACTATGGGATATTAAAGTCAAAACATCTGAAATATAAGCAAGCAAAAATTTAACTTTCTATAACATACTTGTCAAATATTAACTCTTCCTGTAAAGTGTAAATTATCATCACCTAACAAATCTTAATTGTTCTGTACAGTTCAGCTCAAGAGCATAAAAACCATTCAATCATGTCTAATATTGAGTATAAGATGTATTAAACTAAAGAAAATCTCTATTGCGTTTAGTCGTAATCTCCTTTACCTTCTCTTACACTAATTTTTTTAATGTGTCTTCCTTCTCCCCCCCGCCCCAGCTTTATAGAGATATAATCAACATTTTGTAAGTTTAAGGTGTACATTGTGATAATACCATACACATATATTGTAAAATGATTACCACAATAAGGTGAGTTAACACATACTTCATATCACATAATTACCATTTTGTTGTTGCTGTTATGGTGAGAACATTTAAGATCTAGTCTCCTAGCAGCTTTTATTCTTTTACACTAATTTCTCTCATTCATTCATTCCTTTAAAATCCAACTTTCCAGGCATTTTAGTTGATATCAGAACCTTTAATATATTTCTAGGTTGAGGAAACAGAAGAATGTAATTCATTATACTCTTCATGACAACACTCTGATGAAACAAACACTATTCTCATATTGTAGATGTGAAAACTAAAGCTCTGAGACTGTAAGTTGCTTGCCCTAGGTCAGAAACTACATCCAGGTCTGTCTGTCTGTCTGTCTGTCATCAAAACATCATACACATTACATAAATGCCTTCATATTTCTGGAGACCTGGGGAAGATAGAAAGTAGGGGGATAGAAAAGAAGTGGTAATATTCTCTTTATAAAGGGTAGCTTCACTTTACTATGAACGAGATGCCCAATGTGTATATTATTCAAGAAGTCTATGTAAGAGACCCATAGTTCCGCAAAATACTGAGTAGAGGAAAAAGGGCCTCTGCTAATGATTTCTTGAAACTTGCCTCAGGCTTGCAGCTGGGAAGAAGAAAATGATTACATCCCAAGGCACACAGTAACTTATGTGGATGGTTGCAGATATTTCCTAGGTTGGGAAACTTAAGGGAAAAATAATATATTAAGGTGAGTGTTGAAATGGGATATTAAAAAATGCTCAATAGCTTTGGGCAATCCCTGGATGTTTGCTTCCATACTTCTAACTTGCAACCAACCCTTTAGTCCCACCAGTTTAACTGATTGTTTATTACTTGCCTTTGCTCATATATTGTTGCTGCCTTCTGAAATAAAATGCTCCAATCCAAAGATCATAGAACCTCTATGTAAACAGGACTAGTCCCTTGGTGATTTCTTATCACTTTTCCATAGGTAGCTCTCAAAGTATTGTTATTACCACCCTCTCTTCTTCGCTGATACTTCTAAAACACATTTCCTTTTATTTTACCCATACTCAAGAACTGTGTAACCCATTTCTCTGTTTTGTGCCATCATGACAGGTCATTAAACTTTTTTCATGTTCTCTTTTCCATTTATTCCATTCCTTCTCATCCAAACAAATACTCTTTTAGGTTAATTAACACCTATTTCAAGTTCTTTATAACTTCTAGATATCCAAAAGCTTGCTTTGGGTAAGAATAGTATCCCTCAGTAGGAAGAAGGGTTAATTTGGCATCTATTGGATATTCAAAATGGAATAGAATGTCCTTCAGTTTTCTCATTTTTACTGTTTTCCTAAAAAATTACAAAATAGGGGAGGGGCCAAGATGGTAAAGGAGCATGGAAGTTTTATTCATCTCTCATCCCTAAAATGCAGCTAGATCAGCACCAAACCATTTTGCACACCTAGAAAATTGATCTGAAAATTAACACAACAATCTGCATAACTTGAGCCACAGAACTCAACAGGTATGCTGCATGGAGAGATTAACTGGGGAAGAGAGAAGCTGCAGAAGATAGGGAGCCGTTTTGGCTTGTGGAGAGAAGACAGAGATGGGGGGGAGTGTACTGGGAAAGCACTCTCCCTGAGAGCAGCTGGAGAGAAAGAGAAAGAGTGGAAACACCCACAAGGGACTGAACAAGAAAGGGAGAAAAGAGAAAGGAGAAAGGAGAGGGTTTCAATACCATTAAGACTCTATAAATAGGGGAGTGCAGAATCAAAAACTCCATAGCTCAATACTTGGTGGAGCTCTTGTGGGAAGGGTGAATCCAAAGGAGCAGACAGTGAGGTATGAGAGGTCCTTGGGCCACATGGGGAGAGTCTGTTCACTTGCTAAAAGGACATTTGGTATAGGTCGTGTGGCCTCTCCCCAGGTAAAGGTTCCAGTGGACCCTGGAGAACAGCCACATTTGCTGGTGTTGGAACAAGGACATTAGAGACAGTAAAGCCTGGCACCAGATATGTGTTGTGATTTGCCATAATCCTTGAAATGCTGCTTCTGCACAATTGTGCAAACTTTTGCTGGGGTGGGCTAGCACCTAGCTGTAGTTTCTGGGCCTCTGCGGTGGTGCAGTCACATGAATGTTCTGGGCCAGCACCTGGACATTGCTTGGCCAGACCCTCTCCTGGAGTGTTGGAGAGGATACAAGCCTCAGGGCCCTCAGAAGTGAGGGGTTTAGAAACATAGCCCTATCTGAGATAAAATTTGGGAGAGAGCCACCAGGCTGATGGCTTGGTTGTAGACAGTGTTGAAGCGAGGAGTAGACAAAAACTGGAGACAAAGGAGGCGTGCTTGATTGCCAGTAGGTGAGAGCAGAGTTCTGATGCTATAGACTGGGAAGCTGGGTGATACCGTTTTCATCTCTCCTGTGCATGTGCATACACGTCTATGTGCACCATTATGATATGATCCACCCCCGTAAACTAAGCAGCACCATCTAGTGTTGAACAGATCCATTACACTAAGCCCCATCCAACTGTGCCAACCAAGCTCTAGAGGAACACCACAAGTCTCTCTGCCTGCTTAGTTTATGGACTATAAAGTGCTTCCTAGTTTGACTTCTAGGGGAAACTGGATGTAATTTTTTTCGTATTTAATTGTTTGCTGTTCCCTCTATTCATTTTTTTCTTTTTCTTTTCTTACTCTTGAATAGAGAAAGAGAAAAAAATTATTTTTATTTTCCATTTTTATATAAAAGATTTTTCTTAATTTTTTCTACTATATATTTTATATATTTTGTAATTTTTAAAATCTATTTTACTTTCTTCATTTAATTTTATTGTATTCACTTTTTAAAATTTTTAAATATTTTCCTACTTTTTTTCCTTTTCTTTTATTTCCCTTTTTTCTCTATTCTATCAAGCTTCCTTTAACAACCAGACAAAACACACCTAGGATCTAGCTTCCTTTAATTGATTTTTTTGTGTTGTTTTTAATTTTTTAATTTAATTTTTTAATTTTATTAATTCTCTTTTCTTCCTCCAAAATGACAAAATGAAGGAATTTACCCCAAAAGAAAGAAGAGGAAGAAATGATAGCCAGGGACTTAATCAACACAGATATAAGCAAGATGACTGAACTAGAATTTAGAATCACGATAATGAGATTACTAGCTGGGGTTGAAAAAAACATAGAATCCCTTTCTGCAGAAATAAAAGAAGTAAAATCTAGTCAGGATGAAATTAAAAAGTTTATAACTGAGATGCAATCTCAAATGAGTGCTATAGTGGCAAGGATGGATGAAGCAGAGCAGCGGATCAGCAATATACAAGACAAACTTATGGAGAATAATATAACAGGAAATAAGAGGGGAAACTAAGGCAAAAGAGCATGATATAAGAATTGGAGAATTCAGTGACTCATCAAAAAAGAATAACACCTGAATCATAGGAGCCCCAGAAGATGAAGAGAGAGAAAAAGGGGTAGAAGGTTTATGGGAGCAAATCATAGCAGAAAGCTTTCCTAACCTGGGGAAGGACACAGACATCAAAATCCAGGAGAGCACAGAGAACTCCCATTAGATTCAACAAAAACCGACCATCAATAAGGCATATCATGGTCAAAATTGCAAAATACTCAGGCAAGGAAAGAATCATGAAAGTAGCAAGGGAAAAAAGTCCTTAACCTACAAGGGAAGACAGACAGATCAGGTTCTCAGCAGACGTATCCACAGAAACTTGGCAGGCCAGAAAGAAAGAATTGGCAGGATATATTCAATGTGCTGAATTGGAAAATTATGCAGCCAAGAATTCTTTATCCAGCAAGGCTGTCATTCAAAATAGAAGGAGAGAAAAAGTTTCCCAGACAAACAAAAACTAAAGGAGGTTGTGACTACTAAACCAGCCCTGAAAGAAATTTTAAGGGGGACTCTCTGAGGGGAGAAAAGATGAAACAAAACAAAAGAAAACAAAAGACCTAAAGCAACAAAGACTAAAAAGGGCCAGAGAACATCAGCAGAAACTCCAACTCTACAGGCAACTCAAGGGCAATAAATTCATATCTTTTAGTACTCACTCTAAATGTCAATGCACTAAACACTCCAATCAAAAGATACAGGATAACAGAATAGACAAGAAAACAAGATCCACTCGTATGCTATTTACAAGAGACCCATTTTAGACCTAAAGACACCTTCAGATTGAAAGTAAGGGGACAGAGATCAATCTATCATGCTAATAGACTCCAAAAAAAAAAAAAAAAAGCTGGAGTAGCCATACTTATATCAGACAATCTAGATTTTAAAACAAAGACTGTAACAAGAGATGAAGAAGGACATTATATCATAATTAAGGGAGTCTATCCACCAAGAAAACCTAACAATTGTAAACATTTATGCCCCCAACATGGTAAGCCCAAATATATAAATCAGTTAATCACAAACATAAAGAAACTAATTGACAATAATACCATAATTGTAGGGGATTTCAACATCCCCCTTGCAGCAATGGACAGATCATCTAAGCAGAAAATCAACAAGGAAACAGTGGCTTTGAATGACACACTGGACTGGGTGTACTTACAGATATATTTAGAACATTTCATCCTAAAGCAGCGGAATACACATTCTTCTTGAGTGCACATTGAACATTTTCCAGAATAGATCACATACTGTGACACAAACCAGCCCTCAATAAGTACAAAAAGATGGAGATTATACCATGCATATTTTCAGACCACAACACTACGAAACTTGAAATTAGCTACAAGAAACAATTTGGAAAGAACAAATACTTAGAGACTAAAGAACATCCTACTAAAGAATGCATGGGTTAACCAAGAAGTTAAAGAGGAAATTAAAAAGTACCTGGAAGCCAATGAAAATGATAACACCACAGCACAAAACCTCTGGGATGCAGCAAAGGCAGTCATAAGAGGGAAGTATATAGTAATCCAGGCCTTCCTAAAGAAGCACAAAAGGTCTCAGATACACAACCTAACCTTATACCTTAAAGAGCTGGGAAAAGAAAAGCAAATAAAACCCCAAATCAGCAGAAGATGGGAAATAATAAAGATTAGAGCTGAAATCAATGCTATCGAAAAAAGAAAACAGTATAATACATTAATGAAACCAGGAGCTGGTTCTTTGAAAGAATTAACAAATTTGATAACCTCCTAGCCAGACTGATCAAAAAGAGAAAGGAAAGGACCCAAGTAAATAAAATCAAGAATGAAGGAGGAGAGATCACAAGCAACATTGCAGGAATACAAACAATAATAAGAGAATATCATGAGCAATTATATGCCAATGAATTGGGCAATCTGGAAGAAATGGACAAATTCCTAGAAACATATAAACTACCAAAACAGAAACAAGAATAAATAGATAATTTTAACAGTCCCATAACCAGTAAAGAAATTGAATTAGTAATCAAAAATCTCCCAAAAAACAAGAGTCTAGAAACAGATGGCTTTCCAGGGGAATTCTACCAAACTATTTATTTATTTATTTATTTATTTATTTATTATGAAATTTATTGTCAAATTGGTTTCCATACAACACCCAGTGCTCATCCCAACAGGTGCCCTCTTCAATGCCCATCACCCACTTTCCCCTCTCTCTCACCCCCATCAACCCTCAGTTTATTCTCAGTTTTTAAGAGTCTCTTATGGTTTGCTCCATCCCTCTCTAACTTGTTTTTTTCCCCTCTTTCGTTTCCCCCACGGTCTTCTGTTAAGAAGAGTTTAAAGAAGAGTTAACACCTTTCTTTTGAAACTGTTCCAAAAAATAGAAATGGAAGGAAACCTTCCAAAGTCATTCTATGAGGTCAGTATTACCTTGATTCCAAAACCAGACAAGGACCCCACTAAAAAGGAGAACTACAGACCAATTTTCCTGCTGAACTTGGATGCAACAATTCTCAACAGGATACTACCAGATCCAACAATACATTAAAGGAATTATTCACCACAACCAAGTGGGATTTATACCTGGGATGTAGGGCTGGCTCAATATGTGCAAATCAGTCAATATGATACATTACGTGAATGAAAGAAAGGACAAGAACCACATGATCCTCTCAACAGATGCAGAGAAAGCATTTGACAAAATGCAGCATTCTTTCTTGATTAAAAACCCTCAAGAAAGTGGAGATAGAAGTATCATACTTCAAGATCATAAAAGCCATATATGAAACACCTACCGCTAATATCATCCTCAATGGGGAAAAACTGAGAGCTTTCCTCCTAAGGTCAGGAACACGACAGGGATGTCCACTCTCACCACTGTTATTCAACATACTATTGAAAGTCCTAGCCTCAGCAATCAGACAACACAAAAGAATAAAACCATGCAAATCAGCAAGGAGGAAGTCAAGCTTTCACTCTTTGCAGATGACATAATACTCTATATGGAAAATGCAAAAGATTCCACCAAAAAACTGCTAGAACTGATCCGTGAATTCAGCAAAGTCGCAGATATAAAATCAATGCACAGAAATCAGTTGCATTTCTACACACCAACAATGAAGCAACAGAAGGAGAAATCAAGATATCGAACCCTTTTACAATTGCACCAAAACCCATAAAATACCTAGGAATAAACCTAACCAAAGAGGTGAAAAATCTATACACTGAAAACTATAGACAGCTTATGAAAGAAATTGAAGACACACACACACACACACACACACACACACACACACACAAGGAAAAATATTCCATGCTCATGGATTGGAAGAACAAATATTGTTAAGATATTGATACTACTGAAAGCAATCTACATATTCAATGAAATCCCTATCAAAATACCACCAGCATTTTTCAGAGCTAGAACAAACAATCCCAAAATTTGTATGGAACCAGAAAAGACAACAAATAACCAAAGCCATCCTGAAAAAGAAGACAAAAGCTAGAGGCATCACAATTCTGGACTTCAAGGTGTATTATAAAGATGTAATCCTCAAGACAGTATGGTACTGGTACAAAAACAGACACTTAGATCAATGCAACAGAATAGAGAACCCAGAAATGGACCCACAAACATATGGCCAACTAATCTTTGACAAAGCAGGAAAGAATATCCAATGGAATAAAGACAGTCTCTTCCTCAAATGGTGTTGGGAAAACTGGACAGTGACATGCAGAAAAATGAACCTGGACCACTTTCTTATACCATATACAAAAATAAACTAAAAATGGATGAAAGACCTAAATGGAAGACAGAAGCCATCAAAATCCTAGAGGAGAAAGCAGGCAAAAACCTCTTTGACTCAGTCACAGCAATTTCTTGTCTCTGGAGGCAACAGAAACAAAAGCAAAAATGAACTATTGAGACCTCATCAAGATAAAAAAATTTCTCCACAGTGAAGGAAACAATTGGCAAAAGTAAAAGGCAACCAACAGAATGGGAGAAGATAATTGCAAATGACATATCAGATAAAGGGTTAATATCCAAAATCTACAAAGAACTTATCAAACAACACCCAAAAAACAAATAATCCAGTGAAGAAATGGGCAAATGACAGGAATAGACAGTTTCCAAGTAAACTGGCAACTTCCAGTTTGGATGAAACAATTCTCAACAGGATAGTACCAGATCCAACAATACATTAAAGGAATTATTCACCACAACCAAGTGGGATTTACACCTGGGATGCCTGGGATTTATACCTGGGATCCAAGGAAATTGGCAATTTCCAAGTAAAAGGCAACCAACAGAATGGGAGACGATAATTGCAAATGACATATCAGATAAAGGGTTAATATCCAAAATCTACAAAGAACTTATCAAACTCAACACCCAAAAAACAAATAATCCAGTGAAGAAATGGGCAAATGACAGGAATAGACAGTTTCCAAAAGAAGGCATTCAGATGGCAAACAGATACATGAAAAAAAATGCTCAACAACACTCATCATCAGGGAAATACAAATCAAAACCACAATAAGATACCACCTTACACCTGTCAGAATGGCTAACATTAACAATTCAGGAAACAACAGATGTTGGTAAGGATGAAGAGAAAGAGGATCTCTTTTGCACTGCTGTTGGGAATGCAAACTGGTGCAGCCACTCTGGAAAACAGTATGGAGGCTCCTTGAAAAATTAAAAATAGAATTACCCCATGACCCAACAATTGCATTACTAGATATTTATCCAAAGAATAAAAAAAATGCTGGTTCGAAGGGGCACATGCACCCCAATGTGTACAGCAGTGCTATCAACAATAGCCTAAGTATGGAAAGAGCCCAAAGGTCCATTGACAGATGAATGGATAAAGAATGGATACACACACACACACACACACACACACACACACAACGGAGTATTATTTGGCAATCAAAAAGAAAAGAAATCTTTTCCTTTTGCAACAGAAATTTGCAAAAGAAATCTTGCCATTTGCAACAATGTAGATGGAACTAGAAGGTATTATTCAAAGTGAAATTAGTCTGTCAGAGAAAGACAAATGTCATATGACTTCACTCATATGTGGAATGTAAGACACAAAACAGATGAACATAAGGGAAGGGAAGCAAAAATAACATAAAAACGGGGAGGGGGACAAAACATAAGAAACTTAAATATAGAGAACAAACTGAGGGTTGCTGGAGGGGTTGTGGGGGGGGGGGATGCGCTAAATGGACAAGGGGCATTAAGGAAGACACTTGCTGGGATGAGCACTGGGTGTTATACATAGGGAATGAATCACTGGATTCTACTCCTGAAATCATTATTGCACTATATGATAACTAACGTGGATGTAAATTGAAAAATAAATAATAAATAAATAAATAAATAAATATTTTATTGACTTTATTAATTATAGTACCTTAACCTTGCAAATATACTAATGACTAAAAATCTGCTGCCTCAGCAACTTTCCTGAATATAAAAATTATTTTTGTTTATCAGACATATTTTAATTATATAGTATTATTTCTTAAGTGCAACTCCTGTTCTAAATTGATGCAGTCTTCAAAATGCAAGTACTCTTCAGTAAAAGCTGCAAGAGAAACAAAGTAGAACCCAGAGCCAATGCTGTGGCTGTGGGCAGTGGTCAGGTTCAACTGTACATTTCTATCTATTGATCTCTCTGGCTCTCTGATCGTTTGAGTCAGTGGTCACTGACTTTTAGCAAAGACAAAGGAAGTGGTTTTATTCTTTGAGTGCCATTAAGTCCCCAGGTCCATTGGTGGATTCTTATGTAGGAAGATTAGTAGCATAAGTCTAGGATAAGATCATGTTATTCCAAGCAATGCAGAGGTTAAGGATTATTCTTCATGGCCATAGTAAAAAAAACCACCAAGTGAAATCAAATGCTCAAAGATTTCTCCCAAAGCTGAGAAATAATGATGTTATCTGGCATGACGCTGTGTTCCTTCAGTAAAACAAATTCAGATTCGTTTATTCAAGCAACACTTTCTGAGATCATGATGACCTCTTAGGATAGCCTGCTAAGTTTTGAGGTGTGGGTGGGAGGGCTTTTTATTTTATCTGTAGCCAAGACTTATACCTTAGTCTCCTAATGGCATGGCTGTGATGGAAGGTACACAACAGACCCCAGTCAGCTCGATTATTCTGACCCTGACTGTACCTTTTGCTTGGTGATGATGAACTTCTGCTCTCGGTGGATGCTTTGCTCCGAGTAAATCCCCAGATAACTTTATTTTTAGATAAAGGACAAAATCCAAAAAGACGTCATTCTGTCTCTTTCCACCATGCTTATAACTCAAAGGGTTGGGGGGCGGGTAAGTCTTAACTGCTTCACAGTAGTTTGGAATAAATTAAATTTGACCAGATTAATAACAGCTACCGAGTATTTAGTGTTTTCAATATGCCAACTATTGTATTAACTCTTTACATGCACAATCTCATTTAATCTATAATCTTAACATGATCTGCATTGTATCTGGGATAGGTGAAGACACATTAATTATCTGCTTTTAGAGGAATTGATGCTTCTCTACTTCCTGTAGGAGAGTCCACACAATACTTGAAAAATTCTGCCTTCTCCCTCCCCCCCGCCCCCCACTGACTTTCCTGCTCGATGCTGGATTGTCAATAGGACATTCTAAATTTAGCTTTTTGAATCTAGAAATTAAATGCCAACATGATCCATTCAGAGTCCTGTTTCTATACACCTCGGTTTGTTTAGCCCTGAGGGAAAAAGTTGCAGGTGACCTTTCTTTCTTGTCCTTACTAGACTTAAAAATACATATAGTTAAAGTAGCTCAATCAGACCAGCTGAGAGGCTATAACTGCCTCACAACAGGACAGAGTTCTGCTGGCTAACACTTTGTTTTCCACTAGGAATCTACAGGGCTATTTTGGGTTGGGTATGCATGTGAGAATGTGAATGTGAAATCTAAAGGGTTATGTGAGTGTGTATGCAGAATGTATATCCTACATGGGGTATTAATGTAGTATAAATGGGGTGTTAGAGATGTGAAGAGTTAGCATCTCCATTGTTTACTTTTTCCTTTCCCATATCTGAAAATGCTGCAAACCATGTTTTGCTACTTTTTTCCCTAATTGCTCAATTTCAACAGAAACCCCAGGTTGCAAGAGACAGGTAGGCTCTGATATAGATTACAGTTGGTGGATTCTCTGGAGTGGCCAAATCTGAGATTAAAAAACTAAGTGTATTATAATCATTTATCCATGAAAAGGAAAAATGTTTCTCATATATATTATGCATAATATACTGTACTTCATTTAAAGGAAAAGAAGATAATGACATGATGCTAGAGCAACTTGAGACTAACTGGGTTTAGATGTCAACTTTATCACTTGCTAGCTGTGAGACCCTTTAAAAAGGTGGAATAAGCTTAAAAATTCCCATATTCAAAATTAGATAGTAATAGTTATTTGTAGGGCCATTGTAAGTCTTTTTTTTTTATTGGTGGTAAAATACACATAAAATGATATCTACCCTCTTTATAAATTTTTAAAAATGTTTTTAAATGTTTATTTATTTTTGAAAGAGACAGAGACAGAATGCGAGTGGGTTAGGGGCAGGCAGAGAGAGGGAGACACAGAATCTGAAAGAGGTCCAGCCTCCCAGCTGTCAGCACAGAGCCCGACGCCGGGCTCGAACTCGCGAGCCGCGAGATCATGACCTGAGCCGAAGTCGGCCACTCAACTGATTGAGCCACCCAGGCGCCCCTATAAATTTTTAAGTGTATGGTAAAGTATTAACTGTAAGCACACTGTTGTATAGCAGATCTCTAGAACACTTCCATTTACATGACTGAAACTCTATGTTCATTGAACAGCAATTCCCTGTTTCTCCCCTTCCCCAGCCACTGGCAACCATCATCCTGTTTTCTGTTTCTATGGATTTGACTGCTTTAAATACCTCATTTAGGTGGAGTCATGCAGTATTTGTCCTCTGGGACTGGCCTATTTCACTTAGCATAATATCCTCAAGGTTCTAGCAGGTTGCAGCATATGATGAGATTTTCTTATTTTTTATGGCTGAATAATATTCCATTGCATATATTACATTTTTAAAATGCATCCAACCATTAATGGACATTTATGTTATTTCCATCTCTTGTCTATTATGGGTATTGCTGCAATGAATGTAGGAGTAGAAAGATATTGATCTTGATTCTTTTGGATAAATACACAGAAGTAGTATTACTGGATCATATGCTGGTTCAATTTTTACTTTTTTGAGGAACTTCCAAACTGTATTCCATGGTGGCTATGCCATTTCACATTCCCACCAATCGTGCACAGAAGTTACCTTCCCATTTATTCACATCCTAACACTTTCTATTTTCTGTTTTGTCTAGTTTTGTGTGTAGTAGCCAGCCTAATGGGTGTGAAGTGATATCTCATTGTGTTTTTGATTTGCATTTCCCTGGTACTTAATGATATTGAACATCTTTTCATATGCCTGTAGGCCATTTGTATGTCTTCTTTGGAGATATGCTCATTTTTAATTGGGCTATTTATTTATTTATTTATTGCTATTTGGTGCAGTCTTCTTAAGTTTGTTAAGACTTGTTTTGTAATCTAATATGTAAACTATCCTGGAGAATGTTTCTTGTGCACATGAGAAGAATGTGTATTCTGCTGCTGTTAGGTGAAATGTTCTATAAATGTTTGTTAGATCATTTGATCTATAATGTTGTTCAACTCTTCTGTTTCCCTACTCATCTTTTTTTTCTGGATATTTTATCTATTATTGAAAATGTGGGATTAAAATTTTCTACTATTTTTATGTTGCTGTCTATTCCTCTGTTCAGTTCTGTCAATGTCTGCTTCACATATTTGAGTGTTCTGATGTTGGATACTTATGTACTTATAATAATTACATCTTCCTAGAGAAATGACTCTTTTATCATTATATAATGTTTTTCTTTGTCTCTTTGGTAGTTTTTTACTTAAAGTCTATTTTGTCTGATGTAACTTTTGCTCTCTAGTTACCATTTGCATGAAATATCTTTCCCATACTTTCACTTTCAGACTATGTGTGTGCTTAAATCTAAAGTGAATCTCCCTTAGATAGCGGATAGGTGTATCTTGCTTTTTTATCAATTCAGCTATTCTATATCTTTTAATTGCAGAACTTTATTCACATTTAAAATAGTCATTGATAGGGAAGAACTTACTATTGCTATTTTGTTCATTGTTTTGTCTTGTGACTTTTTTTTGCCCTCTTTTACTCTCTTGTCTTCCTTGTTGTTTCATTTGTTACTTATTTTTGTAGTGATATACTTTGATTAGTATCTCATTTCTTTTTGTGTGTCTTCCACAGGTATCTTCCTTGTGGTTACCATGAAGTTTGCATAAAATATCATATAGTTATAACAATCTATTTTAGTTGATAACAATTTAACTTCAATTGCATATAAATCCTCCACATCTTTGCTTCTCCCCCTCCACATAAATGTTATCTAGTTGATGTCATAATTTCAAATCATCTATGAGTTCACTGATTCTTTCTTCTGCTTGATCAAATTTGCTGTTGAACTCCTCTAGTGAATATTCACTTCAATTATTCTTCAGATCCAAAATTTGTATTTGTTTCTTTTTTATGTTTGTATCTCTTTGTTGATATTCTCATATTGTTCATGTTTTCTTGAGCCTGTAGAGCATCTTTATGGTGGATGTTTTGAATTCTTTATGAGAAACCCCATTTCTTTAGGACCATTTTCTAGAAATTCATTTTGTTCTTTTATTTGGGGGCATGTTTTCCTGCTTCTTTGTGTGTCCCATAACTTTGTGTTGGGATATGCATATTTGAAAACAAAATCTACCTCCTTGAGTCTTTATGAACTGGCTTTGTATAATGGAAGACCCTCACCAATCAGCTTGGGGGCTTCTGAAAACTTTTTTTGGATGATGAAATTTTTCTGAGTTTGTGCATTCAATTCTCAATTAGAGAGCCATGCTGGTTTCTTTTTTGGGACTTCATAATTTCTTGCTCCCTCTGGTGTCTACCCGTGGCACCGTAAATTATCTTGTTCTACAGAATCAAGTTGTTCTGTTCTTTGTTTTCAGCAGCCACCAGGCATCCAACATCAGCTGGTTCCCATTCAGCAACCAGAATCAGGAGAGACAAATATCAGTTCCATGAGGAGCCCTCTGAAAAGTTGGAATGCTTGACATGTACCCTACTCCTCTCCTTCCCTCTCATAGGAGAAGGCTCAAATTGTATGCTTTTTACTGATCATGATGAACTTTGCCAGACACAGAAAGCCAACCCCCTAACTATTCTTTATTCTTAGCATCCTGCAGACATCCAAACTATGTCCCATCAGCACTCTAGGTGAAGCAAGACAAAAACCAGTCCCTTAGGCAGTCCTCCAAAAAGCTGGAACAATGGACACACACTCCACTCTTCTCTTTCTCCTGAGGGAGAAGTTGTGAGGTGGTGTATTTCTCTCAGTTCTGAGCTGTGTCCGCTTGGGGAACAAGCTGATGCAGAAAATGTGAAATTGTTCTTCTACCCGTTTCAGCACAACTGTTCTTGGCTTTATGCTCACCTGAGCTACTGAAACCTCCTAAATGGATTCTGGAATTCTCATAAAGGTATTCTGGACCATATATCATTTTTAAATTGGGTGTTTCTATGGGGCAACACAGGATGGACATTCTTATTTCACTATCTTGTTGATGTGTCTCCTCTAGAAGTCTTAACTGAGATAATCTGTGTAAAGTGCTGGGCATATTTCCTAGTAGATAGTATATGCTCAATATATTATATTACAATCTTGTATTATAATAATCTCCTCCTTTACTGAAAAGTTATATTATTTCCTGAACATAGCATGCTTCAATGTCTTACATTGTCTCTTCTGCCTAGAATGGCTTTTTCTTCCTTTTCCACTCAGCGAACTTTGACTTAGCTTTCTAGAAGCCTGAGTGTCATGTTCACTGTGAGTCTCCAGAGAAATATTCCCCCTCTAAACCAGTCATAGCATTTTCCCCCTTTATCAGAACCCACATCACATTGTATTATAATAGGTTTCAGTATTATGTGTCTCTAAACTTCTTCATGTGAGGGGAACTACCTAAAATGATCTGTGTTTCTATTCCTGATAGTATTCCTGATAGTTTCTATTTCTATCTAGTACCTAGCAAGGTGACTGGCATGAGGTGGTTATTAAATGTTTACCAATTGAATTGTATAGGGTAGCCATGCTGCTTTCTCTGAATCCCCAAGAACCTAATTCAGTTTCACATTAGCATAAGATAATAAAGTTTTGCTTTTTCCTAATTTGACTTTTTTGGCCTTGACTAAATTTCTCAGCCAAAATGAAATGTCAATGGTCTTGTTCTGTATGGCTCTAGAACAGTGGATGCATAAGCACGGAAGAGACAATGTTGAGATTGAAAGGAACTTTACAGATTGCTCAAACATTGCCCTCTCATTTGCTAGAGGGGTAAATCAACTTATCTAAAGTCACTTAACCTTTTAGGAACAGTGAAGACATTGCCCCATTTTGGGTTTGGGTAAAAGGAAATTTTGAACAATGATTATGAATGATGATTTCGTTAAACATTACATTCATTGAACATTGCATAGGCTGATGAAAAAGGACAAATTTTTGTTGTCGTTATTGTTGTCTTGCAGAATTCTTTACTGAGTCTCTTAGAAAGGTACTATAGGGGTATATAATATCCCCTTTAAAAATTACATTAAATTTCACCAAAAAATTAAATTTCACTAAAAAATTTCACCAAAATAGATTTTTGGTGAAATTGATGTTAATGAGAAACTCATTTTACTTTAGTCTTTGCAACTAAAATTCTTCAAAACATCAAGACTTACTTTTTCTCTTAGTACTGTACTGTGCTTAGACTCAGGCTAGGGAATTCCCTGATGTGTTTCCCACATAGCAGGCCCCATTTTTCCCTTTCTCCTGTCATTATCCTCTTCATGAGACAAGAAATTCATGGGATTGATGGAATACGTCCTCCCATGGCCAGCATCTATCCCAAAACCTTCTAGACCATGCTCTAGGTATATAGAATCCCCAAATCCCTTACCCAAATGACAATTGGTCTGCTCTCAGGCTCTGCCTGGGATTCTTTCCCAGTTCATTCTTTCGAGGGTAAGCCATATCTCAGGTGTATGAATTCCCAGGCCTAGAGGGTAGACAAGAGTGTGTATGAATCTTAAATACAGGGGCCAGAGTGTCCACCCATGTATTCAGAAAGCTGCTTGTGCTTGAGACAAAATCGAGTGTGGAAAGAGGAGAGGGATGAGCTCAAGCCAGGATCCGAGATTCATCTCTTAACACCATCACATTTTGGCATAGAACTCTAACGTATTCAAGAATTTTCATTCAAACTTGGCTTCCATGCCATCTGAAAAAAAAATTTATAAACTATAGGATATAAACTTTTAAAGCTTTATTTGTAGCTCTCTCTCTATGTATATATCTATATCTATATCTGTATCTATATCTATATCTACATCTATCTATATCTATCTATATATTCGGTTATGGGCTTCCATTTGCACTTTAGTTCTAGGACCCACAAACATTCTGGGAGGGCCTGCCTACTTGGTAAGTATTATCATGAGAAAACTGGATTTGTTTTGATAATTGCAACCCGTACAACAATTTGGGTCAGAGACATTACAAACAGTTTTCGAATGTAGCTAATATGAACTGACTCTAAAACATACTTTGAAATTTCTTCTTAATTAAACTCTCAGTTATTGGCTCATTTATTTAAAATTTCCCTTTATATTCTAAAAATGGAATGCTACTAATTGAGTGTTTCAGTAAATTGGATCAATCAACATTTTCTGAATAATATTATTTATGAATGGATAGAAGATATTGTTGTGTGTAGTGCAGGAAAACAAGAAAAAGAGGCTTAATCAAAGGGAGGGGTTTTATAAGGCAAATAAGATGCATTTAGCCATGTTATTTGAGAAAAAATTTGGGGTCCGTAGGGAAAATTGTGAAAGAGAACTGAACAACATAAATATTAAATACATAAGATAAAAAAGAAAATAACAGAGAAGCATTACAGTACATCCGAGGAAGTGTGTTGGAACTATTATGTGAGATGTATGAGGAAATGTGGAAAACAGTGCCTGGAGATGAGTAGATGTTGCCTCCATGATCATGGGCAATGCTGTGTTAATTCTGGGCATTGCACTTAAAAAGAAATGTGTGTGTGTTTAGGGGAAATTTAAAAAAAGGGGGGTGCCTGGGTGGCTCAGTCAGTTAAATGCCAGACTTTGGCTCAGGTCATGATCTCACGGTCTGTGAGTTGGAGCCCTCCTGTGTCAGGCTCTGTGCTGACAGGTCAGAGCCTGGAGCTTGTTTCAGATTCTGTGTCTCCCCCTCTCTGCCCCTCCTCCACTTGCACCCTGTCTCTCTCCCTCTGTCAAAAATAAACTTTAAAAAAAATGAAAAAAAAGAAATGTGGGGACTTGGAGCATGTGTACATGAGAGTGACTGTGATGGTAAAGGATCTGACATCAAGGGAACATCATTAGAAAAAGTGCTGTCTTCAAACATGTGAAGAACTGCAACATGCAAGTTCAAGTGACATTCTTTATAGTCCTAGAGGACATAGGGCAAAGGATAGAGGAAGTTACAGGCAAATGGGTTTTGAATGAATATATCCATAAACAAGCTTCCGGCATTGTGAGCTCACCTACACAGGTCCATGTGGACAGAGAAAATATTTGCTGCATTTATGGCTATCTTACTAGTGTAATGGTTCTCAAACCTGGCTGAACATCTGGTGGAGCCTTTTGAAAAAGTAGGCATATTTAGCAACTATCACGAGAGATTTGGATTTAGGAGGTCTTACGGGGGCCTGCTCCTCTGGAGTCCTGAGCTATTTTATAGGGGTGCTGATGTGCATCAGGAGTCGAGACCCATTGTCCTACTGTGAAATACAGGCCTGACACATGCTAAAAGCTTATTAATTTATTGACTCTGGACCTTCACATTTGCTGCCCTCTGCCTGGAACATTATTCTCTAGACTTCTGAAAGTTTTGCCCACTCACTTCACTCAGATTTAAAATAGGTCCATCTCCCATCACTTCTCTTTGCTTTTCCTTCTTTCTCTTCTTTGTACTTATCCCTTATCTGAAATTCTATTTTTCTGTTTATTGGTATCTTTGCCACTACAATATAGGTTCCATGAGGACAGTGAGTTTATCTTAATTTCTGCTGCATATTGCTTAGAATAAAGCCTTGGAAAAGATAAATACTCAAACATCTGTTAAATTAATGTGCAGATAAACATATGAATGAGTGTTTATTGATTTGTAAGTGGCAGATTGAATGTCTTCCACCCCATAAACATCTTATAGGGAAGATGTTTACGCAGAGGCTAGCTGACCACATTATTTGAGGGTGCTTCAGGGGAAATCATGCATCATATGGAAGATTGATGTTCAAAGTCTCCTCTCAGCCACAGAGAACAGATAGGGATGGTGAAGAAGACATGGGGAGAGTTGGCATAAAAGACAGCAGAATTAAGAAGGTACTAGAGAGCACTGGAGTGAAACAGCTTGCTGAGAAGTTGGCTATGGTAGCTGACTTGTTGAAATATTCACCACATTCTGAAATAACAGATGTGCATTGAGGGATCTGTGCGAGCATTTGTAATCTGCTGCTTTCTATGTCTTTCTCCTCCTACCTGCCTCCCACACACAGCAGCTTGCTGCCTGGCCATCCACTCCCAGAAAGTCTTTCTTCTTTTTTTTTCCCAGAGAACCAGCCCCCCACCCCCCCCCGCCCCAATCTAACCATGGTCATATTTCACTTCATTCCAGAACAGGATCTGCATTCTTCCTTCCTTTAATTCTCTGTCCTCCCCTTTCTTGTCCCCTGCTACTCTTGCCCTTGCTACTCTACTTTAGCCATGCTGACCTTCCTGCTTTTCTTTATGCACAACAGGCATGCCCCCATCTCAAGGTTTTGCACTGGCTGTACTCTCTGACCAGAAAGGTCTTCCTCCAGAAGTCCACTTGATTTCATCCCTCCCTTAAAGTCTTTGCTCAAATCTACCTTCTTAGTGAGTCTTACTGTGACAACCCTATTTAAAACAGCAACCTCGTCCTTTCCATATACTTCTGAGACAAATATCTTGCTCCATGATTTCTATTATTCCATGTATTCATTATTTGATAATGTGCTTTTAAATTTTATTTTATTTTATATTTTTTTGGGAGAAAGCATGAGTGAGGAAGGGGCAGGGAGAGAGGGGAACGAGGATCTGAAGCAGGCTCCACGCTGACAACAGCAGGCCTGATGCAGGGCTTGAATTCCTGAACTACAAGATCATGATCTGAGCCAAAGTTGGATGCTCAACCGACTGAGCCACCCAGGCACCCCTAAATTTTATTTACTATGTTTGATGATCTATCTTCCCACAACACATCCTCATACTAGTGGATGAAGGCAGTGAAGAATTCTTGTTTTGTTTGAAATTGTATTCCCCATGAGCAGAAAAGTACCTTGCATATAGTATCTTCAATGACAAAATAAATGAAAATAAAATTTTTAAAAGTCCAGGAAAAAGTTCACTAAATAATTCTAATTCCAATGAAAGAACCTGGGACACCCTGGTCCTTTGACTTCAGACTCCACTTTGCATTCACATTTGTTTCTCTTCTTCAATGATTACTTTATTAAAAAAAAATTACATAACGTCACTGTGTATAGAACACCTCACCAGGCTCTTAAGGGAGGCAGAAGGAAGAGAAGACAGTTCCAAGTAGCTCACATGCAAACATGAAGAAAACACATTGATAAAAATGTCCTCCGCCCAACGACTGGCTTATGAAAAATGCTTATACCACATTTCCTTTGCTACCATGTAGATGTGAAACATGTAATTGCTTTAATTACTTAACGGAAATCAAGGATTTGGGGGGAAGAGAGGGAACTTCCTTTAAAATATTAAGTGCATATTGTGAATCATTGGATTTGTTTTACAAGATTTGCTGAATTTATCCAAGTGAGATGACCCCTGGCAAGAAAGGCAGAGTGCAACAAAGTGACTATGACGGGGTGGGGGTGGGGGGGCAGGGAGAGGTTGGAGGTATTTGTGAAGAAGAGGCACACAGGGTAAGAATGAAAGGCAGAAGATCATGAGTCCAGAATATTCAGGATACTTGATCCCAACATGGGGAAATTATGCATGTAACCATGCATCTCAGGTCACAGGCCAAAGAAAGCAAATGGTGAGGAAAATGAGAATCCTGGGAGATGGTTAAGCTATTTTCATTTGAGATGTTAAGGGCAGAAATAGGAATACAGAGGCAAGGATTTATATGAAAGAAGATTAGAGTCACAAATGCTGGGTTGGTAATGTGCCTTTTGTTCCTTATTTGACTTACGATTTATTGTGTGTGTACACTATAAGAAGTTGAACATAGCTGGTTAGGTACCCCTTAGCTATAATAATATTCATGGCAATCTTGGCTGATTATTGTGGACCATGAATGTAACTAGATAAAGAGGTGTCCTAGCCCCCACCTGTAAAGCAATACCCTACGGGGAGAAATTAAGGTGATCAATTGATTAACTTAGGAATAAAGACTAGAATGCATGGCAAAGTAGTAAAAAAAACAAAACCACCTTAATCTGCAAGAGTCAGGAGGAGGAGACATAGAGCTTTTAAAAGGCAGGAAGGGCCTATAAGAATGGGTGAAGGTCACAAATCTGGACAAAGCTAAATAGGCCATGTAGGACTCTATGTGTGACATTATCTCAAATGCCAGGCTTCAATCCTCAAATTGGTAGTATTTGAACAAATTATATATTCTAAATAGTAGTGGAGTGGGTGAGCATATGAAGAAATCTTCTCCTTTAGTTTCTTGGTGGTGGCTCTGAAGAGAAAATATCCTGGATCTACTGAGCAGGTAGGTTGAATATGCACCCTGATCTTTGAGCATAGTGGATTTTATAAAATATCTTGGCAGAGAGTCAAGAATTTGCTGTTCGGCAGAAGCTTAGCCATTAATCAGTTGTGTAATCTTAGATTAGTAACTTTTACCAGTTAAACAGGTAGATAACAAATTCCTCTCCTACTCAAAAATGCTATGAAATTATGCATTTGTTGTATAAAGAAAAATAATGTCACAAAAACAAAAAAGAGCCCTTCGTAAGATATACAAGCCTGGGTCTATGATGTGGTCATAAAAGTAGCAAGCTTCAAGGTAACTTGAAAGGGCTAAGTGGTTCCCTTCTACTTCTGCATCTTTTAATTCATTGAAGTTCTCCTTTTGTTTTCAGTCCTTAGTGGTTAAGTGTAGTTTTATTGCAGTGGTCATCTAAAAAGCACCAGCATTCCTGAAATAAATAGTGCCTGACACATAATAGGTACACACAATGAATGTTTATACATCAGAGCTATGAGTTTACCAGATCCTTTTTTGAGTGACATGTAAAATAGGTCTTGTGAAGTATTGAGACTGATGGGTACAGAATTCAGAATGGAACAAAGGGTCAGTTATGTAGTTAACCACATAACCAGTGGCTTGGTGTACGACTCGAACACCAGCTCCATCCATTTTAAGGTTGGGTCTGATGCATGCTGAATTAAGAAAGAGACTCATTCAGTTAAAGTTACAGATTTATTTTTTGAGGGTCAGAATGCAGCCTTTGTTCCTTGTGGCATTACATCTTAAAGAAAAGAGTAAGTGTCTAATAGGCAACTATTATGGGTCTAGCAGTGTTGGGAGTTTTGTTTTTGCTTTAATATTTAAGCACCTCTTCCAGGAGGGATACTGAGAGATTCAAAAGTAACAATATGGCTTTCACGTGGCTAATTTGCTACTAGGAAAAGTAAAGTTTTATTAGGTAGGACAGTCTCCTCCTCAGTATATCCTTGGAAAGATCTGGCTGGGAAACCCAGTCCATAGTAAGTATAAGGAGAGAGATATGTAAGAAAAAAATCCACTGAATGGGACTTGCATTTTTTACCTTTACTTCTTAACTTTGTGTCACTGAATAGCCCATAATCCAATGAACTTTTATGAATCTTTCACTTTGAAGGGCTTTAAAGTGTAGCAAGGTATTTCATTGGCAGCTTACGTGCTAACCTTTGCTTTTCCCACTTTGAAAGATGAGAGGAGATTAACAGTGATATCTATCTTTGGAAGTTTCTGTCTCTAAACACCCTAATACCATGGGGCCTTTTTCCTGGCTTGTTTTGGGGAGGTCATCTGGTCCTCCACGTCTGGATACATGAGGTGAGGATGTGAGCCTGAAAATCTTAATGGCATATTCTATTGCCTTTTATTATTATTTTCTATTACATTTTATAAAGGTAACATGATAAAAAATTATATACATTAATTAAAAAGAAATTGTCTTAAACGGAAGATAGTCCTAGGTTCGTTAGTGAATATTTCTGTTCTTACAAAAAATATGATAAGGTCAATGTTGACTGAAGATGATGAGCAACCCAGTCGGGTGTTTATTCTAAATATATCGCTGCCAATATCACCCTTGGCAGCACCCTGCTTCCTTCTTCCATCCGGGATTTCCCGCCAGATGGGGAGAGAGCTCATTACTAACCAGGAGGGGAGAACTGAAGCTAACACACACAGCAGCGCTTCAGTCAACCCCTTCATTACATTTCCTTCTGCCCAAACTCCCAGCGGCCTCTGGTGAAAACCTTGGCCATGGCACGCTGCAAATCCCAGGGCTCCTCACTAACACTTCACTTTTCATGGAGGTCATGACTAAGCCGAGCAAACTTTCTTTGCCTGCCCCCAGCTGAGTGACCTGCTTTCTCAGCAGCACGATTTCTCTAATGAGATTGTTTCACAAAGAGAAGAATGAAATCAAGTGTCAGGGGTTTGGATCAAAGTAATTCTTATGCTCTGAGGCATAGGGTCAGACTGTAGGTACAAATGAGCTCTTGGACCAGAGAGGGTCCTGTTGAGAGCACCCTCCCTGCACCACATCTCTCCTTTCTCCTTGTCATGACCCACCTTTAAAATTGTGGAAAAGCTCTCCCATGAAAATATCTGCACAGATTTCAAGATTAATGGAATGTCTACCATATAGCTATTCTTCTGAGCACCTAACTCATCCTACACAAATTCCTGTATCAGTCATCATTACCTTATTTAGTAACAAATCCATGAGGTAGAAAGTATTATTACTCCAAGTTTAAGGAGTAACTGAGGCTCAGAAATTGAGTAACTTGCCCCAAAATAGAGTGCTAGTAACAAAGTGGAGATTTTAACCCAGCTTTATCTGTCTCCAAAATTTATGAGTTTAAACCTTAAGACATAGCAAATAATATACACTTAGCACTGACCTGGGCACTGTGGGGGATGCAAAGATGAAACAGACATTAACTTAAATTATAGAAAGACAGTATAAGGAAGACTGTGAAAATTGTTGTGTCATGACAGGGATACAAAGGAAATGCTTTGGTGACATTAAGGTATGAGTAAGACGATGATTATACAGTTATCATTTATTATGTTATTTAAAATGTGACAACAACTTATGAGGAACATACTATGATATTCCCACTTTTTAAAAACTTTGTTTTACCTTAAATCACTAAGGAAATAAAAGAACCAGAATTTGGGCCTAGTTTTTCTGACCACAGTGACCACGCTCTTGACTTCTATGTAATTCTAACTGACTGACAGGGAAAAACTTTACAGAAAAATTGTATATTCAGCTGAGCCAAATGGATACTCTTTTTCTTTTTTTTTACTAAGAAAAGTTTTTTTGGGGAAGGGAGCTCAGGTCATTCCAGGTAATGGGGAAAATGTGCACAAGAGCTCAGACGTGTGGGACTGTGGGGTGGCTCAGTCAGTTAAACAAATGTCAGCTCTTGGTTTCGGCTCAGGTCATGATCTTACAATTCCTGAGTTTGAACCCTACATTAGTCTCTGTGCTGACAGTGTGGAGCCTGCTTGGAATTTTCCCTCTCTCTCTCCCCTTCCCCCAGTTGCTCTCTTTCTGAAAATAAATAAATAAATAAACTTAAAAACAATGTCCAGATGTATAATAAGATAGCAAGATGGATTCTTGAATTGCTGAATAGTCAATTATGGATATAGAGGAGAGATGGTTCACTGCTAAAGCTAAAGCCTAAAAAATTATTACCTAAATCTTATTTTGCACATATAGCATAACTTATATGCTAGAAAAGTTATAGAGTGGTCAGTTTTGAAGAAAAATTAAAACACATGGAATAGTTCTATACATCATATCTAGGTATTTTATTTTACCAATTTTAAGTATTTCTAACATGGTAATCATTTAAAAAATATCCATCTCATGACTCTATTTACTAGGGAAATATTAATTCAACTAAAAATGTTTTCTGATGACTAACCATGTGGAAATCACTGTATAAATAAGAGAGTAATGGCCAAGGAATGCATATTAAATTGAAGAGATATAATCCAATTCAAATGAAGACATAAAACACTGGCACAAATAACTCTCCATGTTGAATAGCAGGCATGTGACAGAGATAGGAGGTGACATGTTAGAGGCTGTTAGAGAAGGAGGTGGGACAGAGCTAGTCCTTGAGCTTTCTCTCAACTGATAATGATTCAGGGGAAGAAAGAGAAAATAAAGCAGGGGAATTGGAGTGAACACACTGAGAACTAGCAGCCAAGGAGGGCTGGAACACAGAACTCACAAAAGGAAGTTTTCCAAGTCTAGACAAGTATAGGCAGACTCTGTCGTGGCCATGCATGCCAAGTTGAGTTTGGACTCCACTATGATAGCAATGGGAAACCACTAAAGGGTGTTCATAGTGCAGTGACAGCTGCAGAGCAGCAGAGCATTAGAAAATTTGACTCTGCAGTGGTAATTTTGAATGGTTTGGAGTAAGAGAGGTTGAAGGTAGGAAATACCTATTAGAATTCTGTATTTTTTGCTCAGGTAATTGGTAATGAAAAGGATAAGATGGGTTGGAAGATGTCACAGAGAGAAGATCAATAGGCTTTGTGAATGACTAAATTTAGGAAGCAAAAGAGAAAGAAGATAGAGCTATATAAATACGGAAAGAATTATCAACATTAAGAGAAACAAACTAGTTGTCATTAAAAAGATCTATTGGCCATGTTGAAAAGGAAGTATCTAAGACATCCAAATAAAATTACCAGCAGGCATGGAAATTCAGGCCAAGAGTTCATTACAGCCTGCTTTTAAGCTCTGGTCTATATAGGCAGAAGATCAGCCCTGAAAGAGTGTGTAGAGAGAGAAGACCAGTGGCAGAAAAATGAGGATAATTTCTAGATTCAGGTGGCAAGGAGATGAATAGCCATCCAAAGAGTTAGTGCTGGTAACCTTGGTAAAGTGTTATGGGACAAGGAGAGGAGAGTGAACTGTATCAAAAGCTGCAGTGCTATAAATGAAGATGTGCCATTTGGTGTTGTTAACTTCTGTAGGAGAAAATAGTAGAGTGTCTAGGACGGAAGTCAGCAAGTAGAATTAATATAGGCCAAGATGGCAGAGGCAATAACTGTAATACACTTTTCTTACAATGTTGGCACTGAGAGGAAAGAAGAAAGATGGAGCCGTGGCTTGAGGAATTAGGGAAGATTGTACAATGGAAAACAGAATTCTATCAATATCTTTTAGGTATGGCCTTTGAACTCAAGAGCTTAAATTTATTTACCTTAAAACATTTTGTTCCCTCAGATTGTTTCCTTATATGTATAGTTTATACTGTGTTTTAAAAGTATTATTGAATTGAATAAAAGTCCTGTGTAAAATATAAGTATACTATGTTTTATTTGAACATTTGGATAATGACCAATTGGGTACTGTATTATGTAAGATAGGAGTACTTGATGAACTAATGGTTTAAGCAGATAAAATGTATTTTCACATTAAGTCAGACAATTTATTTTCTTTTTTAATGTTTACTTATTTGAGAGAGAGGGAGAGAGAGAAAGGCAGAGTGTGAACGGGGTGGGGCAGAGAGAGAGGGAGACACAGAATCTGAAGCAGATTCTAGGCTCTGAGCTGTCAGCACAGAGCCCAATGTGAGACTCAAATTCATGAACTGTGAGATCATGACCTGAGCTTTAGTCAGATGCTTAACCAACTGAGCCACTCAGGTGCTCCAGACAATTTATTTTCTTTTCTGCACAGATTACTTACATCTGGCTCTGTTTCCCTATGTAGAGGACTTGTGCATGTAATGGTCCTGGCTGTGTCACTGACCAGCTCTGCAGTCTGGGACAAATTAATTGGCTTGTCTGGGCTTCCACACCATTTTCTAACAATAAAGATTCCAGACTTAGTACCTTGGATGAATTCCAGCTAGAAAATATTATATATATTTCCTTTCTTATTCCAGCTGTATCTTTGGGAGGGTTTCAAAATCATTACATACATGTAATGAGTAGGATTAGGAAATTGGTCAAGCTTTAAGAAAAATGTCTCAAGAAGTGAGCATTGAATTATTTTATTTGGAAAAAGGGTAAAACATGAATGAGATCAAACACAAAAAATTCACCAGGTGTGGGGAGGGGGGAGAATGATAGCTTCTAGAATGTTAAATATAATCTTGAAAAAGAAAAGGAAAGGAAAGGTTGACTTCATAAACAAAATATGTAAATACAATTTTTTATGTGATCATATTGTACTCCCAGACACAGGTTTTCTTTTGGTTTAATGAATAAAGAATGTGCTGTAGTCTTTCAACCCTTATTCACTGTGCCAGACACTTGACAATCTCTTTGGCTGCATCCTGTTTGGGAAATGAGAAAGGAAAGAAGAGGAGAGAAGGAGGAAGGGAACGGAGGCAGTAAAGCTCACTTAATGCAGGCGATTTTGTACAATGTTCACTGTAAGATGGCAGTCTTGATTCCAAGATGATGAGCGAAATGGGAGACATGAGAGGCCTAAGAGACGTGACTTCTCCATTTTCTGAGAAAGTGATGTAGGATAAAGAGCCTCTTGAGAAAGTTAAGTGATAAGAATCCATATTATGGCAAACCACAATCTTGCCTCATAGTCCTCGGGGATGTAGACAGAGTGTGAGCTGCACTTCACATGATGCTGGTTCCAGCAGAATGGAAGTCCATCAGGCATAGGTGGTACTATGAGCTGAATGTTTGTATAAGCCCCCAAGCCAATTCATACGTTAAAATCCTAATCCGCAAGGTGATAGTATTTGGAGGCGGGAATTTTGGGAGGTGGTTAGGGCATGAATCTGCCCTAATTAATGTGATTAGTATGCTCATAAAAGAGGTCCAACAGAATTCCCTTGCCCCTCTGTCATATAAGATGTGGTGAAGACAGCCATGTAGGAAATGAGTTCTTATCAGATGCTGAATCTACCGGAGACTTGATCTTAGATTCCCAGCCTCTAGAACTGTGAAAAATAAATGTTCTGATTTCTTTTTTCTTTTCTTTCTTTTTTCTTTTTTTTTCTCGCTTTTTGAGTTTTATTTTAACTCCAGTTAGTTAACATATAGTTTTATATTAGTTTCAGGTGTACAATATAGTCATTCAACAATTCCATATATCACTTGGTGCTCATCACAACAAATGCACTCCTTAATAAATAATAATAAATGTCTGTTACTTATAAGCCACCTGGACCATGGTATTTGGTTACAGCAGCCTGAATGGACTAACACAGGTGGCTCTGCTGTTTTCTACCGAGTTATCTCTTCATCTCCTTCTCTGCTGCATTAGGACATGATTTCAAAAGGTCTACTTTACGGGGGACTGGCTGGGTAGTTGCCACTTTATTTCTTTCAGATTTGGAGACATAGCTCTGCACCTGCTGTATTTTATGAGAAGACTCCTATCTCAGAGTGGCAGGATGGGGGTTGTCTTTGGGGGAGTAAGAAAAGAAAAGACAAGGATTTTTCACATCATGACAATTTCAAGAAATAGCAAAATGTTTTAGTATCTGTAAAAGCTAGCAAGGTGTCATGACACCTCTTGGCTGTAAATAGCACTCTTTCAGAACCCAAAACGTAATTTGAGGTGTCCTGCCAGTCTCCTCTCTTTTCTTCCCACCGCACATGCTGTTAATACCTGTCCCAGGCAATCCCATCACTTGTGACTTTGTGATCTGACCAAACTTTCACTATTTTGGTATTAAATTGGATTTGAACTTGGGTCTCAATTCAATTCAGTTCAATTAACATTTATTGAACACCCACCAGGCAAGGTCTTTAACCTTCTCTATAAGTCACATCTAAACCTCTCTAAACAAGCAAATTGAACTGGAAGTCTGAAAGAGCCATACTTTCTTACACTTCCAGTATCTTTCAGTGCTTTGCTACTTAAAATATCTTGTTTGCTTTAGAGAGCAATACTACTTAGTAGCTGGGAAAGCTAAGAGACTCGATTCCATATGGATTTTTACTCTAGTGAGGAGAGTGGGTCCTGCCAAAGATTGTGTTGGTCTCATTTAAATTGCAAGGAGGGGTGCCTGGGTGGCTCAGTCGGTTAAGTGTCTGACTTCTGGTTTCAGCTCAAGTCATGATCTCGTTGTTTCATGGGTTCAAGCCCTGAGTCCGGCTCTGTGCTGACACCACGGAGCCTGCTTGAAATTCTCTTTCTTCCTCTCTGTGCTCCTCCCCTGCCCATGCTGTCTCTGTTCTCTCAAAATAAATAAATAAACTTAAAAAAATTGCATTACAGATCAGCATGGCATAGATCTGAGTTGCTGCTACTAGCATTTCAGAAATCAGAACAAACTAAGTCCTTCACTCTGAGCACATCAAGCTTTTATTTATTGGATTTTTTCCTCTTTACTATTTGTTAATCCATTTTGAAAACACAGAAAGACTGAATTCTCATGGAAAGAGAATCCTGGATTGGCCATATAATGGTTGTGGGACTCTGGACAAATTACTTGATCCTACATGGGTTCCTCCTCATTTCAGTAATGTCTCTTATCATCTGCACACAAAACCTGGCACATTACATGATCAATTCTCCTTTTTATAATTATATATTGGTCATTAAGGGATGTCCTACTATGAGAAAATCATAAAATGTAAAACTGATTTTGTTCTCTCTACTCAAGCCTGTTTTAAATGTTTAGTTTGCTTGAGACAGGGACAATATTATAACCATAATAATATTATTGCCAAAATAATAATATTTTCTTGATAGAGGATAAGTAGTCAGAAAATTGACAAGTGATATGTTTGACAGACTCCTTTTGATTTCAGTCTTGACAGAAAATTGGAAGTGATGATAGAAGGTCATTTTTATTCTGGCCTTTCAGGGAATTGACAAAGACCTATAACTATCATCCAGAGTTAAGGAGGAAAAGTGAGACTTCTAGGTGATAATGGAAAGGAGCAATCTAAAAAACTAGCTTTTGGAGATCTTTAAGTCAGGGGAAAAAGTCATGTCCGAAGTTAAGTTATTCAACTCCTTCATTTAAAAGTATTATGGGGCGCCTGGGTGGCGCAGTCGGTTAAGCGTCCGACTTCAGCCAGGTCACGATCTCGCGGTCTGTGAGTTCGAGCCCCGCGTCAGGCTCTGGGCTGATGGCTCGGAGCCTGGAGCCTGTTTCCGATTCTGTGTCTCCCTCTCTCTCTGCCCCTCCCCCGTTCATGCTCTGTCTCTCTCTGTCCCAAAAATAAATAAAAAACGTTGAAAAAAAATTAAAAAAAAAAAAAAAGTATTAGATTAGGGGCGCCTGGGTGGCTCAGTCGGTTAAGCGTCCGACTTCAGCTCAGGTCACGATCTCACAGTCTGTGAGTTCGAGCCCCACATCGGGCTCTGGGCTGATGGCTCAGAGCCTGGAGCCTGCTTCCGATTCTGTGTCTCCTTCTCTCTCTGCCCCTCCCCCATTCATGCTCTGTCTCTCTCTGTCTCAAAAATAAATAAACGTTAAAAAAATTTTTTAAAGTATTAGATTAAGCACTTATAATATTTTGGGTATAGCTCTAGATGCAGGAAATACATTTAACAGAGCATATAATAGAATCGCCACGCTGAATTTAAGCAAAATTAAAGGAATTCTTATCTCAGGAAAAAAGTTTGGGAAAATGTGCAAATTAAATCTGAGAAACTTGTCTGAGATAAGCTGCAATCAACAGTTGTTGTCATTTGGTTAAGTACATAAACTATATGCAGATATTTTAAATAATTTTAACTTTTCTCCACGTTTTATCTCTTTCATATAGTCATGAATTATATACTAAGTATTCCATTAAAATAATATTCATCTTTAGGAATTTTTAGATCACAAAGCATTGTTTAACCTGAAAACCTGCATCCTATTGATCCACTTCCTTTTCGTGTTTTCTAATATAAAATTTTTCTTTGAGGAGAACCTACCACTGTATCATCCAAATCATCAGCAGCAGCACCTGATGTCAGTTTCTGGAATTTTAGGTACAATGTGTAGGAAATATAGCTCAATGCATAGTGTTATAATTTTATCTTTTTTCCTTTTTATTTTCATTTTTAAATGTTTATTTATTTTAAGTTTTAAAATGTTTATTAATTTTTGAGAGAGAGAAAGAGAATGTGGGTGAGGGGCAGAGAGACAGGGAGACAGAGAATTCCAAGCAGGGTCTGTGCTCTCAGTGCAAAGCCCAACATAAGGCTTGAATTCCTGAACCATGAGATCATGACCTGAACTGAAATCCAGAGTCAGACGCTTAACTGACTGAACCACCCAGGTGTCCCATGAATTGCAATTTTAAAAAATGAAGTATGGTGGCATAAAAATGAAATGTCTTGTGTTATACACAAATTTTTAAACATAGTTCTTAATCTTCATAAGCCTTCACTTTACCACAACTGCCTTACTTAACACTCTATTCCTCTGCCTTACCTAATACTCCATCCCCTGTGGATGCCCACGGCATGTTGAATGGTATGGGCTAATTCTGTATGGCTACATACTTCTTCCACAGTTAAGCTGTTAACTATGATATGGTTGTGTATTTTCAAACCTGTTTCTCACAGTTGGACTATTAATTGTAATTAAGTAATTTAATGTAATGTGGTATAAATTGCTGAAATATATGTGTGAAAGAAAAGGTTTTTATCTGAACTATATTCAAGACATTGGAAATATTCACTACAGAAAAGTTGCTTAAACATTACTATCATGCTGGATGTGCGTAAGACAAGTGTAAAGGAAAGAAAGCAACTGCAAAAATACTGCACTCAGGTTGTTTTACAAAGGGCTTTCGGCTTTCACTGCACTTAAAAAATATATAAAACAGGAAACTGAAGATTATTATGGACATAGTTTATGAGAGAAAAATGACACTGAACTCTAATGAGCAGACTCACAAAAATTACTAAAATCCTAAGTCAAGAGAAGAGGATATGAATGTACACTCATTCGTGTACACTGCAATATTGAAATGCCTATGGGATGTGTATATTTTATGATTCCCACATTTGAACTGACTTTTCCAATACCTAACCATTTGGATTTCCTATTATGTCAGTTTCCTTCCACAATGAGTATTTCCCAAAATGTTTAACAGAAAGTCAACAACGATATTTTATCAGAGATGGCATGTTGAATAAACCGTAAACTATATGTATGCTTTTCCCAAATAGAGGTACCGCCTTAGCTAAGCAAAACATCAATCCACACCACCTTTGGTAGAATTAGTCCTGAATAATGTGAGTTTTGAATTATAGAAAGTTTTAAGAAATATTTATATAAGGGGAACCTGGGTGGCTCAGCCAGTTAAGCATTCAACTCTTAGTTTCGGCTCAGGTCATGATCTCATGGTTTGTGCATTTGAGCCCCACGTCACACTCTGATGGTGGCAAGGAGTCTGCTTGAGATTTTCTCTCTTTTTCTCTCTGCCCCGTTCACACTGTCTCTGTCTCTCTCAAAATGAATAAATAAACTTAAAAAAAGAGAAATATTTACATAAAATGGATGCAAAAAAAAAGACTCATTACAGACAAAAACTTAACTGTCTAGGTGCATCTTATTAAATGGTGACACATCAATATGAATGACTAATAGTGATTTTCAGTATGGGAACAACTGCAGTCCTCTAAGGCTACCAAAACAAACATTCGTGCAAACCTCCAAACTGAAAAATATGCTTTGCTTCTGTGAGTATCTTCCTTATGAGACACTGGATTCATCCATTTCAGTATTTTGTCTAATTTTCCTTTGAATGAATAGCACCACTATAGCAGGTATTCAATAAATATTAATTTAAGAACATAGAATTTGATAGTTTTTATTCCATCTTCCTCATTGATTTTTCAGATTCTGAATCTATGCCTTTTCATATATATATATATATATATATATATATATATATAGGAACAAAATAACAAAAGGAATGCTCTTTGACCTTAAAAGCAAGTATTGGAGGTCATGAAATGACTTAATGCCTGCCACAGAATTAGGTTGTTGTATGTGAATAGAGATGTTCCATTAATGAAAATTTGGGTTCTCACAAATGATGAAACAAATTTAACACTGAGGTCTTAAGAGTCTCTATCTTAAGAAGACATATAATACAAAAAAGCGAAGGGGAAATGTGTAATCTAAAACTGAACAAAACAAGTAGGCACTGACTTTATCTAAGGATTTAGCATTATGCTTGTTTCACTACACCAGATTGTTTCCGGAAGGATAATGTCTTATTTCTTTTAAAAAAAACTATTGTTATTTTTCCATTATGTTTTACCTATTAGTTATATAATAACTTGATAATATTTAATAAAATCTATTGAAATGGATATTCTGCAAAAGAGAACCAATAATCTAGCTAGTTTATAAAGGAAGAAATAGTAGAGTCATGCTATACAAACACAGAAAAGGAAGGCTAGGTTAAGGAAAGAAAACGAATAAGGAAATAGGTTTGCAAACAAATTTAGTGTCTCTTTTGAGTTCCGTCATAAATGTGGTCCAGTATCAAGTGTGTGTTATTACTTTCTTCTTTATATGAAAACCTGGCACTCTTGTAAAAGTGCAAGTATTTCCTATCTTCAAAGGTAATGATTTTATAGGTATATGAAGGAACAAAACGGTCTGCTTGTAAAAACTCAGACAAAGCTAAACCATGATGATTGAGTCCACTTTTCCTCTCTAAGCTGATAATTAGGTCACACTATTACAAAACAATTGGGCCCTGGAGAATAAGTACTTTAAAAAAGTGCAACCTGAAGAAAAGTGGTCCAGTCCCTTGTCTGCAAAATTTGAACTGCAGTGTTTCTAGTTTCACTCACATCGTTTGTTTTGCTTCATCTAATAACCATAAACACGGTGATTCCCTCCTCTAAAGTTTCAGTATGTACTAAAAACTCTTGATAGGCTTGTTAGAATGCATATTTCCAGATCCCCCACCAATGATTCTGATTCAGTAGATCTGTGGTAAAGCCTAGGAATTAGTATTTCTAAGGCACTCCAATATGCATTCATGCAGGTGAAATGTACATTTTGGAAACACTGGATAAAGACCAATCTTGAACTTTTGGGTTTATGTTAAAGGTGAAAATAGAAGCAAACTAGCATCCGTGGATTTAACAGACGTCTTGTATATAGTTGTCAACATTAGTGCTTTCACAGATTGATTTCATAGTCTAGTGAAAGGAGATGAGCCTACATTCAAATAAGCATAATGCAATGCAATAAAAAAGTACTCAGTGAATTGCATGGATGAACAACAGAAGAGCTCAGAAGAAGAGAATATCATTTTCAGTTGTAAGGTTCAAGAGATGAATACATTTGAAATGAGATTTGAAAGGTGAGCATTTACGATAGAGAGAATAGCATTTCAGTAATGGAACAAGTCATGAAAAACCACTTGGAAGAAGTTTCCACCTCTGGTGCAGCAAGTGAACCAGTGAGGCAGGAACATTGCATGCACATCAGAGCGCACTAGGAAGAGTTCAGGGACATCCACTGGGCTAAGATAGATTCGGGGTTCATTCTCATTCTTCCTTGATTTGGCTCTGACTTCCCTTCAGAATACTTCATCCAGATTGGCTCTTCCTGGTTTTCCTAGACCAGCTGTACCCACCTGTCTATAAAGTTTGGGAGCTGGCAGTTCCTCCCTTTTTCAATGGAAGACAAAATGAGCTGCACTCACCGCAGTTGTGGTGTTCACCCTCAAAGAAAGAGTAAGTTGAATGCTGCTTTCTTTCTGTTCTGTTTCTATTGTTAGACTGATTATTATCCCCTAAAATCAGCAGACAGGTTGTCTGCTTCTAACCCCTTGGGATTTTACCTCCTTAAGCTTCCACAGAGGAGATTTTCCTTAAGTAATAGACGGATGCATATTTTGATCAAGCTGTTCTCACTTAAATGGGCATTTGCCAGCGAGATGCTACTTTACCTTCTCAGGTCTAATCTGAAACAGGAACTAAACTACACATATGGAGATTAGAGTTTCTGGCTCTTCATCTGCCCTCAGTATTGCCCAGGGAAGGCTTTTAGCAGGATCTGTGGGTAGTTCTTAGAGGATCCTACTTGGCCAAGAATGTTTGAATCAGTCTTCAAACAAGTCTTTGGGGAAATTCCCAACTGATTGTAACTGCTTCTCTCCCTCCCTAAGGGAGAATGCATCTCCTTGTAACAGGCTATTTAGGAACAAGTTCCCTGAAGCTATCCTTCTGGTGGCTCAAAATCTAGGGATTCCTTAGGAGGAAAATGGTACATAAACAGATCCACAGATTTCCAGTCTAGTATTAAAAACAATCATTAATGTAGCTTTCCCACAGTACTTAATGAGGATGATGGCTGGTGGTAATGATAAATTTCTCCTTGTATCCTCTTTTCAGGGGCCCTCTCGGGAAGGAAGCTGCTGCCGGATGAGGCATTCAGAATTTGTGTTAAACTCTTCTCAGTGGGAATGTCCTTGCTAGTGTTGCTGAGGAGATGAAGAACTGAAGGTGAGGTATTAGTTCTCATTGAAAGCAAGAGCATATCGACCCTAGGCTATTAAAGACAATCTCTTTGGATACGTGCATTGTTATCAATAACATGACAGCTTTGCCTATTTGAAATTCAGCCCCATGTTTCACACTGAACCCTTGGGCCACTGTCAATTTGAAACTTTACAGAGGACTTCATCAGCCAAGTTTCAGCAACCTGCAACTCCACCTCCCAACTCCACCTCTAGATAGTTTAATTGTTCCTGATGGAAACACCAACAACAAAATGATAGGTCCCAAGGGCTCCGAGACCCCAGTGGGCCTTGTTCTGCCAATACTGAAGTAATGTTAGCTACCACTCATGGAATACTTGACACTGTGGCAAATACTTTACAAATTATTCCAGTTAATAATTGCAATAGCTCTTTATGTTACTATCATTACCCACATCTTGCAATTAAGGAAATTGAGACCCAGAATTAAGATATTGCTCAAGGTCACATCTCTTACAAGTGCCAGAATTTGAACCCAAGACTATCTGACTCCATAACCAGAGCTTTTTAACCTCCCTAGTCTACTGGGCCATCCATGTCCCTCCCACTATGCATTTGCTCATAGTATTTGTGCCACCTGAATAGTTTCTGTATCTGCATTCCTTTCCTTTCCTATATCTATCAAAAGTCTATGTATTTCTTCAGTGCTGATCCAAGTATTATCTTCTCTGTGAAGCCTATCCTAATTTTCTTTTTCTCTTTGTTACACTCCTCTAAACAGATATGGGCTCCAGTTTTTAGTATTCTCTGCAGCTCCCTTACAACTGTTATCATTCTTATTTTGCCTGGTCTATTTGGTGATTTAGCTGTAAACCCTCAAATTATGGCTCACATACATCCCTAAAAGTCTTAATCAAATATTTTCCATAATGTAGGTGCTCAATAAAACACTTATAAACTGTTACTTGCTAAAAATATTTCTAGGATTAATCTGAATCAAGGTTCAGGCTAAGGACTTCTCCTATTAGGTATTCACATATGGGGGTCTGGGATCATGGGTCTCTGTCTGTCAAGTAGAAGACTAAGGGTTACAATATAAGTGTATAGCCTGTACCAGGCTTCAGAAATTGGGAGGGATGAGAGGCAGAAGAAAGTACTCACCAAATGTCACACAACTTTTGAAACTTCAGAGCCACTGAACTGTGATTCATATTACCTTCATACTAGTGCAACATTCTTTTTACTCATCATGCTGACACAAACAGAACCACCAGTGACATTTCAAATATCTCCCCATCAATTTTTCTGGTCTTAGAGTCCAACAACCTTTCCTTTACAATGTAGCTGGAAACATTAGAAGAAATCAGAACTTAGCTTTTAGAACTAAAATTATTTAACAGCTTTTTAAAAACGATTAATAGAGTCTTCACTGTCATAGAAACTCTTTGCTCAAGTAGACACCTCTCAATTATTCACAGATGGATCATCAAGAACAAATTTTGCTTTTAAGTTTGATTATTGACATTATCATCTACTCAAGTCAGTTAAATCCTTTGTTAAGCCATCTTTAGTGTATTCTTCTTATGAAGTTTTTAAACACAAAAAGAATTTTAAGGAAAGATTTTAAAGTCAAACTCTCAAATAGAACATTCTCTGAAAAATCTACTTACATATTTAATACAGTTTGGTTGAACAAATCATCACAGTCAATATAAAAATTAATGTCATAGGACTTCCCATTGACAAATAAGACAAAGCAATTGGTATTACATTAACTCTTCTTTTGAGAAAAATTATAAAAGTTGGATTAAAACAACCCCCACAAAGCTCTTCAAATTCATCAGAAAGCAACTAAGACTGCTGGATTTGGGGGACCAAAATCCCCAAAGGGAGGGTAACCACTGAGGTAAGTCTCATATTTGCAGCTGTTTTGTTTGTTTTCCTTTGGAACATTTGTTGACTCAAAGTATGCAAAAAGAAAAGAAAAGAAAACAAAACAAAAAACAAAGTATAGGCAAAAAGGTGAAAAGAAAGCAGCAGTCCTTGAACTGGGGAGACATACATACATACATACATAGTGCTACCAAAGCAGCTAGGACAAGAGGGGCCACGATCCTGGGATCTACAAGGTATTTCCCTTAATGCTGTGTGTCAAATTCCAAGATGTATATGCATGGGGCAAGATGCCAAGAAGCCAGGAAGAAAACAGCTGCTAAGAGGCTAGAAAATTTAAGCAGAAATGTTGCCATTCTCATAGTACTGAGCAATAAAAACTGAAGTTAAAGTTGCTTAGAGGCTTGGTTCAATAGCACAAGATTTCAACTGAGACCTTTGAAAGACTAATCTCAAACTGTAATAAGCCTAAAATAAACCAGCTTTGACTGGGTCAAGTTGATCTGCTCATGCTCTAAATGCCTAAGAATGGGAAAACAAATCTTCTTGGAGAAAAACAGCATCACCTGGGTCTCTAACTAATATTGTTTAATACAATTTCTTTTCATTTTAATTTAATTTTTTTTTTAAAAGTAGGTTTCATGACCACTGTGGAGCCCAGTGCAGGGCTTGAATTCACAACCCTGAGATCAAGACTTGAGTTGAGATCAAGAGTTGCACACTTAACCAACTGAGCCATCCAGGTGCCCCTGATGCAATTTCTGGTATTCAATAAAACATCACCTGCCCTGTCCAGATATAGGATTCAATAACCAGAGACTAAGAGAAAATAAATTAAAAAAAAACCAGACCCCTAGATGATCCAGGTATTGATGCTACCAAATGCAGACTTTAATATCTTATAATTAATACATTTAAGAAAATAGAGGATTACTTGGACAACTTAAAAATGGAATCTCTAAAAACAGTACTAGGAATCTCAGAATTTGAAATAATGCTCAAAAGATAAATTTAACAGTAAGTAGGGTCATCAGAAGACACTTTGATCCAGAGTTAAGCATAGAGAATTTTTTTTCAGTAAAAGGAAATACAGCAATGAGTATATGAGATATATGGAACATAACAGAAAGTTTGCAACAAGTGTAATTGGAGCTTTAGAAGCAGAGAAGAGAGGTAAAATTGTGCAGAAGCAATATTTAAAGAGATACTTACCAAGAAATTCCCCAAGCTAACATAAGATATTGAATTATAAATCCAAGAAGCTCTATAAACATTAAGAAGGGTGTATTTAAGAAAACCACACCTAGGCATATCATGTTATAACCACTGAACATCAAAGGGAAATTGAAAGTTTTAAAACATTTTGTAGGGTAAGACATATTGCCTCAGAGGAGCAACAATGAGATTGACAGATGAATTATAAACAGAAAGTGTGGAAGCAAAAGACAATGGGATGGCATCTTTAAAACACTGATGAAAAATAATCTGTCAATCTGGAATTCTATAGCAGTAAGACACCTATTAAAAATGAAGGGAAAATAATGTTTTTTCAAAATAAACAGATAACATTTATTAGCAGGAGAACTACACTAAACTCTAAAAGAGAAACAAACAGGAGTTCTTCAGTCAGAAGGCAAATGATTCCACAAAGAAACACAGTAATGCAGAATAAATGAGTACCCTAAAGGACAAACGTGTGTTCTAACTGAATATCTACAATTTATTTTTATTATTTTTATTTGAGAGAGAGAGAGAGAGAGAGAGAGAGAGAGAGAGAATCCCAAGTAGGCTCCACATTGAGAGTAGAACCCACTACAGGGATCGATCTCACTACCATGAGATCATGACCTGAGCCAAAATGAAGAATCAGATGATTAAATGATTGAGTCATCCAGGCACCCCTAATATCTATAGTTTAAGACAAGAATAATATCTTGCAGTGGTTAAGACAGATGCATTAAAATATGCTATAGAATAGAAGTGAGAGTTTGGTAGGTGTATTTTAAAGGTTTCTTCATCTGGGAAGTGGTGAAAGTACCAATTTAAACTCTAATAAGTCAAGGATGCAAGTCACAATCTTCCTGGTAACTATTAAAAAATAATATTTAAGAGTGTATAATGAACAGAACAGAAAATGGGGAATAATTTTTGAAGTATATAATTAACCCAAATGAAGGTATGGATGAAAAAAAAAATACAAAAATAGATGGGACCAGGAGAAAAGTAATAATATCATGATATAAAAATGTCAATAATTGTAGTAAGTATAAATACATGAAATATTGCAATTAAAAATATACATTGTCAGACTGAATACCAAACCACATTCTGCTTCAGAGAGATACACCTTAAATTTAAAAACACAAAAAGGCTGAAAGTTTAAAAAAAAGAGTCCTATAATTCAAACCCTAAATAAAAGTATAAAGTTTATAATTATTATGAAATAATATATATAATTCTATATTTTAGACATACCCAATTGCAAAGTCTTAAAATATATACAGCAAAAATCATCAGACCCAAAAGGAAAATAGAAAAATCCATAAAGTACAATATTTCAACGTATGTTTTTCAGTAGCTATAAATGAACAGACCAAAAAATAAGTTAAGTCTATGGAAGATTTAAAAACTTAATTTAATAGTGACCTAACTGATCTATAAAAAACACCCCACACTCCACACAACCACAGCATGAAACATGTTTTTTTTTTTCAAGTGCACCTGAACATTGACCAAAATTTACCATATCCTGTGCCATAAAGCAAAACTCAATAACTGCCAAAGGATTAAAATCCTTCAAAGAGTATGTTTTTTGATCACAGTGAAATTAAGCTAAGAACAGACAATGGAAAAACAACTAGAAAAGCGCCAGATATGTCAAATTAAGCAACACTTCTATAAATAAGGCACAGGTCAAGAAAATAAATTATAATGGAAATTGGAAATATTCTAAATAATATAACAATGAAAACAACACATATCAAAACTTGAGGGATGCAGTTAAATTAGAATTTGAAGTAAATTTTTATCTTTAAATATAGTAGAAAATAGAAAAGGCTGGAAACGATAGTATAAGAATTTATTTCAAGAAACTATAAAATGAATGACAAATTAAACCCCAATAAACTAAAGAAAATAAATTTAAAAAATAGGAATTAATAAAGTGGAAGGCAGATATACTATTAAAAAAATAAAGCCAAATATTAGTTTCTGAAGAGACTAATTAAATTGATAAAACTTATGTGAGATTATTAGCAAAATGAAGCCCACCCAAACTCCTGAACATACCACAAATGAGAGATGTACAATACTACAGAATTTACAACATTAAAAATATAAAAATTACATATAGACAAGTTAGTAGCAATGAATTTAAAAACTTAGAGGAAAATAATATATCTCTTGAAAAACAATTTACCAAAATTGGTACAAGATGTATTGAGAATCTAAGTAGCCTAATATCTAAGAAGAAATTTAATGAACAATTAAAATATTCCTACAGAGTAAACTGCAGGTGCTTCACTGAAGAATTCTTATAAACTTCAAGAGTGATGCAATAAGGCAAGAAAGCTAATGAAAGTTATGAGAACTATAAAGTAAGAATAAAGTTGTTATTAATCGCCAATGACAAGATCGTAAAGATGGCATATACACACAATAGTAAGAGATGCCAAAAATCAGAGAGAACATATTATGGGACCCTGTTTATATTAAAAAAAAAAAAAAGGAAAACTTGTCTCCAGTAAAAGAAGTAGTCATGATAGTAGTTACTTTTGGGAAAGGTAATATCAGGAAAGGCACAAGGCACAATTACCAATTCTGGTAATATTTCATTTCTTAACATGAGATATGGTAATACTAGTATTTTCGCTTTGTGGAAAGTCATCAAAAGGTATAAAATTTTTAATTTCTACTGTATGCACATTATAATTTAAAAGTTTATAAAAATAATTTTTAAAAAATTGCCTAATAACCCATGCCTATAATAGGCTTAGATTCAAATCAACAAGTTGGCAATTAAGTGTGATACAAGCCTGTGTATGAACTGGCGGGATAGTAGAATAAACTGGCAAAGTAATAAACATGGAAAGAGCCAGCCCCACAGGTGACCTATTACCAGCTATGTTTCTGTGCATTCTTGTCGTGTAACAGCTTACTTAGGCATCTTTCTGCCTGACAGGAGGGCCACTTTCTGCAATCTGTTCCAGGACTGCACATTTAGGAGAGTGTTAAGATTAGAAAGCTCAGATAGAAAGTACATCTATGCATAGGTGGAGTTTTGACTGTGCTAGGCAAAAAAAGTGCTATCCACATTACTGCAGCACTGAGTATGAAATAGAGAAAATCTTGGGGCCACATGGTCAAATCCAAGAGAATTTCAGTCTCTTCTGAATCAGGTCTTAACAATAAAAACACCACAGATGAAATGTTGTGAATTTTCAAATACACTTATCCTCATAAGTAACAAGTCATATTAGAAAGACGAGATTTTATTGAATGTAGATTTCATTCATTTGGTTTCCAGTTCATTTCTGCCTCCCTTCTTCCGTGTTTATTAAAAAAGTCCTAGTGTTCTCTCAGGCTTAATAAACTTGTTCAGGGCCTGATCTCTTGTGGACCAGATTTAGGAAGAAGATAAGGTGACAGCAAGATAGATAAAAGCGAAGAACAGATTAAATAAATTTGAGATATAAAGAAAATTATTGAAATAGTAAAAGCCATCACTGAATGCTTATCATATACTGTCTCTGTGTGCTTTATTACTTAATTTAATCTTGACAAAAACACCATACAAAACGCACTGTTAACTCCATGTTAGTGAGAAAAGTGAGGTTTAGAGAATTGAAGTAGTTTACCCAAAGTCATAGGAATATCTAACAGTTGGTAGAGCTGGGATTTGATCTTCCTTCAGTCAGTTTCAGAGCCACTTCTCAGCCACTGGCATCTCACCCATCCTCTAGGAGAGATGGTCCTAGGGGCATGTTCTTTGTGATTGCATCTCAAATCCTGTCCTCCAATTCTTGACCATTTTTTCCCCTCTACACACATGTTTTGTTTTATTTTATTTTTGGAGAAGTAGTACAATCAAATTTTGATTACTGGGTTGATCTTCCATGGCAAATTTTCATCCTGAGCCATTTTCTACACATCCCAGTCACACATGTATGTATTAGACCAATGCTAATTAGCAAAACTGATCAGTGATCCAAACTTAATAGAGTGAAACAATAATGTTGTTTACTTTTATGTATTATACATGAATCTATGATAAACCAAATATAAATTTCTTTTAAATCAGCAATTTTTGGAGTTTCCTGCAATACTATCTCCAGTCATGCTTTCCCTTTTCTCAATTTTTCCCTTGTCAGGATAACTAAGATCAGCAATCTAGCTAGTAAAACCCTTGTATTGAGAGAAGAGATACCATAAGCATGACCTGAAGAAAACTTAGAAATTGAAAGAGTAAGGTTTTAAGGAATCCTAGTAAAATAGGAAGGCCTGGAAATAAGCAGATTTCCTTACCTTGGCCATCAAATCCCTGCAGAATGTAGCCTGTGCCCAACTCTAATGTCTCATGACAAGGTGTCTTTCTCTTACGGTGCTTTATCCACACAGTCCAGCTTTCTATTCCTTTAGTCTTTGCTTGCGTTAGAGCCTTTGGTCCTCTTTAATCCCTCTGCCTGGAATGCCCTTTGCCCATTTCTTCCATGATTGATTCCTTCTTACCTTTTAGGTCTCTTAAAAGGCTCCTTCTCTGAAATGGCTCCTTCTCTGACAGGCCATTCCTGTGCCCCTTTGCTAAAGCAATTGCCTGTGAGCCCTTGATCTCCTTTTACATCACCTAATGATTTTACTTCTTTTGTACAATATTTAATAATGTAAGAATATATTTTTCATTTGCTTTTTGATTGTTTATTTTCTGCCTTATTCTCTAATCCTTGCTCTTTGTCCCCGCTGGCATGCTATATTCATAAGGCACTTGATGAATATTTGTTGAAGATTTATTTGTTTGTTTGCTTGTTTACTTACCTTATTTTCTGAGCGTGCCTCTTTGCAGGATCTTCAACTTTCCCCCAACCATCTGTGGCATCTGGGTTGCCAGATAGGAATATACTTTTATCGCAGACAGTCCACATTGGGCCTTTCCTAAAAAACAGTGCCCTGCCTCCACTTCCCCACCTTCATGCATTCTTGAAGCTCTGCGAGCTCATACTGATGGGATGAAATTGACCCACCTGCTCCGCTAGATATACAGGTACAGGGATACCACCACAAAGAGCAAGAAAAACTAAGTTCTGAATGTGCAAAAGTAACCAAGTTGCTATTTTAGTAAGAGGCCAGAGAAGTTGACACTAACATGACAAATACAGAGAGAAAGAGGACTGGAAAAATGTAAAGGTCTAATACATTCCTTTTGGATGCATCAGCTATGACACTGACATAGAACACTTAGCTGCACTGTGGCCAAGCTCTCTCCACGTCAGGGCCAAATGTAGACTAGAATAAAAGAACAATGAGTTTTTAAACAAACATATGGTTTTAGATGGCTGGCAAAGAAAAAAAAAATATTCCCTTTCTAGAGGCCAGCATTTAGCAGATCTACCATTAGGATAGGCTTTGAGCAAAGAACAAGACACTGGGCCAGTCTCTTAAAGTAGCTCCATAGTTATTTTCTCTTAAAGGCACCATATCCTTTTACCAGATTGGTTTCTCCTGGTTCCTGATCCTTAAGTCCATTTAGTCCATGATAATCTATGCTAGTTCTTATGTACCTTGGCATCATCCTTCCAAGGTTTTTCTTCCTAATGTTTCGGCTATTTTATCTTATAACTTGGTACATCTTCACCTCATGTTCAGCCCTTGCATCCTGAATAGGATTTCTCTGTTTTCTTGTTGCTTCTCTAAAATTATAATTGTTCTACCTATGCTGCTGGTTTAGTCCTGATAACCTCTTTATGAAAATTTCTCAGCACACCATGCTCAGATACCATGAAAATAGAGGTGGTATCAGACTTTACTCATTCCTTTATTCATTCATTTACAAATATTTATCAAGCATCTACTATATGTTAGACACTGTGCTAAGTGCTAAAGATACACCAGTAAATAAAATCAGCCTGGTACTTGCTCTCAAAGAACTCACAGTTTGATGTGGGAGCTGGGTATTTAAACAACTCACTGTGATGACTACCAATGGGGAAAGAAGGGGTGCTAACCCAGCAGATAGCTTTGTGTGTATGTGTGTGCATGTTACTGGATAAAAACTTTCTGGATGAAATGCAATCTAAGTTGAAACTTATGTGTCTTTGGAGTTGCCTTCAACCAAAATTTCCAACAAGAATGCTGCTGATCCTGGGAAGGTCAATGGTTTCCTTCAGGTGGAAACTGAAGGAAACCATTTGGGCAGGTGAAAGGGGTGAGGTTCTGTGCATAAACAACCCTAAAGCTCTCTTAGGCCTGTATCAGATCTTTTTTCCAAGTTCTATTAAAAAGATTCAGGCTACTGTCAAAGAAAAAAAAAAACCCTTAAAACTGAGCCAAATAACAGGGTTTCCAGGGGTATAACCTAGTTCAAATGTAGGCTACATGATACACCTTGCCCAGAGCTTTACCTGGAGACACACTACCCTCCATGAGAACTTTTAGCTTGTGACATCTTCTTCCCTGATTATTATCTCCATATAGTTATATTGGAAAACTTACAATCTGACTGGAGGGGAAGACTTGGCAAAGCACTGAGTTGAGTACCAGATCAGGGGGTTGGGTCTGAACCTGCACATATAGTTCTATAGGACAGATCTCATCTAGTAAGCTTCTCATCCGAGTATGAGAGACTGTGAATAATTCTGGAAAAACAGCCTAAAAGAGAGAAGTTCAACTATTGTAGTTCAACTAGTCACTTCCACATGACCTTAATACACAGATGAGAAATGCTGTGGCTTGCTACATTGACACAATTGAGTATCAACTCCATTAAATCACGATTTCTTTTTTTTTTAAGTCTATTTATTTTGGGAGAGAGAAAGAGCATGCACACATGAGCAGGGGAGAGGAAGAGAGAGGGAGAGACAGAATCCCAGGCAAGTTCTGCGCTGTTAGCACAGAGCCCAACACGGGGCTCTATCTCACACATGGTGATATCATGACCTGAGCTGAAATCAGGAGTCTGACACCCAACCAACTGAGCCACCCAGGCATCCCTAAACCCACTATTTCTGAGCCATGGACTTCAATTTACTCTTGACATCCAGCTGGTTGCCCACCTCTATTCCTAGATAGAACTTATCTTTTGGTAGAAGATATCCATGTTCTAAAGATATCTTCCATGAAGGCTGAGACAAATATACTTATCACACAGAAACTAATTCACTGAAGATTGGGATTTAGGTTCACATCAGTTTGCTTCCGTGATGAAGTAAGTCCAAAAGGCAAAAAAGGGAAATAAAAAGTTGGGGACTTATAGTTTTAACTATATTTACAATTTTTTAACTACTTCCCTATAAAAGATATCAGTCTAGATTCAACAGTAGCACATTAAGCAGATTCAAGGGTTTCTTAGATTTAAGGTATTCATCCCTTCAGCCCTTATCTCCTTTTATCAACTTCTTGAAGATCACTCCAGTATTCTTCAAATGCCATAAGCCATCTAAAGCTTGAAAGCCTACTTTTATTCAGCTTTTTGAGAAGCCCAGTCCAAATGTTCCCTCACAACCAATTGTAGTCAAAATGAATACCTCAAACATTTTCATTTGCCTGATTTTGTTTTGAGAGTACTGTGGTGTCATTTCTGTTCTTCATTGTGAATATCTTAGAGAAGTTTAGCTTAAATTTGCTGAATAATTTATGTTGGGTAAAGATACCCATGAGAGGCATGAGAACTCTGATCTTTATTTGAAGAATTCTGGTACCCATAGAGGTCAAAAATTCATATCAGACAACCAGAAAGCTCCAGTGATGATAGATGCAGGACTCCGTTCCATATCACATCTGTTCCCAAGGGCTACAACCACTATACAAATGTGTTATGTTGGAAAACAGAACCTATTTGTTTAGGAAACTAACCTTGAGCACTTTTGGCCATAGACCAATCTAATACTCAGTGTCAATTCTATCCTGGCCCCAAATTGTATCCTGAGCATCTGGATACCTCACTCCCAATATATTTACTTTTTATTTTTAATCTCTTTTTTGGGAAGGTCTAAACCCCAATATATCTGTGGAAACTGGATAGAACCACCTAAGCCTCAAAGAGGCTCTGGGGGCAGTGACTAATTTACAAGGTTTCCTGCTATTACATAACAAGTATGTCATCACTATGAGTTCTGTGCCAGGACAAAGGAGCTGAGAAATTTGCATTTTCCATGTCAGCCTCAAATGCCTGTGCAGTGTAATTTCAATGAACTTAATGATTCATTTGCTTCTATTTCAAAGCTCTGGTATCATCTTGTAGTTTTGGTGTAATACAGCAAGACCATTGTGTAGCCTTTTCTGGAAGGCATGGTGACCTGCTTATGCAGAATAGCTTTCAAAAACATACTCTCCTAAACTATACGATTTCCAGTTGTAACTGAATTATCACCTCGTTATGGAAGGTCCTTGTCTACAACCTTTATGTCTCCTTCATCTTTTGTCCAACGTTTTCAGGTGTGTGCTGCTCAGGTTTTCCAAGAGGGGACTGAGAGAGGCAGGAGGCTCCTCTGGTCCCTGAAGGGGGTAGGAAAAATTCTGATTGCCTTGATTGTAGTAATAACTGTTCCTGAGTCTGTTATACTTTCTGAGATGAAAGTAATTATTTTTTTCTTTCTTTACTTATACATAAATGTACACATATATATTTTGGCTCATTTTATGAGGGATTGAGGTGTTGCATAAATACATTATTATAGGAGTTATGTAATGTCCTAATAAAACTTTAATTTTTGAGAGGAAAAATGAGTATCTGTAAATATTGAGATGTTGAATGTAACAAATCTTATAAATACATATTTTATTTTCTATCTAGATTACAAGTGACAAGGATAGGGAATCATTTCCTTAAGGAGCTCTGATAAGATCAGAACAGTATTTTTAAATGGTAGGTATTTAAAATCTTCGAAGATGTTTGTGAAATTCTATGCTGACAGTGTTGGTATTTCTCTTCAATTTGCTCAGACATTGTAAATCATGTGTGATAAGTGAGGAGAAAATGGAGGGCAATGTGAGGTTGATATAACTTCTCTGAAGGTCAGCCAGCAAGCTGGGGGAAGGACGGAATTAGAACTCACACCCCTCGATTTTCTAGGCTGTTGCTTAGCCCACTGAACCCCACTGTCTCTGACTCAGTGCATTAATATAGACTGTGAAACACAGATTGCCTGAACATATGGCAGAGAGGATGAGAAGATAATATTCCATGGCAGGATTCGTTCCTACAGATGGGTGGCTGCAAAGGCTGTTTTTTTTTTTTTTTTTTTTTTCCAGAGGATTCAGTAAGTGAAGCGTTAAGCACTTTTCTTATTTTTGTCTCCAAATGATACGACTTTTCCCCTTGAATGGGATCAATTTCAGGGTGTTCCTATTGTCAGGGGAAGTTAGTGGAAGTGAGGTCAGGAGGTGTGCAGATCTCCCCACAGGCTGTGATGAGGAATAAATGATAAGGCCCATGCAGAGCACTCAGCATTATACCTGGAGGGGTGCCTATAATTGCCATTCCCTCTCTTTCCTCAGGAAAGCACATCCTGCATTTAGGACACAGATTCTAGAAATGTCTCCTGGACTAGATGCTTCCACTCTCCTTAGCAATAATCCATATTTTATACTATTAATATGGCCTATCTATTTCTTTATCAATATAAATGACTAGATGCCACTAACATTCTAATTCAAGGCTTCATATAATACATTGGACAAGTTATTGTACATTTTGGCTCTAGATTATTTCTCGAGCAGGAGACAGAAATATACAGGTTCCAAGTGGGAGAGGGAAATCAGAGCAAGGGACTCAGAGTTCAAGGCTTCCAAGGCAGAGTACAAAAGTGCAAGGACTTTAGGCATACTTTAGGGCTGTGGTTTTAAAGTAGGTACATAGTCCAATGAGAGTAACTGGGGAGACTGCATGGGCAGGGTTCTATACTCCTCAATTTATATGTTATATATCTGTTCTGTATAATAAAGTTTAATGTAAGAGTTTGGTTGGAAAAATAGAAGGTTTTGTAACTAAAAGATAGTTTTTAAAGCCTGATTTAGGAAATGGTTGGTTCTACACAAAAAATTATAGTAGTTAAAAGTATGGACATTGGCTGTAGTCGAACATAGCTCTGCATCTAACTAATCCTTTGAACTTGGACCAGCTGCTTAGCTTCCCTGTGCCTTAGAATCCTTACCTGTAATAATAGGGTAATAATTGTGTCTAACTCATAGGTTTGTAATGGGGTCTAAATAAGATAATACATGGGAGTACTTGACATTGAGACTGGCACACAGTAAACACGCACTAAGAGGTAGCAGCTGTTATCACTTTATCATTGATATTACCATTACTTTTGTTACTATTAGATCTATTAAAAAAATGGAATCATTGACTTATTCTATTTTGGAATTTATGGAGAATGCTGTGGTACTCTAATAATCTAACTGTGCATGATAGGTCCCCCCACTCATGAAAAGAGCATGAATGCTCTGGTGGGAACAGAATGAGAAAGAGATTCCAAGGGAAGGTGGTATGTCAGGATTAGGCATGCTGACTGGCTGGGAACATGTCCATGACAAACTGAAGATTTGTGTCTCTTTAAAAAAATAATAAAGTTTATTTACTTTTGAGAGACAGAGAGCATGAGTAGGGGAGGGGCAGAGAGAGAGGGAGACACAGAAGCCAAAGCAGGCTCCAGGCTCTGAGCTGTTAGTACAGAGACCAACATGGGGCTGGAACTCACAAACTGTGAGATCATGACCTGAGCCAAAACCAGATGCTTAACTGACTGAGCCACCCAGGTATCCCTGAAGATCTGTGCCTCTTATTATGTCCCTTGTTATGTACTGAATTGTGTCATTCTTCCACCACCACCACCAAATTCATGTGTTGAAGCTCTAGTCCCTAGTACCTCAAAATGTGACTCTATTTGGAAAAAGTGTCCTTACAGAGCTAATTCAGCTAAAATGATGTCATTAGGATGGGCCCTCATCTAGTACAACTGATGTCCTTCTAAGAAGAGAAAATCTGGACACAGAATATACAGAGGGAAGACAATGTGAGGTCACAGGGAGAAGATGACTCTCTAAAACCAAGGAGAGAGGCCTGGAACAGACTCTTCTCTCACAGCCCTCAAAAGGAACCAGCACTTTGACACCTTGATCTCAGATATCCAACCTCCAGAACTGCGAGAAAATAAACTTCTGTTGTTGAAGCCACGTCTGTGGCACTTTGTCATCGCAGCCCTAGCAAGTCTTGGAGATTTCATAGTGTGGTTTAATTCTGAAAGGTAGCTTTCTTTTAGCAATCCAAGTGCAGAGAAAACTAGCTAAGGACTAGCACTCCCCTGAAAATCCAGTTCTACTCTTCCTTTTTCCTAAGTAAAATGCTGCTGGTTCACGTCAGGATCTTTAAGGCACCCCTCCCAAATCAGCATTTAATTTTTTCAGCCAACATATTTCAGCCAGCTTTTCATCTGGTATTCTCTGCCACTGCTACCCTTTCAGAGTCATTAATGACATCTCCAGCACACGGCTGGCATCTCAGCTGCAGCCTGGGGCCTGGCATATTCACCACCTAGAGGAAGGCCTTCTAGATTTATCAGTGGAGATTTTCACCAGACAATATAATGCTTGCCAAGATAATGACTCTGGAATATCCTGAAATCAACTATTAACAAAAGGCAAACAAGTAAAAAAAAAAATCATTAAAATTTTTCCCCGCCAAAAACAAAACAAAACAAAAAAAAAACGCTTTTTTTTATATCCAGCTGCACCCAAAATAAAACAGCTATCAAAAAAAAAAGTTCCCCCATTAGCTGTCAGTTCACAGCAACTTCAATCAGCTGGTGTGCCTGAGCCTGCGGTAACATCTCCCCAGCAGCCTCCCACATGCCAAACTTGACTGCTCTGTGTGAGCCACATTAAACTTGTCTGCCATCAATCCTTGGTCTCCTTTGCAGCAGCAGCTTAACGAGGTGAGGAAGCTGGCATCACCAAGAGGCAAATGCTGTTTTAGGAGGACCGAGGGGAGCTGAGGGAGGAGACGCTGTGGAGAAAAGCTGGATATAGGCCATTGAGCAATGGAGTTTTTCTCCTAAGATCTTCTCATATTGTCATTTCCACACAGATATGTTGTTTTCAAATCTCCTAATGTCAGAATAGGCAGTGGAAGATGAGTCAGGAAGCACCAAACCACAGCAAGCTGGCTACCTTCACATAATTTTATCTTATGGAGAACTAGAGAATGCTATGCCACTTTCTCTCCATGCAGCTCTTAGAGACCGGGGATGTATCTCCTCCCAAGACGGACCACAGATTCAGGTCCGGGGCTTCCTTTGGAATTCACAGCAAGAAACACTAAGAAAAGTATTCAGTGTCTTTCTGCCCTATCAGATGAGTCTGGGTTTGAAGCATGTTCACAGTGTATATCATCACCAGGGGAGGTAATCTAGCATTCTCCCCCGAACTGACATTGAAGGAGGCCTCACCTCTGGCAGTGGGAACAAAATGACAAGCGACCCATTAACTACACACAGAAAGAGCCTGCTAGCCAATTCCCTGTGCTAGCAAGGAGAATGCCATGTGGGGCAGCTCAGCCTTCGCCCTCACTCCCTTCCTGGGGCCAGTTTCACAGATTGCTTACAGACCACAGCAGTGCTGAATCTGGAGGGCCTTCTTGGAATAGAAGCTGAACTTCTATTTGAAATGCCTCCCTCCTGCTGTTCTTAAATAACACTGACAACAATAATAGGCATTTATACCAATAGGGTCCTTCAGAACCTTTATTAAATCCTTCCAAATATACTCTTTTGCTTCTATCCAGCAAAGAAAATATGCTTTCTACATGTGCCCAGAAGATGGCTGCATAGCTTTTGGCTACTGGAACTACCCGTTGTCTAAAATAACTCCCTTATTTGTGTCCAGGTTCTGACAAATGCCCAGCATAGGTATAGGCCTGCAAATTTCTTTGACCCGGTAATGTGGTGTACTTTTTTTTTTTTTTTTTTTTTTAACCACAGAAACTTAGCAAAGTGACCTTAATGATCCACTTGCTCAACCACACAGCTGACATTTGAATTAGAATTGCAACCAAGTGGCCATCCAGTCTTGGCTTGAAATCCTGGGATGAAGAATATAGAAGTTACTACCTTCTGCACAGTGGTTCTCATTGAACACCATTTTTCCCATTAGTATGCTTAAACTCTCTTTTACTAATTCCATTTAGCCTACCCCTTTCCCCAAAGACTGTGAGTATAATGGTAGTTTGTACTGAACATGACCAGTGTTTGAAGAGTAACATTTTCTTCATGTCTTTTATTATACAATTTTGAATAATTCTCTAATGATGCAACACGGCTTAATGAAAATAGCTGTGACCTTGGAGTAAGAAGATACAGGTGTGAGTCCCAGCTTGATCAATTACTACCTTGTAAATTGGGAGGCCTATCAATCCCACTGTTTATTAAATGGGAATAAAGCTGGATGTCCTCAAGAGGGTTGCTAATAGAGTTCAATGGGATAATATATATGAAAGAAATTTGTAAATGGCAAATTGCTATATACACATAAATCGTTTATTCGTTTTTTTTTTTTTAACTTTTAGGTTACTCCTTGGAAAATTATGCTAAAGTGGGTAAAAGAGGGAAAAGGGCAAACACATAGCAATTTAATTAGATCCGCAGGACATTGCCTTCATATGGGTAGAAGGAGCCCCCAGCCCTTTGGATTTCAGCACATAGATATGTGGTAACTTAATATGCAAATGAAAGGCCTCAGAGGGCACCCAGTCTCCACATGTGCCAATTAATCAAAAGAAACAGTATCATCCTCTAATTCCACTAATTAGAGAATCATCCATAAGCTACTAGGTTTCTGAGCTACAGAGGTTTATTAAATTTGCAATAAATTACCAGTAATACATTAGCCAGGGACCGAATGCTACTGAGCGATACGCTGAGGGGAGGGCTCAGGTTATCTATGTATTGAAAGGTTTCTTTTCTTAATTTTCTTATTGTTTTCCATTCTAAAAAGATTCTGTACCCCTTGGTTGTAAAGGGCCATAGATCCCTATGGTTGATTATGACAACAGGTCCAGAAATAATACATAGATATAACTATTAAATGATGTGATTGGAATTTTCACAAATGTGTAATTCATACAAGTGGTTGTTTGCTTTAAAACACTTTGTGAATTTTTATACTTGTTTAATAATACTAACATTGCTAAAAATTAGGGAAATCCTATACGAATTGCTCTCACATACTCATATATTCATTTGAACCTCCCCATGGGGTAGCAAATTATCATCTGAGGGTATATTTTAATTTGGAGGCAACTAAAAGATATTTGGATCTACTCTGGTTATGAAGGTAGTTGATCAAGCAGAATAATCCTATTTGTCACCACTTGAAGGACCCATCTCATCACCTATGTGCTTGTATGAGAGGATTGATAGTGTCAGAACAAAACTCTTGGTTTAGAGCATAAGATTGGACTGGCTTCAGGGTACACTGTATATATGTAGTTTGAATCTGTTTATGAGGCATTTGGCTTTTAACTTCACTCAAAGTACAGGTGGAAGAGATGGAGGCCTTTGTCCATGTTGTTCCTTAACCTAGAATGTTTTTTTGCAATTCAAGGGTTTGCAATTCAAAACTACCCCTCCTTTAACGTTCAACTTATATGCCATCTCAGTTGCAAAGATTTTCCTGAGCAGTCTCCAACAGGCAGTTTTGCTGTGCTCTTTGAGCTTTCATTGTACCTGACTGGAACCTCTTTTATGGAACCTATTACTTTCTTGGTTTAACGTGTTTGGTTTTATATACTTCTTATCACTTTTTATAGGTAGTAAACCTTTTGGAGGTAGGATTTGTGTCTGACTCTTCTTTGAATCTCACATAACTAGATTAAGCTTTGTACATTATATTTCCTCAATTAATAGTAACTTAATGAGTTATGAAACAATCTGGTATATACATGTGTATACACACACACACACACACACACACACACACACAGTAAACATACATACAGAAGGATGTTCAAGTAAGTACCTAATTTACACATAAAATATCACTCTTAACTGTGAAATATTAAAAAGTATTTTCCTTAAGAAAGGAAATGCGATATATACACATATATCATTCAGCCATAAAAATGAATGAAATCTTGCCATTTTCAATGACATGGATGGAATTGAGAGTATAATTCCAAGCAAATTAAGTCAGAGAAAGACAAATACCATATGAGTTCACTTATATGTGAAATTTAAGAAACAAAACAAATGAGGAAAGAGAGAGAGAGAGAAACAAAGAAACAGACTCTTAATTATAGTGAAAAAACTGATGACTACTAGAGGAGAGGTGAGTGGGGAGATGGGTGAAATAGGAGATGGGGATTTAGGAGTGCACTCGTCATGATGAGCACTGGGTGATGTATGGAATTACTGAATCACTACATTGTACACCTGAAACTAATATAACATGTATGTTAACTATACTGGAATTAAAATAAAAACAAAGAGCATTTCTTTTAAAATTAGAATACAAAAATGACTTCTATCACCACTTCTGTTCAGCATTATGATGGAGATCCCAGTCAGTATCATAAGACAAGAAGTATAAGGACTAGAAGGAAATAAACACTATCTATTATGCACAGATGATAAAATTGTTTATATAACGATGCACACAGACAATGAGAAAGGTTCTAACTTCACTCCTCACAAGAAGAACAACTAACATCTATTAAGGAACAAGACACTACTGAGAATCCTAGAACATGGGAGTGAGGCTGAAGCACCCCCCTATACCACAGAGACCGAGACAGATGGCTTTAGAAGGGTAAGAGAAGTGGCTACATGTTGCACTAGGCTAATGCACCATCACATGGAAAGATAACTTCTGAGCCGAGCCCCCACTTCCTCCAATGGGAAAAGAGAACCCAGCATTGGGGATGCTTTGTTGGAGTCCCATTCTGATCTCATACCATGAGGATTGTAGGGGAATCTGCAGGGCTTAGCCACTGAGAATCTGACTGTAATGTAGAAGGAGGCACACATATCTTGGCAGACTGAGTTCATACCTGCAGTCCCCACATAGTAATTCTAACTAGCAGCTTTTCTTATCCAAATAACTAAGTTGGGGGTGCGCTCTAACCAGGGAACCCAGTGGGGTGTGGATTTGTCTGATTCAGATTCTCAAATGAAAAGTTCTGCCAGACTTAGAGCCTTGTCTGCCCATGCCTGGGCAAGGAACAGAATCACAGCCCCACCCACTGTGGAGAGTGTCTTCTGGCCCCATCTGATCAGTAGGGCTGGTAAAAACTCCAAGAAGCTGAGTGGCTCAGTGGCACTGGAGACTAGAGAGGGGTGGGCAGTGCTGATTGCCTCCAGAGCAAAGTCAGTATCAGGCATGGAGGGTTCCAGTGCTACCCAAAGCCAGAGGTTAAATTCACAGTTAAGGCTGATGGTAGTGCTGGGGCCCTCCCAACTGAACAGCCTATTTGAGAAATTGAGGGTAGTGTGGAGGGGCTCCTTATACTACCTCCCTAGGCAAAGGACCTGAGACATAGCTCCCACCTATTGTGAAGAGTGTCTTCTGGCTCCATCTGACCAGAAGTGCTGGCAACAACTCCTGGAAGCTGTGCAGCTCAGTGGTGCTTTAGCTGAGAAAGGCAGGCAGAGGTGACAGTTTGCAAAGCAAAGCTAGTGGTCCTGTTTGGCTAGGAAACTTGAGGAGTGGGTTGGCTTGAATTAAGACAACAAAGAGCTTTACTGGCTTTAGAGCTGCTTTTCCACTGTGTCCAGACAGGCAATCTCATCTGTAGCCCTTCTCATCGCTGAATACAGCATTCAGCCTGTCCAGCTACAGAACCTAATAAGAGTGCACATGAGAAGCTTTATAGCCCATTCAACAACCCTGTACACAATGGCACTTGAATAGACAGCATGTTTGTGATTTCCCCTGTCTACAGGGCAAACCTGATAGCCTAACCTGGCCAGGGAATTCAGTGCACACTCTAGTCTGATTTGGGTCCTTAAATACGTTGCATAGGTCCTGGGCCCCATCCTGCTGTCCCACTAGAGCAAGGAACCTAATTCATAGCCCCAGATACTATTGAACATAGTACCCAATCTCAACCATCTAGTAAGTCTCACCCAAGAATCCAGGTAACCATGGAGCCCATCCTACAACCTCATTTGTGTAAGGAACAAACCCAGCAGTCTGATCCAACTATTTCCATCCCCATCCTCAGAGGTCAAACATAAGAAAAGGCCTCACCTACCCAAAGACTTTACCAGAAAACACATCCAGAAATCCAAACTGAGCCAACTGATAAGAACTGTCTCTACCTAAGCAAACCTGTAACGTCTGGAAGAAGAACCCAATTACTCAAATATACAGATACCAATGTAAGGAATCAAGGATCACAAAAAAATTAGGTAAATATGATACTGCCAAAAGAAACTAATTAAACTTCAATAACTGACTCTCTAAAGAACTGAAAATCTATGAAATGTCAGACAAATAATTCAGAAGAATTCTCCTAAGGAAGTTTAGTGGAGAAGAAAACCCAGACAAAAAAACTAAACAAAATTACAAAAACAATGCATGAACAAAATGAGTGTTAACAACAAAATAGCAACCATAAAAAAAAAAATCTTAGGCTTTAAAATACAATATTGAGCTAAGAATTCAACATAGAGTGTAAAAAGTAGATTTGAGTGTGTAGGAGGAAGAATCAGTAACCTAGAGGATAGAATATTAGAAATCACATAGTTAAAAGACAATAAAGAAAACAAAAAGAAAAGAATGAAGAAAGCTTACAGGAATTATGAGAATGTAAAAAAAACAAAAAACAAAACAACAAACAAAAAAACAAACAAAAAGGCACTATGGGAATTCCAGAAGAAGACACAGAAAGTGGGACATGGGACAGAAAGTATCTTTTAAGCAATCATGGCTGAGAACTTCCCAAACACAGGAAGAGAAATGGACATCCACATCCATGAGGCCTAGAGAATCTCAAATAGATTGAACCATCAAATAGACTACACCAAGACACATTATAATTAAATTGTCAAAAGTCAAAAATAAGGAAAGAATTTTAAGAGCAACAAGAGACAACCGAGATTATATAGAAGGTACCCTCCCCTGCCCCAGCCTCATACCATCAGTGGATTTCTGAACAGAAACATTTCAGGCTGGGAGAGAATGGAATCTCATATTCAAAATATTAAAAGACAGTAACTGTCAATGGAGAATTCTATACCTGGTGAAGCTGTCTTTCAGAAACAAACGGCTTAGGGAGTTCATTACCATTGGAAGTGCCTTACAAGACATGTTAAAGCGAATTCTTTGAGTGGAAGTAAAATAATTCTCATTAACATTATAAAAACATAAAAAGCATAAATCTCACTAATAATAGTAAATGTATAGTCACAGTTAGAGTCCACAATATGGTAACAGTGGCACATAATTCATTTACAACTCTAGTTTAAAAGCTAAAAAAGAATGAATGTAGCAAAACTAACCATAATTACAATAATCTGTTATTACACAACATAAAAAAAAACATGGAAATTGTAGTAGCAATAATCTAAAATGTGAGGGGGAAGAAGTAAAAGTGTAAAGTTTACAAATTCTATTGATGTTGTTATCAGTTTAAAATAGGGTGTTATAAGTTTAAGATACCTATGTGAGCCTTATGGTAACCAAAAGGGAAAATCTTATAGTAATTATACAGTAGAACATGATGAAGAAGTCAAAGCATACTCATACCAGAAGACATCAAAACATAACAAAAGGCAGCAGATAAGGAGCAAGGAAAAACAGATCTACAAAACAACCAGAAAAAAATTGAACTGGCAATATTAAGTCCTTATCTATCAATGATTACTTTAAATATAAATGGATTAAATTCTCTAATTAAAAGTATTGAATGGATTAATAAAACATGAGATCCAACAATATGCTGCCAATAAGACACTCATTTTAGCTTCAAAAACACAAATAGACTGAGAATGAAGGTATGGAAAAAGACATTTCAAGTGAATGGTCACAAAAAAAATCAGGAATAATTTTTTTTTTAAATTTTTATCAGACAAATCAGACTTTAAACGAAAAATGGTAAAAAGAGACAAAGAAAGTTCTTATATAATGATAAAGGGGTTAATACATCAAGAAGTTATAACAATTATAAGCATTTATGCACCCAACATTGGAGCACCTAAATATATAAAACAAAACCTAAGAGAGCTAAAAGGAGAAATAAGTAGTTGTACAAAAATAGTTGGGGACTTTTATATCCCACTCTTAACAATAAATACATCATCCATACAGAGAATCAATAAGGAAAAAGCAGACCTGAACACTATAGATCAAATAGATCTAACAAATATATAAAGAACATTCTATCCTACAACAGCAAAATACACATTTTTCTAAAACACATATGGAACATTTGCTAGGATAAGCCATATGCCACAAAAAAAGTCTTAGAAAATTCAAGAAGATTGAAATAATTCCAAATATCTTTTTTGACCACAATGGTATGAAATTAGGAATCAACAAGAGGAAAATAGGAAATTCATGAAAATATGGAAATAAAACAATACTCTCCTAAAAACTATTGGAACAAAAAATAAAGAGGAAACAAAAAAGTGCCTTGAGACAAATGAAAATGGAAACAACCTACTAGAACTATGGGATGCAGCAAAAACAGTTCTAAGAGGAAGTTCATAGCAATGAATGCCTACATTTATAATCAAGAAAGATCCCAAACAAACAACCTAACTCTACTCCTTAAGGAATTAGGATACAAACAAACTGAGCCCAAAGTTACCAGAATAAGGGAAATAATAAATATAAGAGCAGAAATAAATGAAATAGAGAACAGAAAAACAATAGAAAAGATTAACAAAAGAAGTGGTTCTTTGAAAAGAAGCAATATTGACAAATCCTTAGCTAGACTAATCAAGGAAAGAAGACAAATAACCCAAATCAAGAAAATTATAAATGAAAAAGACATTACAATGGACACACAGAAATTCAAAGGATCATACGAGGCTACTATGAACAACTATATTCCAAAAAACTGGATACCCTAGAAGAAATGAAAAAAAAAAAATCTTAGAAACATTCAACTTACCATGACAGAATCAGAAGAAATAGAAAATCTCAAGATCAGTTACACATAAGAAGATTGAATCAGTAATCAAAAATTCTCCCAACAAAGAAAAACCCAGGATCAGATCGTTTCACTGGTGAATTTTACTAAACATTTAAAGAATTAACACCAGTCCTTCCCACATGCTTCCAAATATCCAAGAGGATGGAATAGTCCTAAACTCATTTTATGAGATCAGCATAATCCTGACACATAACCCAGAAAAGGACACTACTAGAAAAAGAAAAATGACAGGCTAATATCCTTGATAAATATAGATGCAAAAATTGATTGATTGATTGATTGATTGTCTGAGAGAGAGGGTGAGACAGAGAATCCCAAACAGGCTCCCCCACTGTCAGCACATAGCCTGACACAAGGCTCAATCTCATGAACCAAAAGTTCTTGAGCTAAAATCAAGAGTCAGATGCTTAACTGACTGAGGCCCCCAGGTGCCCCTAGATGCAAATATCCTTAATAAAATACTAGCAAAGTAAAGTCAGCAGCACATTAAAAGGATCATTCACACATAATCAAATGGGTTTATCCCTGGGATGGTCCAAAATATGGAAATCTGCATGATACATCACATTAATAAAATGAAAGAAAAGAATTATATGATTATTTCAATAGATGCACAAAAAGCATTTAACAAACTTCAACATCTATTTATGATAAAAACAAACTAGGCATAGAAGAAACATATCTCAACATAATAAAGGCCATATACTTTAAGCCCACAGCTAAAATACTCAGTGGTGAAAGATTGAAAGCTTTTCTCTAAGATCAGGAGCAGCACAAGGGTGCCCACTCTCCCACTCCTATTAAACATAGAAATGGAAGCTCTTGCTATAGCAATCAGGTAAGAAAAAGAAATAAAAAGCATCAGAATTGGAAAAGAACAAGTAAAATTGTCTTTATAATCAGGTGACATGATTTTATACACATAAAATCGTACACTCAACCGACAACCTGTTAGATTTAGTCAAGGAATTCAGTAAAGTTGCAGGATATAAAATTAACATAAAAAAATCATAAGAATTTCTATACAGCAACAACAAATTTTCTAAAAAAAGAAATAGACTATCACATTTTTAATAGCATCCAAACAATAAAATATTTAAGAATAAATTTATCTAAGAAGTTGAAAAATCTCCAATCTTACAATTACAAGGCACTGATGAAAGAAATCAAAGTCACAAATACATGGAAAGGTGTCCTGTGTTCATGGATTAGAAAAATTAATATTGCTAAAATCTCAGTACTACCAGAAAACATCCATAAATTTAGTGTGATCTCTTTCAAGATTCCAATGTACATTTTAAAGGAGTAGAGAAAACATTACTAAAATTTATATGGAACCATAAAAGACCACAAATTGTCACAGGAATTCTGAGAAAGCAGAATAAAGCAGGGGGTACCACACCCCTGATTTTAAGCTATACTATAAAGCTACAGTCATCAAAACTGTATTGCATTGGCATAAAAACAGAACCAAATAGGCCAACAGAACCAAATCAAGAGCCCAGAAGTAAACCCAAGCATATACAGTCAATTAATTTTGACAAAGGAGCCAAGAATACTCAATGGATAAAGGACAGTCTTTTTCAATAAACAGTGCTGTGACAATTTAAAACAGAAAAATAAAACTGGACCCATATCTTACGTCACTCACAAAAATTAAATAAAATAGATTAAAGACTTGAATGTAAGACTTGAAACCATGAAACTCTTAGAAAAAAATACAGGCATAAAAATCCTTGACATGGGTCTTTGTAAAGATTTTTTGGATATGACACCTATAGCACAAACAACAAGACAAAAAATAAATAAGTGGGTTTACATCAAAATTAAAAAAAAAGTTTTTTCACAGCAAAAGAAACCAGTAAGGTGAAAACACAACCTACAAAATGGGAAAATAATATTCGCAAATAATATATCTGATAAGGAGTTAATACACAAAATATATAAAGGACTCATAAACCTGAATAAGAAAAAACAAACAAACAAACAAGAAAAAAATTTAAAAAATAAATAAAAAAACCTCAACAAACAACAATAAAAAATGCCCGCACACAATAAACAAATGATCCACTTTAAAAACGGGGAAAGTATCTAAATAGGCATTTCTTCAAAGCAGATATACAATAGGCCAACATGTACATGTAAAGATGCACAACATCACTGGTCATTAGGGAAATGCAAATTAAAACCACAATGAGATATCCCTTCCTGGCTATTACAATGCCAACAGATAACATGTACTGGCATAGATGTAAAGAAAAGGGAACGCTTGTTTTCTGTTGGTGGAATTATAAATTTGTACAGTCATTATGGAAAACAGTATGGAGGGTCATCAAAAAATTAAAAACGAACTACCATATGATCCAGAAATTCCACTTCTGGGACTATATCCAAAGGAAATGAAAACACTAACTTGAAGAGATATCTGTACCCTCATATACATTGTAGCATTATTTACAATAATCAAGACATGGAAACAATCAAAGTGTCCATCAATGGATGAATGTATAAAGAATTTGTGAATATACATACACACATACACATACACACACACACACCTACATACATACACACATAATTGAATATTATTCAGCCATAAGAAGTGAGGAAATCTATCATTTGCAACAACATGGATGGTCCTTGAACACGTTAAGTGATATAAGTCAGACAGAGAAAGACAAATACTGCATGATCTCATTCATATGTGGAATCTGAAACAAAACCAAAAACAAAACCCCCTAAAGGCAAACATAAAAAACTCATAGGAAAAGAGATAACTTGTAGTTACCAGAGAGATGGGGGAGGGGGAATTAGAGGAAGGTGATCAAAAGGTACAACCTTCCAGTTATAAAAAAAAAATAAGTACTAAGGATATAATGTCTAAAATAATAACTATAGTGAACACAGCTATATGACATATAAGAGTTTTTAAGATAGTAAATTCTCAGAGTTCTCATCACAAGAAATACTTTTCTTTTTTTACTTTTTTCTCTTTCTTTGTTCTTTTTATTGTATCTATATGAGAAGATAGATATTAGTTGAACCTACTGTGGTAAACATTTCACAATATATGTAAAGCAAACCATCTGCTGTACACCTGAAACTTATACAGTGATGTATGTCAATTATTTCACAATAAAATAGAAAAAAAATTGTCAATATAGAAACCCAATAGAATGTATTCAATTTTGGAATTAAGAGAATTTAGAAATTGGATGGCTATACAGTAAAGAAACAAAAGTCAACTGCATTTCCAGATACCATTCAAAAATCAGATTGAGGAGAGCCTGAGTGGCTCAGTCGGTTGAACATCTGATTCTTGATTTTGGCTCAGGTCATGATCTCAGAGTCATGAGATCAAGCTCTATGTAGGGTTTGTGTGGAGCCTCCTTAAGATTCTCTCTCTCTCTCTCTCTCTCTCTCTCTCTCTACCTTTCTCCCATTGCCCCTCTTCTCCTGCTCATGCTCTCTCTAAAAAAAAAAAAAAAATTAAAAATCTGCTTGAAAAAGGATATATATAATACCCAATATTATAAAGATGTCAGTTCTTCTTAAATCGACAAATTAGATTTAATGTAAGACTATCAAGTGTGAACTGTATTTTATTGTTGTTGTTGAACTTGACAAACTGGTTCTAAAATTTATGTGCAAGGACAAAGAGCCTAGAGCAATTAAGAAATACCTAAACAGGGGTGCCTGGCTGGCTCAGTCAGTAGAGCACACAACTCTTGATCTCAGGGTAAGGAGTTAAAGTCTCACGTTGGGTGTAGAGTTTACTTAATAGTAAACAAAAATACATAAAAAAGAAATATTTAAACAAAAAATAAGATGTGAAGAGGGTCCTTTTTTATTAAATAGCAAGTCTACTATAGCTGGATATAGGAATAGAGAACTAACTATCAGAAACTGATCTCTGTTTATAAGAGAAATGGGATAAGATTAAGCTGGCATTTCTGATCAGTGGGAAAAAGTTAAACTCTTAAATTCATGCTAAGACTATTTTATTTATGCAGATGGAAATAAATGAAATTATAGTTCTACCCAGCAACGCACAAAAAAATGTCAATTCTAATCCATTGAAATACATACATGCAAAGATAAAAACTTCAAAACTTTTAGAAAATAAAGTAGAAATATCTTATACCCAGTAAAATGAGGAAAGATATCTCAAACAAGATATAGGGGCACCTGGGTGGCTCAGTTGGTTGGGCAGCCGACTTGGCTCAGGGCATGATCTTGCAGTCTGTAAGTTTGAGCCCCTCCTCAGGCTATGTGCTGACTACTCAGAGCCTGGAGCCTGCTTCAGATTCTGTTCCCCCCGCCCCGTGCCTCCCCCACTTGTGCTCCGTCTCATTCTGTTTCTCAAAGATAAATGTAAAAAAAAAAAAAGATTTCTCAAACAAGATATAGAAAGTTTACTTAAAATTTTTTAAAGACTTTTTTATTTTTAAGTAATCGCTACACCCAACATGGGGCTCAAACTCCCAACTACAAGATCAAGAGTTGCAAGCTCCACTAACTGAGCCAGCCAGGTACTCCTCAAGACATAGAAAGTTTAAATGATAATGGAAAAGACTGATAAATTGAACTAGATTAAACTTTTAAAAAAGAACTTCACATCAGTTTGAAGAAATAATAAGCTGAGGCACTAACAAGATATTTTTCCTGCAATTGCAATTTATATAACTGATAAAGGGTTATTATTCAGAATAAACACAAAATTCATAAAATCACTAAGAATAAGATAAACTACACAAATATGGGAAAGAGAGGAATAGGCAGTTCATAGACAAGGAAATACAAATAATAAGCATATGAATAAATGAAACTTTAGTATCAATCACATACAATTTTTAAATGGTATAATATTTAATATAATCTTTAAAAATTTTAAAGTCTGATAATTTTAAGTGTGGCAACTATGCAGGGAAACAAAACTGCCTTAGTCTTCAGGTGAATGTATAAATTAATATGGGTAGAGGCTGTTGGTTATCTTCCAATATTTGTCTTTCTTCTCTTTCTCATTAGTAATTCTATTTTTAAATGGATCCATGGCCAGGTAGAATAAAGACTTGATTTCCAAGTTTCCTTTGCAGTCAGACATGGCCATGTAAGTTATGGCCAAGGGGGTATAAGAAAAAGTACTGTGTGTATCTTTGGGGAAGAGGCTATACACTTCTTGTGTGTGTGTGTATGTGTGTGTGTGTATGGGTATGTGTGTGTGCATGTGTGTGTGTTTTCCTTCTCCTTGACAGCCAAAATAGGATATACTGGCTGAAGCTTCAGAAACCATTTTAGACTTGTTGATGAAAACTGTATATTCGAGGTGACCTACACAATAGAAGGACCCTGCGTCTTTGACTCTGTGAAGTGTCTTATCATTTCTGGACTGTACACCTCCAAATATCTTGAACCTGAGATAAAAATGCATGACTTTAAACTATTATGATTCTTGATTTTTTATACTCACAGCACCTTAACCTAAACCTAATCCTAACCAATGCAACCTCATTAGAAAAAGGGTTGGCATTATCCCATAAAGTTGAAGACATACATAGCCTACATTCTCCTAAGCATATGCTTTGAAGTTACACATTCTTATGTGCACCAGGAAGCATGTACAAAAATATTCATAATAACATGATTCTTTTTTTTTCAATGTTTATTTCTTTAATTATTTTGAGAGAGAGAGAGAGAGCATGGCAGAGGAGGGACAGAGAGAAACACACACACAGAACCCAAAGCAGGCTCCAGGCTCCAGGCTCCAAGCTGTCAGCACAAAGCCCAACGCAGGGTTTGAACTCATGAATTACAAGATCATGACCTGAGCCAAAGTTGGATGCTTAACCAACTGAGCCACCCAAACGCCCCATAATAACATGATTCTAAGGCCAAATATTGAAAATAATCCAAAAGACCATGGGTAGGAGAATGGCTATTTCATTATAGTGTTTTCACTCAATGTTTGCTTCCAACACACAGCCTGGAATAAACTCAATCTCTAAAGAATCTATCAGCATGATACAATTTATAAAAATTCAACAATAAGGAAATTTAAACAATATATTATTTAGGGATACATCCTACCATTTATAAGTTAATGCAGCAGAATGATAAATTCAAATTTAGGATTGTCATTACCTCTGGTATGGGCAGGAGGGAGGAAGCAATCAGAGAGTGCTATGGGAGAGCTTCAAAATATGAATAAACTTCTCTATTTTTTTTATGCTAGGTGCCAGGTACAAGGATATTAATATTATTCTATTTGTTTAAAACTTACATTTATGTCTTACATAGTTTTTTGAACGTGTGAAAATTTTTTACAATAACAGTGGGAAAACCAGTGGGGAGGACAAAGCAGTGTGTGTGATTTTGAGGTGTGTGTGTGAAGTAACTCTATCTCTGGAAATGTGAAAAAACATAAACCTGACCATAACACTTAGGCTTAAGCACGACTGCTATGGCAGAGTACCTCTTTCTCAGCTTTTAAATATGCAAATGATTACCAAGGGCTTGCAATTCAAATGGACAGAGGGGACTGCCTCTTCTGACAGAGACTCTGAAAACCCAGTCTATAATCATCATATCACAACTGTCTGTACCACTGCTGTCATGTTCACCACCATCTCAATGTTGTTACTTTGTCTATTGTCTCTTAGGTTCCTGACAATTTACGAAAGTCTTTGTATTATTATCTCAACAATCCTCAACAATCCCGTGAACTAGATATTATTAATTCTTTATAAGATCTGCTTGAAGTCAAGCTCAGAGTAGGGAATGAATAAACTGGCCTTGTCATAGCTAGTAAACAGCAGTGTGTGCGTTCAAACCCAAGCACACTTGTTTCCAAAATGTGTGATCTTAACCATCATACTGCTTCTCCACAGCCCTCATTTCATATATGCCTATTTTTACTGTCGCCCCTTCAGGCACAATAATGAGTACCATGGTCTTTCTGAAGCAATATTCATGCCTTAAAGAGGTGACAAAAAACAAAGAATGTAGGAAAGATATAACTGATTACTGACAATACTTCTGAGAGTTTGGAAGATGAGACACAGAGAGAAAAGATCCAGGATATTCTGAAAAGTTGAGGGCAAAAGGATAGAAATGGAGTAAGACAAATTAAAATCAGGGAAATAAGCAGGGGGAAAAAAAGGATCAGGAGAATGAACAGAAAATAACAAGACCATCCTAAAGAATTTATTTTTTTCTTTTCCCCAGAAGCCTCTTTCCTCACCTTGGAATAGGTGTTTCATCTTCTGAAATGAGTTGGATAAATAAGAAGAAAAGGTTGAAAAGTAATTTCAAGTCCACAGAGCAAACCCTTGGATAGATTGTTTTTCCCTCAAAAGCCTTTCATCCAGGAAGCTTTAAGGTCTCATGGTTTTGGCAATAATTATGGCAGTGGTAATAATAATGCTGCTTACCTGGGATTTTCCCCTTGGCCGCGTGTGTATACCAATCAGTTTGTCACAATAATATCTTCAAGTTCTCATACTAATTTGCATAAATCCATTTGTTAGTCTACAGAAGTAAGGACGCTTTCATGCCCTTGGACCTCAGCGTATTTGGGGCTGTCTATCTTGGACATCTTCACTAATGAGGTACTTTTAGGTCAGAACAAAGAAGTTCTTGCTTTGACTTACTTTGTATATTTGAATATTTTAGCTGTGCATTTGAATGTATATATCACAAATATATGTAGAAATTTCTATGGGGTGTGAAAACTCAGATTGTTTGGTGGGAATACGACACTCCGTACTTGCAAAAATTCCTTAAAAATAGGATATTTACCTACTTATTAAAAGAGATAATTTTGGCACTGCTGGTTTGCAGGTGGGGTATGTGAGAGAACCCTTCCTCCTCTAAATTCAGTGACATATGTGTTGTCATGAGCCCTCTTATTTAACATCTATATGCATTCTATGACTTTTATAGCAATCACTGTACATTATAAATCATTTAATCCATCTTCTTATTTTAACCATGCGATGAGAGTTGAGAATAGGAGACAGAAAGGAGGCAACAGTTCATTCAACCTCTCTAAGGCCTGCCAGCACCAGGAAATGCAAGGGTAGGCTCAGATAATTCTGAGGCATGAGACAGATAGACAGTGGATATCACGGGAGGGGAAGCTGCAGGCCAGTGGTCCTGGAGGCAGAAAAGGGATGCAAAACGGGTTCCTTAAATCTTCATTTTAAGCATTCAGAATTATGCCTGTACAATGTTGATGAGAAATATATTATGATGAATTATGCCTGTTCATGTGTTTGTTTGTTTTTTCCAAAATTTCACAATAAACAGAGAGGCCAAAACCCAAGATGAATTTCTAAACTAGGGCAATGATGTGTTTAGACTATAAGGGCAGGACAGCTATTGTTAAAACTTCATGATAAAGCTCTTTAAAGGGGCTTTATCTTATCTTCAAAGCCCTATAGGGGAATGCTTTCTTATTTGCTTTCACAGTACTACAAGGACACTTGTTTTTATACGAAGAAAACTAGTTCTCTTATTTCTGATGCACTGGTGGACCTAATACTATGAAGCTTTAAAACCATTCTTGCATCAAGTCTTCTTTTCCTAATTATTATGATTTCATTGCTGCTGAGCAGAATAATATGCTAGATATTATCTTCTTAGCTCGTTTCAAAAGTTAATAAAAAAACAAAGTTTCTCTATCCTTTTGGTGACTACAACACTTAATTAACTTAGCCATTAATTCTTGTCAGTCATTATCACATACTGTATATGATTTCCTCTACACACTACATATGAAAGCAGTCAATTAGAATACCTATTAGTTGTTAGGCTACTGCATAAGGGAAAATTTCATACTATTTCACATAGAAGGTGCTTAATAGATGCTTATTTAATAAAAAATGCATGGACCAATCATTTGTATAGATTTAGCAGAAATGTAGCTTTTGGAAAAAATGGATTCTATGCTTATATTTTCCCCTCTGATTTCTTTTTAAAAAAAAAAATTTTTTAACGTTTATTTATTTTTGAGACAGAGACAGAGCATGAATGGGGGAGGGTCAGAGAGAGGGAGACACAGAATCTGAAACAGGCTCCAGGCTCTGAGCTGTCAGCACAGAGCCTGACGCGGGACTTGAACTCATGGACCGCGAGATCATGACCTGAGCCGAAGTCAGCCGCTTAACTGACTGAGCCACTCAGGTGCCCCCCCCACCCATGATTTCTTTCTAAAGCACATGGAACTATCATTTGAGAAGGTACATTGTCTAGATACTGTGTGGCTATATAACAATACAAATCCTACAAATCCTATACATCCCTTAGATAAAGAAGAAGAAAATAATTTTCAAGAGTACAAATTTTATGAGGTGTAGAACATTAATAGGAAAGACCTAATGGGAGAAAACCCTGAATTCTGGCTATGATTATTTAGTACTTAGCTTCTCATTTTATGAACAGATTCGAGCAATTCATAAAGAAGTGTTTGATGAGTTGCTAGAAACAATGTTGACAACATCCAGCATTTCCAAAGAAATGTAGGCCAAAAAGAAAGCCAAAAGTTGTTGAAACTAAATCAAACTACTAAGGCAAACTGCAAAACTAAATCACCTGATTCTAAAAGGAGAACGTTGGAAAAATAAAGGTAGAAATTCCACATTGATAGAACTGTACACTAATAAGGGTGAGTTGTACTATATGTAAATCATACTCTGATAAACCAGACTAATAAAAAGCCATTTTTATAACTATATAATATGTCATTATTAACATTTTTCTCCCATTACTATGACTTCAGTGAGACTATGACTTCCATGAGACTCATAACCGTACCAGAAGGGATGATGCTAAAATTAAAAATACTTGGATTAAGGTTAAGAGTACTGATTTTGATGTAGACAAATGTGGAAAACTGAGTTATGTTATGTTGTGTTACTTTGGGCTAATTTAACAAAACCCATATAAGCACCAACGGCATCAATGGCAAAATTAAGAAAAGAGTAAATGTATGACAGGGTTATTGTGAGAATTTATTATTGTAATGCTTATCACACACTTACCATAAAGCCCCAAACATTTGAATCATATATTACTTTCTACTGGGGCAACTGAAAAGGCTTCACAGACAAGGGTGAGTAGAAGGGACATTACTGGCAAGGAAAATAGAATGGACAAAAGGACTGAGACAAATAGGAAAAGGACATGTAGTTTGAATGCAGTACTGAATCTCTGAAAGGGAGAAAATGAAGATGCATCTAGAAATGTGGGATATCACCAGATGGTGGATGGTGTTAAATGTTATTTTAAGGAGTTTGGATTTTATTCAATGAGTAATAAAAACCACTTAAACATTTTCGATTAGTAGAACGACATGATTTAAGTGGTACTTTACGAAGATTAATTTGGCAGCAATCGATAAGGACACAGTAGAGGGGAGAATGGCTAGATATGGAAAGTTCGTGTAGGAGATTAATATCACATGTAAGTGACAATGAGGTCTTGAAGAAGAACGGTGGCGATGGTGACAGTAATAACAGAAAATGCATGAATATGGAGGATGTTTTGTAGGTAGAATTGATAGGATTTGGCTTGGAATTGGAGGATAGTAAGGGGTAAGATAGAAAAACAAATCAAAGTTGTTTTTGAGGTTTAGAACTTGGGCATCTTGGAATGTTCCTGAGCCATTATAGAGATTTTTATTGGATTTTATTGGTTCTATTTAAGATACTTTGTGTTTGAGATATAAACATGAAGGCTATCCAAATGGGGTTTCTGGCCAGTTTATTGTAAATGCAGCTCTGAAACTAATGAAAGCAATTGGGATATAGTTTTGCATTTTTCTGATTTATAGAGATGACTGAAGTAGAGAAGTGAGGACAGAGCTTTGAGGATTCTTGCATTTACAAGACAAAATGAGAAAGCCAATGGGACACAGAATATAATGTTTCTGAGAAACCAACTTGAGTAAATGTATAAAGTCAGGAGCTTGATTAATGAAAGTTCAAGAGAGTAAGGGGGGTTAGTGATAGTGTAGAGACAGTGAAGAGAGATGACTTATTTAAGAATAACTATTCTTAGGGTGCCTGGGTGGCTCATTGGTTAAACATCCAACTTTGGCTCAGGTCACGATCTCATGGTTTGTGAGTTTGAGCTCCGAGTCAGGCTCTCTACTAACAGCTCAGAGCCAGGAGCCTGCTTCAGATTCTGTGTCTCCCTCTCTGTCTTCCTCTCCCCTTCTCATGCTCTGGCTCTGCCTCTGTCTCTGTCTCTCTCTCAAAAATAAATAAACATTAACAACAACAACAAAAAAAGAATAGCTATTCTCTTGGCTTTTGTACTTTGGTGCCCAAACAATTATCCTCCTACTTTTCTGACCAAAGAGATTTCTTAACCACCAAACTGTTGACTTTTTCTTGGTCATCATTGTAAGTCATCGCTACGTTACTGACTTCTTGAAAGTCCTTTACTAATACCATTTATGTAAATAAGCACAAATCTGTATTTCAAATCCTTATCTCTTTCTTGAGTCCTAACTTGTCATTTATAACCATCTATATAGTCATCTTCACATGTCATCACAAACTCAAACTGGGCATGTACCAATAGTACCTTCTTGCCTAAAGAACATCTCTTCTGGCTTCATCATTTCACTATTCCCTCAGTGTTAATGCTAAGTTTATGTGTCAACTTGACTGGGCAAGACTTTTGACCAAATGTTATTCTTGGTGTCTCTGTAAGAGTGTTTCTGGATGAGATTAACATTTACATTGCTAGACTGCATAAAGCAGATCATCCTCCCTAATGAAGACGGACCTCAACTGAAGATCTCAGTAGAACAAAAACATGGGGTAAGAGAGAACTTGTTCTTCCAGAGCTGGAACATCAGTTTTTTCCTTTCCTCCAAGTGAGATTTACAACATACACTCTCTTGGTATACAAGGCCTTCAGGCTCAGACTGGAACTATATCACTGGTCCTCCTGGATCTCCAGTCTTACTGACGGTAGATCTTGGGACTTAGCCTCTATACTGTATAAGTTAATTCTTTACATAAATCCAATTCTTTGGCTCTGTTTTTCTGGAGAACCCTAACTAATATACCCAATCACTCCAGTTTCAAATCTTACAAGGAACTTTGATTTCCCCCTCCTTGACTTTAATCATTTTTAAGTTCTGCAGCTTCTGTCACCATGCCTAATTCTCTTTTCTCTTTCCATTGACACCACTTGAGGGAGCAATAATGAAGTCTTGTCCAGTCTATACTCCTGTTTCACCTCATTTCAATGAGTTCTACTTGTAGCTGCCAGATTAGTCTACTTAAAAAACAAAACAAAACAACACATTTTTTTGGATCAAAAAACTTCAGTGACTTCTGTATATTTAATTAATTCAAATGTATTAGTCTTTCAATAAATATACTTCATGAAATAGCTCCAGTTTTTCAGAGGGAACAAAAACTCTTTTATTTTGGCTTGAAACAACTAAGCACCCAAGGACAAGATAAGAGGAGATGGTAAGGAGAAGGGAGTTGAAGGAAGAAACTGGTTTAGCAGCTGTAAAACTAAGTCAACTAATTTTATTGAAGACATAATATATACAAGAAAAAACACTCAATCTGGTCAAAAGTGGCCGAGCAAATTCAACGAACAAGAAAGATCATTACTATTGAAGAGACTTCTCTTTGAAGAAAAAGATTTCAGAAGATACTAGAGAAAGATGATCTCTAGAAGATGTATAATACAATGTTATTTATCCTATTTGATTGGAATTCATGGTAAAATTTCAGTACTAGGTATGACCCTACAGGATGGATATAGAAAAATTAGATAATGCGTATGCTTAGGAGAGTGAGCATAATGTTGAATAAAGGATATGGATTTCATGTTATTAAAGTCCACGCTATATTTCATATTATATGAAATATTATTTCATGTTATCTGAAATGTTAGTGAAGGAGCTGTTAATGTTTTGCTTGGAAATGAAAAGATTTAGCAGGACCTAATGATTTCAAATATATAAAGGGTAATCAAGAAGACAGGCAATTTAACTTGTATAGTATGGCCCAGACAAGCACATTAGGACCTGTGGATTAAAAGAAGATAGCTTTATGCTCACGGAAGTGTCTCAAGTGCTATCAAAAGGTGGATTAGGTTGCTTCAGAAAAGACTGAGTTTTTTTGTCATTGTAATTTTTACATTTATTCTGAGTGAATACCACTCAGAAGAAATATTATAGGATTAATTCAAACCTCAAGAAGAGTGTTGAGACACATGATATCTAGAATGTCTTCCAAACCATGGTAACCAGGATCCAGTCTTTCTAAAGCAGATTCAGCCCAATCCCTTTAACATTACCATAGGTTCCTGCCAGACATGACTACTCAGATTCCCTTAGTTTTACACACCAGCTCAATTTGCTGTTTTTGTCCTTTCCTTGAAATGCTTTTTGACTGACAAACTCTACCAGTTGGAATTGTACCTACTAATTAAGATCCAATCTAGATTATTCCACCTTATTACATGTCTCCCAACTTAAATATCTTCTCCTTGTTATCCAAACTAAATATGATGTTTTCTTATCTATCTATCTATCTATCTATCATATAATTTATTGTCAAGTTAGCTAACATACAGTGTATACAGTGTGCACTTGTCTTCGGGAGCAGATTCCCATGATTCATCTGCTTACATGTAACACCCAGTGCTTATCCCAACAAGGGCCCTCCTCAATGCCCATCACCCATTTTCCCTTCTCCCTCACCCCCCAAATTAACCCTCAGTTTGTTTTCTCTACTTAAGAGTCTCTTACAGTTTGCCTCCCTCTCTGAAACTATTTTTTCCCCTTCCTCTCCCCCATGGTCTTCTGTTAAGTTTCTCAAATTCCACATATGAGTGAAATTGTCCATTCATCAACTGCTGGACATTTGGGCTTTTTCTGTAATTTGGCTATTATTGACAGCGCTGCTATAAACATTGGGGTACATGTGTCCCAATGAATCAGCACTCTTGTACCCTTTATGTAAATTCTTAGTAGTGCTATTGCTGGGTTGTAGGGTAATTCTATTTTTGATTTTTTCAGAAAGAAATTAGGTATGATATTTTTAAATAACAGAGCACCAGTGAACATGATAGAATACTGAAAAATCTTTGTCTTATAACCTTTCTTCTCTGTCTCCCTTTCTTTTCTTTTTCCCTTCCTTCATCTTCCTTCCTTCCTTGCTTCCTTCCTTCCTTTGTTCCCTCTCTCTCTCTCCTCCCTCCTCCCTCCCCTGTCACGTTTGAATATGAATAGTTGACTGGCACAAGTTCTAGTGGTTTCAGTTATGAAAGAAGAAAAGAAGACCAAACTAAAATGGAAAGAAGGTATTGTTTCATAGCCTTGAAGTGTTGAATGAATTAAATTCACCGTAGGTTATTTAAGGAATTGGTATGTTATATTATGACAGAGTCAACATCTATTGTTTTTGAATGGACATGGAAGGTAAAATAACCAAGAACACAGCTCTGGGAGTTGGAAGGGATTTGAAGGGATATAATCTTCTGTCTTAAGGCAAGAAATGTAATCATTTCCTTCATACAACAGAGGCAGAAGCTAAGCCCCCTATAAAAGAGAAAAGTATAGGACAACTTGGTAATATATGGATCCATTTAACATCAGAGGGTGCCTGTCTGACTCAGTCAGAACATATGACTCTTGATTTCAGGGTCATGAGTTTGAGTGCCACGTTGGGTGTAGAGGTTACATAAACAAACAAACAAACAAACATTTAATATTGGATCCCAATAAGAGTATATGATGGATCAAAATAGTGCTTTCATATTTACAAGATGCTTTTATGTACAATGTGTCATCTGTTACCACAACAGTGATGTAGACAGACATTGTAATCCTCATTTGCAGATAAGAAAACTCAGAGTCAATGAGGCTGTTACTAAGAACTTGAACATTCTAATCCAGTAATTTTTCTACCATATCAAAAAAGATTCACCAGGGGGGCACCTGGGTGGCTCAGTTGGTTAAGCATTTGACTTTAGCTCAGGTCATGATCTCATGGTTTGTGAGTTCGAGCCCCATGTCGGGTTTTGTGCTGACAGCTCAGCACCTGGAGCCTGCTTCAGATTCTGTGTCTCCCTCTCTTTCAGTCCCTCTCCTGCTCTTGCTCTGCCTCTCTCTCTCAAAAGTAAATAAACATAAATTTTTTTTAAATGATTCATCAGTAATTTAAAATGAAAGTTTATTTACTTTTCATTTTTGAGAAGCAATGACACTAAGCAGAAATTTGTTCCCTTTATGATTGTGACAAATTACAAGGGGGAATAGGCTTAGAAATACAGTATTATTAATAGTATTACTACTAAGTAATACTATTCATTAATGATCTCATCCAAGGTAACAAACAATCTCATCCCATTTCACAGATGGGCAAATGAAAATAAGTGTGCAATAAAAAAAAAAAAAAAAAAGGAGGGGTCACAAAAGAAAAAGAAAAAGAGAAAAGAAAAAGAAAAGAAAAAAGAAAGAAATAGGGCCTAGCAGTTGCTTTAGTGATGAAGGCGTAGGTTTTAAGAAAGAAGTAATTGTTGAGACTGAGTGCTACCATGAAACAAGGAGCATTAAGATGATGCAAAGATCATTTGATTTTGCAATCAGGAAGAAACTGGTGATGGCCAAATTTAGTCAAAAGTAAAGGAGATGACCACAGAGATGAATTCTGTTTTCAGAAATTTGGCCCAAATGAAGAAGAAACTTACTTATTGGTAGTGGGATGACACTGTAAAATAGAAAAAAAAAAATGAATAAAATGAAGCCTTATGCATTTAAGGCAGAGAGCAAAGAATGAACGGAGAGGTAGTGAAATGGCAAAATAAGATCGATATATCAGGGCTGATAAAGTAGAATATTTAAAAAATAGGAAAAAGAGCACACAGATGGAGAGAGAGGAAAGAAAAGACTGGGGTAGTCGGTGTTATTGGAGCTTCTCCATAGATCTAGAATAATGTTTAGCTTGAACTAGTATTTGTTTTAGGAGGGATAGTGTGAAGAGGAGAAAAGGGAAGATGAAAATGCTGATGCCTAAGGGTTCTAGTTTATCTGGCAGAAGAAAGTGAGAAGAAGCTAAAAATATCGTGAGACTTAAAAACTTGAAAAGAATGGAAAACTCTTTTCATATGTATTATGGAATGTATATGAGTTATTCAGAAAGAATTTGATACAAATATTTCCCAGCAGCACCAAGGACTGAGTTGATATTAGAAAGCATGGCTCTGATGGTCTATGATTTTCTTTACAAGTAGCTTGGGGCCTGGGAATATAAACAGGAATTAGACCATGCCTATTATCCTGATTACAGGTTTAGTACATAGTTTTTTGATATAACCTTGGAATGAGCTTCCAAGGGAGATTAACAAATCTCTATTTCTTCAAATCTCCAAGGATAGAATGAACAATTAAGTTCCTTTGAGTACAGTCAATCTGTGAATAATTTCAATCACCATATAACAGATTATTCTCCTTTAAATAGACAAAGAAGAGATTATTCCTTCTAACCATGCTGTATTTTCCATTAGTTCAAATATTAATCTCTGCATGCAATAGGTGCTTAATAAATGTTTGCTAAATAATTCTAATTGCAAATAAGCTTTGGAGAGATCGAAGGACCTTTAGTGAGGCTTATGATTTTCTGCTAAAGACTGCCTTTTCATCATTAGTATATTTGTTTCACTATTTTTCTTACATATTCTATTAATTTAAATTCACATAGTCCTTGGCTCTAAAATCAACTTGTATTTCAACTTCAGTAAGATTAATACCTAGAATTCACTGCACCTTATTTTAAGTTAAGTTTGTCATACAAAATATATGACTCCATGTTAGACTCCAAGACTTAGAATTGGGAGAGATTTTGCTATGTAGAAAAATATTCTTTTAAATTTCACATTATTCATCTTTTGCCAGTTGACTTACCTTTAAAGACAGTATCATTTCATTTAAGCTGTACATTTGTTATTATTTGGAGTTTCATAATGATACTAAAAAATGTAGACTGCAACTCTTTTTCTCCTATTGAATCTAGCTACTAAAATCATCTCTTTGTAATTTGGAAATTTTCCACAGTTCTCTGACCTTCTGAATAGATAATGTTTGCAATTCTTCATTTTTTTTCCATATCAAAGAAAAATAAGCCCTACAGATATCCCTCAGTTTGGAGTTTGTCTCTCACTTAGTGTAAAAAGAATTGTTTTAACTTTTTCTTTGAGACTACAGAGAGTAGAAAACATTTTCATATTAATTTTTACATCTACTGCCTTCAATCCTGAGTTTATAAAAGCATAATGGAAAATACTGGAATATAGCAGGTTAACGGACCCATTTTGGAGCACTTAGTTACCTTGAATAATTATTGAGACCTTTGGTTATTATCTGTATCAACTCTTTTGAGGTTCATCCACCTCTCTTTTCCATCTAAAGGAGACCTTGGTCCTTGTGACTTCAGAAAGGACAAGCCCAAAGGTCCCAGCTGCGTCCCCCTTTCATTCCCTAATCTGAGTCATCTCACTCACCTCCTAAGGCCACATATCTCTTGCTGTTCTCTGTTGCATGAAGTGGCCTTTATGCTTCAGAAAATTTAAAGGTCATTTTCCTTTCTTTGAAACCTCACTACGTTTTGTTACTTACAGTGTCAGTTTCAGTAAAAGAAAACAGAGAGGTGAATTGTTATTTCACTGGTGATAACCAGAGCTTTGGGGAGTACCTCTGAGAGTTGTTTTCAACCCTGGGTCAAATGCCATTGTCCTAGACTGAGTTCTCTTCCCATTTTAACTCCATAAACTAAAACCCAACAGTGGTATGGTATTCCGGGGGAGAAATGAAAGTTGTTCCATATGAATTTTTTTCATCACAGAAAATATTTAAAAAGAAGAAAAGAAGTGAGCTTACTGATCAAACAGAATTAAAATTAGGATAGGGCTAAAAGATTCTGACCTTTGAAACAGAGTTCTTAGAAAAATATTGGGAAATTAACACCCACCACAGCTTGACAGAAATGTTCTTTCTTAGAAAAGTCATTAGATATTTATCTAAAGTTGAGGTTTTTGGGGTTTTTGGTTTTATTTTGTTTTGTTTTTTGCAATAAATAGAAAGCAACAGGTATTATGTTATATATTGTTTTTTGTTTGTTTTGGGCTTCTATTCTTTTCTACTATTGATAGTAAGATCATATAAAAAATATGGCATCTTTTCTAACCCTGCAAAATACATTTTCCAAGCCTGTTAACGCTGTAGCTTTATAGAATTACATTCTGATCTATTATTGTATAATCGTTACATACCTGAATGCTGCCTTTCTTTCATTTTCTCACATCAGCTGGTTACTAATCGCATGAAATGAATACTGATTGGATGGTATCTGCTTGCTGTGAATTCTGATTGGCTAGATGCTTAGAAGCATGAAGGTCACTTGCTGAATTGTTTTGTAATTTTAGTCAATATTATCCCTTGTTCTCTTGCAGACCTGATTTTTGAGAGCGGTATTTAACAACAAAAAACCCTCAAAACTGAAAATCAGAATTCTAACCAAGAGCCCTTGTTTCCTTCCAATCTCCAAAGCAGAACTCCAAGTACAGAAATTACATTATTCTTTTTATGGCACTTTCTTTTAAATAGTCACACAAGACAACTTTCACATAGATAGGTAAGGAAACCCACCTATATGTGACGAGGTGTCTAAAGGTGAAGATGTCACTAACAATGGAAAAGTGTGAACTGGAGGTCTAAAGTGTACCCATCTTAACCACTTGTAGACTCTTGGTAAAAAATTTTTTCTCTAGAAAAGAAAGGCAATTTGGACACATTAATGACTTCACATTGTATTCATCATTAAAGGAGGGAGGAGCTATAGAATAAAACTGAATCATCACTCTATCCATTCCGCAGCTAAAGAAGGGAGAGAGTTGGAACATTCTCAGCCTCTCAGAGACAGTAACATCTCATGCAACTGGTACATGTGGAAGGATGAACTGTATAGAGAAGAAAACATTTACAGACAGACAGGGATGGGAGGCAAATGTAGGAAATGCAGACAGTATGACTCTTGTTCAGAGGTATACCCGCCAAGTTCCCTAACTTCCTATTTTAGGAACTGAACTTCAAAATCATCAGAATGCATCTTGTTAGTTCACCCTGATTTTGAACTCTGTCTCATAAGGCAGACGTTCCTTATTTATGTACTTATGTATTCATTCATTCATGTATTTATTTATGCATTTATTTAAAATGAAAGGAGGGAAAATCCTCCAAATTACACAATTCTTGTGGTACATATGAAACAACAGAAAAGGGAGAACCCAGAGGTTCCCATTTTCTACCCTCTTTGACTGGTTTCTCATTTTTTCAATCACTCCCTGTGTTCCTTTCCCCATCATTGCTCATTCTCTCTCTTTGCTCTTCTTTCCCCCTCTGAGCCTCCACCTCTCATTCCTCCAGCCTCTCCAATTACCAGCAGTGCTGATTGTATTTCTCCTTCTTCTCTTTTTATCTTTCCTACTGTCTCTGCCAAGGCTTTTGAAGTACTCAAGATTTTTTTTTTTTTGTTTTTTAACGGCTTCCTCCTTTTCTGTTTATCTTCTTGTCACTGTCTTTGCTTGCCTTAGCCTCCTCCCGTGGGCGAATTGTTATCTTCTTTCTCTGTCTTAACCAATCATTGCTCATGGAGGCATTTTTTTAATCTAGTCTAAGAGAGTATGAATAGTATCCAGGAAGGTCATTTGAGATTCTATTTAAAAGTGAAGCAATGGAAAATCAAACTTTTCAATATCATTTTCTTGCTGCTCTTGCTAAAACCAAAATACAACAGAAAATGAAATCCAAACTAAAAACCTGGCTTCCTGGGTCACAAAAAGGAAAACAGAGGTGGATCACCTTAGCCATTATAGGACAATCCCAACATCTAAGGTGATATTTAGCAGCATAAGTAAATTAATTGATGGGCAAATTACAAAATATATTTTGATTTTAGGTTTTGTGCTCTTCAGTGTTAAGATTTCTAATAACCATGTCTTCAGCCAACACATATTTACAGAGAGGGCTGCCTACAGGGACAGTTGTCCAGAATAAGTAGCTAACGTTTAGTCAGAGAAAGAGTCATGTAGAGGGAATAGCCTTCGTCATGTGAGGACAGTATCTTCTAGGGACAATAAATTATTAGGTTAGCTAGGTATGGTTCCCACATTTGGTGCCTGCAGGGAGAAGAAGGACAGGTAAGACATGTGTCTCCAGATAGTCAAGGGTAGAGCCAGAGTGTTATCTGTGTCAGCACAAAGGTAGTAATATTAACATAAAGGTAATAAGAAACTATTGATGGTGTTTAAACAGAATAGGCACAGGCCTAATTTATGTTGTAAAATAATTGTTTTTACAACAGTGTAGAAAATTAACTGGAGGAATGTCAGGCAGGAAGTAGGGAAACTAGTTTTGAGGCTCTTGTGGCATTCTGCATAAAACAGTATAAGAAGTTGAGATATTTGAGAGATATTTAAGTCACAAACTTAGTGACAAATTGGGTATGGAGAACAACTAGACAAGGACGACATTCAAGCTTCTGGCTTGCGTGAATGGTGGTGCCACTCAGAAAAAAAGAAAATTCAAGAGTAAAAATTTTGTGAATAAAAAGCATGATGAACTTCATTTTGTACATACTGAATTAAAGTTAATTTTGGGAAATGCAAACGGAGATTTTTTTATCAAAGAGTTACCTATATGGGCCTACCACTCAGGGTAGGGATATAGACTGGAGTTAATTTTTTGGAAAGTATAGAATGTGAATAGAGATGTAAATAATTTGAATCATTCAGGGAGAACAGGTACAATTAGAAGAGTCAGCCATTTTCATCCATTTTACAATTGTTAAACATTTAATGAGTGTCTACTATAGGTACAGTGAGATAAGAGAGCTTAGTTTTGTGGTAAGGACAAAAAAAATAAGGAACCATGCTAGCCAATTCATTCACATATTTCCTTATGCATTTAATAAATATTTATTACATGATTATTACTCAGAATCCAGTAAGTCAGGAAGTAAGATTAGTAAAGCCTCTATGGTAATGAAAAGTAATTTCCAGTGTAGCTCTTTTTAGGAATAAATATTGTAGTTCGGGAGACAATGAAATAAAAACATGTTAGAGTGCTATAATAAAGGCATGTATACACTGAAATAGTAGCATAAATGAAGAGTGACCTGAGGGATCTATACAGGTTCTAGGGGAAGGTAGGTAATCTCAGGTAAAGTACTTGGCATGTACAAAACATAGAGGAGTAGAACTGCTTATGGTATTCCATAGCTAGTGAGCAGTCTTGTGATTAAAGTATATGTGGGGATTAGTTGGAGATTAAGATGGAAATACAGACTAAATTGGAATATAAAGAGCCTTGTAAGAATCAGTGAGGAAATGAACTGTAAGGAAGTGCCTGAAGGCACTTGAGCCAAAGAGTTTTCACTAATAGACTGATATGTTCAAACACGTATTTTACAGAAGATATTCTGGTCACTTTAGGGAGTATGGATTGGTTATGACAGAACCTGGAAATAAAACACTTAAGATAATTTAGATTTTTCTTTTCTTTTTTCTTCCTTCCTTCCTTCCTTCCTTCCTTCCTTCCTTCTTCCCTTCCTTCCTCCCTCCCTCCCTTCCTCCCTTCCTCTCTTCCTCCCTGCTCGCTTGCTTGTTTGCTTCATGGTAGCTATTATTTAACTATCTTGGCTTAAAAAAATCAGTACCAAGAATAAAGTGCTACTGTAACAAAAAATACACAATGTAATATTGACTTAGTGGTTAATTGGTGAACAAACTGAAAGTTTGGTGGCCAGTTAAGGACTAGATGTATGACCTCTGACAGGAATTAGCAGCAAAAGAGTTGGTAAAACTGTCACCTGTGTTAACTTGTGAGGTAGGCTACATGCGTATGGAATGAACAGATTGAAAAGGTGTTCAAAATCTTTGTGTTTGCTACTACTGTTGCCTGTGGTAACCATCCTCTAACATGGTCCTCAATGATCCCCATATCCTGGTATTCATAGGTTGTACCCATGTCATACTAAGGCTGTAATGTGTGACCAAAAGCATATGGTAGAAGTGACTGCATCACTTCTAAGATTAGGTTATAAAAGGCTATGGCTTCAGTCTTGGGTACTCTCTTGCTTACTCACTCTCTTTCACTTTATTTGAACCATGCATTCATGAAGAAGCTAAGTCATGAGTAACCCAATGGAAAGTCCCAAGTAGTGAAGAACTGAAGCTTCCTGCCAAACAGCCTTGTGGATGAGTTTGAAAGTCAACTCTTAGTCAATTCTCTAGAGACTGTAGCCTCAGTGGACAGTTTGGCTACAATCTCATGAATTATCCTCAGAAAGGAGTACCCACTTAAGCTGCTCCTGGATTCCAAATCTACATGAGATGATAAATGTTTGCTATTTTCAGCCAATTAAAAAGAATAGATTTGTGGTCAATTTTTTATTCAGCAATATGTAACTAATACAGTTGCCTTTGGAAAAGATGAGCAAAAGAGAGAATAGGCAAGTCTGCAAGCAGAAACAAAAGAAAACAGAGTCCAGAAATTTGGAGCTTTGAAGGTTTGGAAGATTCAACTGCTTCTTGATCCATAATAGTAGGAGATGGGATTTTAAAAGACTTTGAGTAATAAAGGACCAATAAAACCTTTCAGTTGATTAAAGAGACTCAGGAGAAAAGTCTAACTAAGGGTGGGGCCTCAAGGTAACTACCATTAAGTTGTTGGGGAAAGGATGTAGAGCCTCAGAAAGGAAAAGAAGAAAAACATGTTTGAGGAATATGTCCCAAAAGAACATTGAGCATAGTTATTAGCACATGTTGCTGACTAGAAGCAAATAGATCAGAAGCCTACTAAGATGTTGCAGAAAGTATATCACCAAATAATGAACTTAGGCTGAAAAATTCAGAATTTCTTAAAAAAAGTAATTCTTGAATTTGTAACTGAGAAATTGGATGAAGAATTCAAGTCAGATTTTTAAAAAATCTTTGAGCTACCATGAGAAGATGTTGAGCTGCAAAAGTTGTGCAGTCTCCAAGGTAAGCATATTTCCAAATTCCCACTTCAGATGACGTCATGAAAATGGAGCTTGAAGTGATAGCCTCCTTTCCCGCTACAGAGGGTAGAACTAGGAGCCACTGAGAAAAAGTGGGCAACAACACAAAACCAGAAGCTCAATAACCACCATGTTGGGGCAGGGGAGTTTTACAGCATAACACACAGGGAAGTTTTGGAATTGCTTTGGACCTGTAACCAGTATGTGTCTCCCATTCATCCCTTTCCCCAGTGAAAGAATTTATTGAGAGTATACCTACTCTGATCCATCATTGTGTATTAAGTATACATATGATGGGATAGGTGAGAAGACCGACAAGTTATTTTTTTATTTCCTCATTTGTTGGGCTGGAAGGAACAGTATCTGGTCCTCATGGGTAAGACTGGAATTTTAGGTGCATGCAGTGTCTGGGTTGCCTCACCGAGGGAAGAGGTGATGGTATTAAGTGTGAAGTATAGGACCAACTGGATGGAAGGGCTGACTGAAGCACAGAAAATGCTTTGTGTTTACCATATTTCATTTCATTTCCTCTTCAGCCTTCCCTGCAGAGTCAGTTCTGGCCAATGAATTGTGAGTGCAAGTGAAGTGTGGTTTTTCTGGGCTGAGGTAGTTATCAGCCAGTGGCTTTCCCTGTACTCCCCATCTTCCCACTTTATGGTGACCTTGAAGGCCACTTTTTAGGATGGTAGAGCTACAAAGCAGAGGAAAATGATACACATAAGACTGTAACGTGAGGGAGGAATACAGTTTTATTGTGTTAAGCCACTGAGATTCCAGGGACTGAAGTGGCAGGTAAGGCTAATTTCTCCTGGCTGACTTAGATTCCTTTCTCTTAGCTTCTCCACCTCACATAAGAATAGTATATATATATATATACATATATATATATATATATGTATATATATATATGTATATATACACACACACACACCCATACATATATATGTACATATATATACATACATATATATATGCATATATATGTATGTATGTATATATATATATATATATATATATATATATCTATCTACTAAAGAAATAATGTTATTAGAATTACTATCCTCAAAGTTTGGAAAACATTTAACCAGATATAGCTTTACATTGTTTAATTTATAAAGAAATTTCTTAGATGAGTTGTGAATTTATGTTTATGTTATGCTATGATTATTTATCAGGACTTACTTTACGTATACACTGAGTTCTGCACCAAACCTACAAATGACACTTCTGATATGGGACCTTTAACACAGGTATATTTTGCAACCAGGAGAAAATGTTTAAGTATACAACTTCTTTCTATTTAAACCATTGAATGGAATGCCTTTCCTATCACTGTATACATGAAAATATTCAAACTCTTCAAATTCTTCTAGCTTGCCAGACTTCTATTTTCCTTCTAGACTTTTCTGTACAGAGATCCAATAAGAAATTGTATGTGTGTGATTTTTCTAAAGCCAAATATGTATTTCCTCTGTAATCAATCTAGATGAATTTCTCTTCTGATAATATCTACATTGTCCTTTCTCCTCTACAAATATGAGAAGACCCATCTCATCCAAAAGCTTTCTAACTACATGGAGAGAAGATAAATGTAAACCACTATAAATGGGTGACTTATTTATTCCTTAATTAATGATAACAAAATCACCTAAAATTTTTCACCTCAAATGACCCCAAATATTCTATGAATAACTTATTTAAATTATGAGCTACTATATTTCCCTTAAAATGAGACAGTAAATTCTCTTTATATAGCACTTAATTTGGTTCCCTGTGCACATGGAAACAAGCATATGTAAAGAGTAGTAGCAGGGCACAAGTGCTTTTCCCAACTTGCTTCTGGGACAAGTAAAACGTTGGCCATCAAAGCAGAGAACAGAATGGCACCAGGGTAAGGAGTCCTTGATAATGATTAAGTGTGGGTGGATTTTGCATGAACTCTTTAGAAAGAGTAAAATTTTGAAAATTAGAGAATATAAATTTAACAGTCACATAGTGACTTCTTCATGTACTTTTATGATTTCCTTCATTTTTACTTCATTTCCTTCATTTTTCCTTCATTTTTACATTTTACATTTATTTTACTTCAATTATCAACATGGCTGATATTTTGTAAGATCTGAGTTGATAACGGTTCTTAGAGTTGAGTCATCCAGATGCTCTTGCTTGTTTTCATCAACATCATCTATTTTGTTCTCTTACCTATGTTCTTATGACTGTCTAAAAATGTATCTGAAAACAATTAAAACTCTTTCACCCTTCTGGATGTTTTGATTCCCTTTCTCTCGTAGTGTTCCCTTCTCTCCAATAAAACCATAGCTTTTCTTAAATGGGAGAAACACAGTGATATCAAATACTGGCAATTCATTTCTTAAAGGATATTCAATTTTCACACTAAATGAGTTGTTCTGAGGATGAGACTACAGTTCAAGATAGGTGGTAAATATAACTGAAGAAAGTGAAAGAAATTCACAGGTGGAGAAGAGAAGAAAAAAAGTGGGGGAAGTGAATAATTTATGTTCTGTATATAATACAAATGAACAGAGAATAAATCTTGGTTACATTCCTGGTGACTTTCTGTTTCAAGAAACACCAACCACCACAATTACAGGTTGCACCATATTTCAGTTAGTATGGTATTTAGAAGGGACTTCTTCCCAAGAAGCCATAAGTAATCTGACAAATATCACTATTCAATAAATACTATTTTCAGTTTGTACTAATGACAAGTCTTCTTGAAAACTCAGCTTGATACTGGACACTACATTGGTATTATACCTGGCTACTAAATCCACAATTTCATGTGAATCTTCTTGTTTGAGTTCTCTTTCCATGTTATCTTTGTCCATTTATCAATAATTAAAAAGTAATCTATCAACACACTGGGTTCATATGATTAGTCTTCTCCATAGTGAGAAAGAAAAAAAAAATCTTTATGTGCTAGAATTTCTGACTACAACCTTGTATATCCTTATTGTCAGTGATCCAGGCACGTGTTGTAAGGGCTTGTGATATGTCTATTTCCAGGAGGGAATCCTTTTTTTTTTTTTTTTTTTTGGTACGGTATTTTGTCACTAACTTTTTTCTTTGATTCTTAGATGAAAACACTGCACAAAACCAGCTTGTTTTGTAGTACTGGTTTTTAGCCATCACTATTGATAATGAAAAGTGGATCGAATCTAGGCTAAGGACTTGACTTACAGCAAGTTAGAGGGACTCCGGATAAATATAAGATCTTGTTAGGGGCATCTGTTACTCAGTAAAATTATCAAAAAGAGCATTCCATGTATATTTCAGGGCTTTAATGTAAATGGAGACCAGTTGTTGTATAGAATGGGCATTTAGGATCAGCATTAAGATCTGGAGAGGTTTCGGAACTGTGTTAAGATGACTCACAAAGAGGTTTCCATGAAGATCAAATCCACTTCCTAAACAGCTTCCATGCAGTGGACAGAGATTTAAAAAAAAACATTCCTTCATTGATTCCTCCTTGAAATGTAATCCAGTCAGTGAGATAAAAATCTCCTTGCACTTGAGTCTTATTTGTCATAATTATGCATCTTTAGGGTTTCATAATGACCAATTTAATCACTTTGCTGTTTAGAGGGCTATAACAGCCAATCATGATAATAGGTTTGGTATTTGGTAGGAACCATTTAACACCCAAGAGCCCTTATTCTGAGCCTCTTGATGCTACTTCAACTTGACAGGCAGCTTCTGATTAGCACACGTTGCAAAACCTTTGGTAAAATGCTCATTTCTTTTAAATAAACTCTGTGACCTACTAGTAGGCATGTTGGCTTGAAAACAAGGTCACCATGTGAGAGAAGTTTTCTCCAAAATGCTTATTCTTTTCCTAGTCATCCATTGTAAGAGCCTGAACGCACCAATGGGTTTCCAGTTCCGAAGTAGTTCCAAATGTAGGTTAGATCTAATTGGCTGGTGATAATGCACCAGAACTTCCAAAACAAGCTCTGCCACTGTCATTAAGTGATAATGGGAAAGTCATGAGAAGTCCTAGTAAAACGTACCATTTTTCTATCATCAACAGCATTCTCCAGTAACTAGTCACACTAACATGATGAGAAACAGCAAAAAGATCTTAGGGCATTTGTTCTCAATCTTTGGTGGACATTAATACCACCAGGAGAGTATGTTTTAAATGTAAATTCTTGGGGCTTATGCATAGAGGCTCTTACTTATGTCTTCAGTGGCTCCAGGAAACACCATTTAACAAGAATCCTAAGCGATTTCGTAGCTGTATTCTTTTTTTTTTTTCTTAAGTTTATTTGTTTTGAGAGAGACAGATTGTGTGCCTGTGAGAAAGGGACAGGCAGAGAGAGAGGGAGAGAAAGAATCTCAAGCAGGCTTCATGCTGTCAGGCATAGCCCTATGTGGGGCTCAATGCCACAACTGAGAGGTTATGACCTACCTGAGAGTCAGATGCTTAACTGACTGAGCCACCCAGGTGCCCCTGATTTAGATATAAGTAGCCCTGGACCACATTTTTTAAAATATTGTATAAGGGCAATTACTGTAGATTGGCTACTAGTGGTAAAGGCGTCTCAGCATTTTATCAAAATGCATTGATAAAATGATTTTCCTTCTCTTTTTTTCTTTTGTTTTGTTTTGGCTATGCCTCCATTTCCTTTAAAAAACTGCTTTTCTAAAGTATTTTGTAAATGAATGCTTGAGTGCATTTCTTTCCTTGGAAAAAAAAAAAAAAAAAAAAAAAGAAGGCCAAAAATTCAGTTTTGTGTTTGCATAGCCTGATTTTTAAAATGAAGAGAGATTAGACTTTGGAAAGCTTTGCCAGGGTCATAGCTCACAGTGTAGTTGTTTGATCATGTGATGTGGGATCAAGTACCATCTATGGCACTTACTAGACTTTAGTTACTTAACTCTCTAATCCTCAGTATCATCTGTAAAATAGGGATAGTTGTATATATATGTCACAAGATGCCATAAAAATTACACACAGTCATTTACATGCATATATGCACACACACACATATACACCTATGTATATATACATATACATATACATATATATATATATATATATATATATGCAGTCTTATATGTTGTACTCATCAAGGGACTAGAGGAAAATGTTAACATCTTCAAATATCTTTATCTATCTGGGAAAAGAAAAATGTTGCTTCTAGCCACTCTCCCAACATAGTCTTCCTTATAGGTAGAATAAAGTTAGCAGTCAACCAGAGAAAGAAAGAATGCCATTTAAAGATAGGCAGGCTGCTCTGGAAAGCAGTGTGGAGGTTCCTCAGAAAATTAAAAATAGACCCACCCTATGACCCAGCAATAGCACTGCTAGGAATTTATCCAAGGGATACAGGAGTACTGATGCATAGGGGCACTTGTACCCCAATGTTTATAGCAGCAATCTCAACAATAGCCAAATTATGGAAAGAGCCTAAATGTCCATCAACTGATGAATGGACAAAGAAATTGTGGTTTATATACACAACGGAATACTACGTGGCAATGAGAAAGAATGAAATATGGCCTTTTGTAGCAACGTGGATGGAATTGGAGAGTGTGATGCTAAGTGAAATAAGCCATACAGAGAAAGACAGATACTATATGGTTTCACTCTTATGTGGATCCTGAGAAACTTAACAGAAACCCATGGGGGAGGGGAAGGAAAAAAAAAAAAAAAAAGAGGTTAGAGTGGGAGAGAGCCAAAGCATAAGAGACTGTTAAAAACTGAGAACAAACTGAGGGTTGATGGGGGGTGGGAGGGAGGGCAGGGTGGGTGATGGGTATTGAGGAGGGCACCTTTTGGGATGAGCACTGGGTGTTGTATGGAAACCATTTTGACAATAAATTTCATATATTAAAAAAAAAAATAAAGATAGGCAGGCTGCAACACTGGAAGGAATGCCACGGGATTGCACTGCAGGTGGGTAAATGTGCTGAGGTTAGCTCTTCCCAGTAATACCTTTGTGAGATCAGATGGCAGGAATAAGACAATGCCATGCTCTGGGGTAAAGCAGATCATCTGGAACTGTTTCCTTTTCCCCACTCATGTTTGCTTGTGCATATGCTACAATTTTTTTCCCCCACAAATAACCCATTGTCTTGTTTTGAAAGGGAACAGGTGGATAGCATGACTGCAGGAACTAAGTATTTTCTTTGACATCAGTACAGTTTGAGAAGAAAATGTGCAACACACATAATTTTCTTATTGCACAATTTACAAAGTGTATACACTAGCTGAAGAATAACATTTCAAGTTGTTCTTCCCAGGTTAGATGTCCTCAGCCCCCATCTCCAACTTTGCACCAGCATCAGCCAAGTGTGACACACACAGATGGGGACCCAATCAAAATGGCTACCTAAGCCCTCATTTGCAGTGACAGCCGTAGTTAATGAGGGCCAGAGGGTGAGTGAGGGCGATGTAGTCATGATTCACAGAATTCCAACTCTTCCCAGGGTCAAAAATCTATTTTTGCTGCTGTAGCTGCTGGTCTCCTTGCTTTATAGTTTAAAAAATACACGTTTGGCCTCCTCCACATAGGTGAGATGATCAAGGCCACCCTCCTTCCTCTATTATCAGGATTAAAGTCAGCATGCAAATCAGTTGATACGGCTGAGTCTGATCATTTGAAACCTCAGAGGTGAGTCTTCTCATATATGGCAAATAAATAGAAAAGATTTATTTTGTAAATTGTTTTCTTTATAAAAAATTTTCAAAAATGCATTTATTTTTTGTATTGATAGCCTTTCTTCCTCTGTGGAGGTGTATGACATGATGTTGACAGAGTTCATAAACATGACTATAGAGTAACAATGGAATAGATTGAAGGAAGTGTAAATTTATGACAAATCAAAGCTATCTTGAGATGGATAATTAAGAAGTTGCCTTGACATGACTACTCATAAATTTATCTGCTGCCCAGACTAATGCTATGTGTTGGGATAACACTGACCTCCCTGAGGGCTGAGTCTCCACAGTCACAGGACTTTGGGAAGTTGGCAGAGCCCTCTTCTCTGCTGCTTCTTCTTCTCTACCTGGCTGATACTGGTGTACGGATAGTGGAAATTTCTCCAGCACCTGTTTTCAGGTTTCTAAAGCTTCATAGAACATGCAGATATCTGGCCTCAAAGCTATGTATGCCTCAGCATTTTACCCTGTAATCAGGGAATAATTTTAAATTTCCCTTACATGCTATATAAGGTTATTTTTATTATTTATAAGTGAATATTTGTAAAGCACAAAGATCTTGACACAGAGTGATAAACAAATGCTTAGAAAAACAAACAAACAAAAAACTCCTTAAAGTTTTCCCGTAGCAGTGTGAATATGACATAGACCCAAGCTCAGCTCCATTGTAAAATACAATACTTCCTTTTGACAGCTTTGAGGATGTTAGGAAAAACTCATCTTTCGGCCTTCATTCCAACTTCTGTGTTACCTATGGCCCTGGTTTCCTCTGATCTGTAGTGCATCTAGGAGATGCAAGAAATTTAGTATTCCATAAAGGAATTAATTCCTCAAAGTTTCTGACTGTATTACACAGGTTCAGATAATCCTATTAACATTTAATGATTATGTAAACTAAACTCACTTATTCCTCTTTTGAAATTTGTTAAGAACTTGTCTCTTGAAAGTTTTCTAAGTCTTGACACTTCATGCTAATTTGATTTTTTTATTTGCATGATTGTTTCCCCAATGTTCTTAAAGGAACAAGTCTTATTTTTCATTGTCCATATGAACATGCATTCTTCATATTTTGCCCTGAAAACTGTGATACTTTCACAACGGTAGTATTTGTAAATTTTTTAATGTAAAAAGTGCAGTACCTTTGTAAAATGCAAAATTATCATGTTTCTCCCATCCCTTTCCCTTTCTTATTGGTATGCAATATTTTTACTCCTGACAAATAAATGACTCAAGATGCAAATGCTGATGTATCTCAGCACAGGCACATTATATAGGAAAAGAATGGGGCTGATGGGTCCTTGGGGATGCATACTCTTAGGTAAAAAGGCAAAGACTGTTTTCCAGGTTGGAGCTCTGTTTTGAGAGTCTAAAAATTCGGAGTTCAAGTACGGGATCTTCTATATGGTGGCAGTTGGGACAAATAAACTTATTATACTCCCCCTACTCCTGTGATTTGAACCTGACCTTTGGAAATGAGCAGTGGCAACCAGCATTGCAGCAACTGACTTTCTGGAACATCAGATCTCCTGCTCTTAACGGTGGCATATTCAGAAAAACAAACAATCTGCTTCAGGGCAAGAGAGAGGAACCAGGATGGAATTTCATGAGTTTACCTCCTGGGGTTTGTGAGGAGTGACTCTAAAGAGGATAAAAGATAGATACTCTCACTGCAGACAAGAAGGGAGTGTTAGCATTTATGATAAAAACAACTGCCACCACCTAAAGTGCAACTTAATCTGGTAACCCAACTTGGGAGTAAATCCTATCAGTTACACAATTATTTAATTGTAAAAATGTCAGGATCCTGTGACCCTTTCATAAGGCTTACTTTCTCTTAATATTTTTTTTAGTCCTTGTCGGTTGTGTTGTGCTGTTGAATAATCATTGTAGTGGCGAGGCTTAACCGCTGAAAGGCAGCTTCATTTCAGCACAGAGTAAGTGATCCCTACATACAGGTAGTGAAATGTTTTAGGATTTCTATGGATAAGAAAAACAATGTCAACTTAGTAATTAAGATTGAATTCTCTGGGCGCCTGGGTGGCTCAGTCAGTTAAGCATCTGACTCTTAATTTCGGCTAAAGTCACGATCTCATGGTAGTGAGATGGAACCCTGCAGCCAGCTCTGCTTAAGATCCTCTCTCTCCCTCTCCCTCTCCCTCTACCCTGCTCCCGTGCATGTGCTCTCTCTCTCTTGATTTCTCTCTCTCTCAAAAAAAAAAAAAAAAAAGATTGAATTCTCCTTTTGAAAGTCTTGTTTATACTAGAATCTCAAATGAAATTTGGCCAGAGGTTACCCCGCACCTCTTTGGCTTCGATCTGTGGTCCCGCAGGGAACTGCAGTCAACTTTAGGTATTAAATCTGTGCAGTCTACATTGATTGGGATCTGGTTAATAATAGGCATTTTCATGGAGAGGCTGAAGTGATCATCTACTAGAAAAAAAATCTTTCCTCCCACCTCTCCTCAAAACAGAGGTACCAGGTATGATACAGGTGTAAGAGAGAATGTAGATGCCTGGGCATGGCATAATGTCCATATTTCCCAAAACAGGTACAAATAAAGTTTATGTAAACATTCCTAGAAACCTCCTTTGTTTCTTACCTTTGTTGGTCTTGCTGGTTTAAGCTTGTTAGCTTTCCCCACATAGAATTCATTACAGGACGTTTTCATAAATTATTTTTAAAAAATAAGGGAAGAAGCCTGTCCTGTCCCCCCAAGAGCTATCCATTTTTTGTGTGATGTCACCATGATTCCTGTCAATAACCATACACATGATCAATAGCTTGCCTCTTCCAGAGCTTTGTTATCCACTTCACCCCAAAGTGCCTGTTCATAGTGGAGGTCAGTACTGATCCCACATAAAGGGGCCTTGTTCCTTTTGTTTAATTTAGTGCCCCTCCTCCACACAGTATCCAGGACCTACCTGACTGCTTGGTACATGATATAGGCAGGCTACTCAAGAAATATTTGTTAATGATGATGGTGATAATTACTCCATATCACAGGCAATTAGGGTCTTCTCTGTTTAAAAGACACCGAAATTCTTAATCATTTGTCTTATGTTTTTATTGTTAGTGAATTAAAGGAACTATAGGGGCACCTGGGTGGCTCAGTAGGTTGAGCATCCAACATTGGCTCAGGTCATGATCTAACTGTTTGTGGGTCTAAACCCCTCATCGGACTCTGTGCTGACAGTGCAGAGCCTGCTTTGGATTCTGTTTCCCTCTCTCTCTGCTCCTCCCCTGCTCGCACTCTGTCTTTCTCAAAAATAAATAAATAAACTTTGAAAAGATAAAGGAACTATATATTACAGGGGGTGTTCAGAATATAGTTTTAGGAACAGATTCAGACTTTTTTTTTTCTATCACCTATTTAGTGACCAATATTGTACTAGGTTGATGGAGGTGAGGACAAAGTAATAAAATAGGAAAGTATATTAATTCACTTGACTTTACATGTTACTCTTAGGGCAGAAGAGTCATTCAATAAAAAATGGAGAAAAGTGATAAATTATAGTCAATCATCAATGACTTACTCCAAGATCAAAATTTCCCATAAAATTAATAGGAATTTATTAGAATCTGGTGCAAAAACCTGTACATTTTAAAATTTTCCAGGAAGCACTGGTGATCTGTCTCTGGGGACATATGAGTGGTCATCACAGAAAGCTTAGCTTGAGACACAATATATTAACAATCAAACTTAAGATTGAATAAATACCTAGGTTATAATTACCAAACAAATGGTTAAAGGAATACTGTGAGAAATATTAGAATTTAAACCAAATGTTTGTTAGAACCTATTTTTATAAGCAACATGGAATGTGTGGACTGGATTATGGCAAAGTGGATTCATAACTGATTGAAAACTTTCCCCAGAGAATTAGAAGGATTGACATCAACTTGAAGCATCTGGAAAAGAACATGATAGTCAACTTTACTGATTATAACAAGTTAAACAGATCAACATGGCTAGACTACAGAATAACAGTAATGATAATGATCATACACTGAATTTTTCTACATGTTATATATAGTTAGATGGTAGAATAGTATCCGAATGGTAAATTCCACTTCTGAACTGATATATGCAGATAATCCCGCATCATCTTTTATTTCAAGGAAAGTCTTCAGGAAACTGATGTTTTGTTTGGACTATTCTAGCAAGAATTTCAAGATCATTGCCTTGTTATAATACTTCAACAATAAAACAAATCTATCTACTAAGATTGCACGTAACAGGAATAAATATAATCCTTTCTTTCCATTAAAAAGGATGATGTAAATTTGAGATGGGAAATAGATGGCTCATTAGCCTTATGTGTGAAATCACTTACAAGCTTTTTGGTTGTCTGTGATCGCACAGGCACTGGTATGGCTGTGGGCAAAAACATTCTTACCAATTTTCTAAAGTCCTCATGATACTCATTATTACAAGGTTAAAATAATATTTTTTGTTTGACTTTTATTCATTTCTCACTTTTTCACTATTTTATCAAGAAATGTTATCTCCTTCCCTCCCCTCACTATCCTTTAAACTTTCAAGGAAAATAAACAAGATTTATTCAATCTCAAGGTAAGGATGGATGGGGTTCCAGGTCAGTCATGCTCTGGAGTTTCCTTTCCATCTCTCACTCAGAGATAAAACCAAAGACAGGATTCCTGGCCTTTTTCTAGCAGGACAGAAGAGAAGTGGGTCTGCTGGCAAGATCCATGTGCAAGCTGGCATGTGAGCACCTCTCTGTGAGTCATAAAAGTTAGTTATTTGTTATATCTAGCCCAGTAGAACTCACACTCCAGTGTGTACGGAAATCACAAGGGAAGTTTGTCTCAGTGCAGACTGCTGGAACCCACACCTAAGACATTGTGTTTCAGTAAGTCTGCAGTAGGGTTTAGAATTCTACATTTTTAAAAATATACACCCAAACAGATTTAGTTGTATATTCATTCATTTGGCAATTTTAATTCTACATATATTTTTGAGCAATAAATACATCCTGGGCACCTTTCTAGGGTACAGCAGGGTCACCAAGGATTAGGCATTGTATAAGACGAACAAAACACACACCGTTGTGGGACTTGTATTCTGTTGTGGGGTTACAGATTTAAAAAAATCTCATAAATAAGCAAAAACAAACTTTCAAGGGCACCTGGGAGGCTCAGTCAGTTAAGTGCCTGACTTCAGCTCAGGTCATGATCTCGCAGTTCATGAGTTCAAGCCCCACGTCAGGCTCTGTGCTGACAGCTCAGAGCCTGGAGCCTGCTTCAGATTCTGTATCTCCCTCTTTCTCTGCTCCTTCCCTGCTTCTGCTCTCTCTCTCTCTCTCTCTCAGAAATAAATAAAGATTAAAGAACTAAAAAAAAATCAACAAACTTTCAAATAGTGACAGTGCTATAAAGAAACAAAAGAGCACAGTGACAAAAAACTATCAGGGAGAGTGTGCTTTTTTTTTTTTTTAGCTAAGGGCATTAGGGGTGGCCTTCCTTAGATGCTGTATTCAAGCTGAGGCTTTAATGAAAAAAAAAGATTCTGTGTGTGTGTGTGTATGCATATGTGTGCATTGATGTATATGTACATGTGTATGTACATATAGTCGGAGGCATAAGATGTACAGTAAATGCAAAAGTTCTGAGGTAAGAGGAAGCTTGGTAATCTTGAGTAATAGAAAGCAGGGCAGTGTGGTTAGATCAGGGTTTCTCAATAGCACAACTATTGATATTTTGAGTTAAATAATTCTTTGTTATGTGAAGCTTTCCTGTACATTGTAGGATTTCAGTAGCTTCCCTGGCCTCTACCCACTAGATGCTGGTTACACCCAAACAGCTGTGACAATCAAAAATGTCTCCATGCCATGCAAAACTGCCCCTAGTTGAGAACCACTAGGATAGAGCTAGTGAGAGAAAGAGAATAGTAGGAGATGGGGTAATAGACAGTGGCTAAATCATGTAGGGCCACAATAATCCTTGAATTTTCTTCCAAGAGGTTCTGAAATTCATTGGAAGGTTTTAATTGGGACTGAAGGAGGGATATAATATAATTTATGTTTTTCAAAGAATGCACTGATGGCTGGTTAAGGAGCAGAGGGGGTGTAAAGTAGAAGTTGGGACTACTGGAATAGTCCAGTAGAGACATAATGGGATTGAAATAGTGTTTAGTCAGAGGACACTGGAGTCAGAAAATATATAGGAAGGTGCTGTGGCAGGACTTTGGGTGGTCAGTAGACCACACTTGGAGCAACAACATTTTCAAGACTTGCTACTCAAAATGGATCCGTGGACCGCAGCATGGTCATCACCAAGGAGCTTAGGTGCACCACCCGAGGTCCCTAGGGGACATACTGAATCGGAATCTGTATTTTAATGAAATTGCCCAGGTGGTCGCTATGTAGAAGTCTGAGATGCTCTGAGAGGAGGAGTAGTCTGTCTGAGGTCACAGAGCATTGGGGCAGTCAGAATTGGAATTCAGTATTCCATGCCCTGGTTCCAGATCCTCTCCAGCAACTGCATAGTAGGATAATGTGCATCTTCTGTTAGAGTCCTTTCTTAACCAGAAATGGCAAGTCCATCCCTTAATTCTCATAGAGCAAGTAAAAGTCACCTTTCAAAAAATAAAAGATTGAAATTCCTCCAGGGAGGAAGAATGAAAGATCCATGGTATCAATTTAAAGCAAAAAAAGCGTTTAAAAACCAATTACCAAGCTGTGTTGTTGCTGCTCACAGGGCTGGCATCCTTCCCCTGCTCAGAGTGTTAACATTGCAAATACAAAACAAATCCCTTGCAAAGTGATGCCAGGATTGGGGTGTGGGCAATGATGAGGAGGCTTTGAGATCAGCCCCTGCGTAGAGAGCTGTTTGGCTGCACATTCAATGACAGGAATCTTCCAGATCACAGGCAGCAGGATTTGCAACTTGAACCATGTTTCTTTTCCCACCATGTAAAGAGACTTTGGAAAACTGAATACAGGTCTGCGTTCTCCTTGTCTTTATCATTCTCTTCTCTGGCTAGCCAACTTGCCGCTTTCTCATCCTCCAGGGAGATGGACCATTTGTCAAATTCTCTTCTCCTCAAAACCTAAGTCGTGAAATAGCTACTGTCCTATTTGGCAGCTCCTGTGGAGCTAATATGCTGTGCTTATCCCAATATGTGGTCCCCATCATATCATAAATTAGAGAGCCTGCTTTGGAGGATGAGCTTGAGGGGAGAGAAGGATAAGAAAAGTGATTCAAATCCTCAAGGCTGCCTTTCATTTGACAAGATACCAATCTTCATCTCTAAGGCTTGGAAGTGAGAGGGAAGCCTTGCCTCCTTCATAGCCGGGAGTAATTTGGTGAGCCCCTTCTGCCAAGGGGGGTTTCTGATTTCCTGGAGTTAGCAGGGTTTATAAAGGGCAGGTAAGCCAGCCGCTGTATGAGCACAGTGGTTGGTGGGCAGGGAGATGGCCACAGGCTCACACAGAAGAAGGATAAAGCTGACTCCCTTTTTAGGGCTGGATATGAAACCACTCCTCTCTGCAGGGGACTGGCCCCTGAAGCACACAGCTTCTGTCATTGCACAGCTGTCATCTGCCATTAGCAGGTTCCTGACAGGGACATGTGGAGTTCCCCAGTGCATCTCCACAGCAATCGAAGCTAGTGTGCAGGGGTGTGTGTGTGTGTGTGTGTGTGTGTGTGTGTGTACAGAGAGACAGAGGGAAAGAATGTGTGTTCTGGCAAAAGACCACAAAGTAAAAAGAAGAGAGGTTAAAAAACAGATTCTGAACACTCAGATATTTATACATTATAGAAGGGAGAAAATAGAGTTTGAGCCAGTTTTTCCATTTTGTTATTAGGGACTTTGGGTAAGTCATTTATGCCTTTGGTTGTCCTTTTCCTTCTCCACCAACTGAGAATAGAAGCAATCTATGACTTATAGAATCCCTAGTAAGTGTCGGGTCTCAGCTTAGGGCATGTTGTAGGCACTGCCTCCCTTAATCTTCATAAGAACCCAGTGAGATGGGATCTATTCTTATTATTTTATTTTATTTTATTTTATTTTATTTTATTTTATTTTTTTGCAGATGAGGAAACTGAGGTTTGAGGAGCTGATGTAAATTTCCTCCACAATCCCCGAGTCGAGGGATGATGGAGCCCAGATTCCACCCAGCTGTCCAACTTCGGAGGCATCATATATCAACACTGTGCCTTCTCAGATGAAGATGCCCACCTCATTTTGCATCTGGGTCACCAACTAAAACATAGGTAGGAAAGCGTGGGTGGAGAGGCATCTGTACACTGAGTGCCACACCAGTGTCAGCTGCTGTTATTTCAGAAATTCCATATCAGCTTATTTACTCATTGAGTACTTGCTGAGAACCTGGTTGTAGTCTACAAAGTATCATTAGGTATAACATACTGGGAAGGGGAGTGAAAAAAACAAGATACTGGCTCTTCCATCAAGCAAGTCACATCTTTCCAAGTGTTGGGGAAAAAAATAACCTGTATAGCAGGTTCATAACACCAGGAATCAAGGACATCCCATGTGCTCATCACATGATACTGAAACGAAACAACTGCTTACTAACCCCTGTTCTAGAAGACGGTGACTTCTAGTTTCGGTATTTTAAAAGTTGCTCTTAGTAGTAAGTATGAGACCTCCTTTTGTCTCCCATCTTATCACTCTCCAGGAAATTTCAAGGGAAATAACTAAATTCAGTAAATTTTAATTCTGAAACAGGTAGTATTCCCAAAGTTGTAGTTAACAGACATAGTCCAGGCACTGTATCATAATAAGTGATGGTTTGTCTCCTGTTCATCACCTGGAAATGTTACTACCAGCAGGTGCTTCTGTGCCTCGATGGAACAATGATAATTGATGATCACAAAGATTAACTTGAGGCAGCACCCTTTGTCGATCATTAAAAAGAAAAGGAAGGGAAAGAAAAAAAGTTTCCTTTAGCATACTTTTGTATTATATTTTATCCAAATATAATTCTTTGAATATTAGTCACCAGTAATAAAACATGTGATGATATCATTGATCAGAGCATTTCAATTACCCAGTATGCCAAAGCAAGTAACCCTGTACAGACATGTTCATTATCTTCTTTCCCCTGCAAAAACTTAAACTAATTTTACATAATTACGTATCTGGCTATGAACAGCTGTAAGGGGCCATTCCCTGCATTAGTTTCATATTACTGCTATAACAAACTGCTCTAAATGTAGTGGCTTAAAACAATAACCGCTGACAGTTCTGAAGGTGGAAAATCCAAAATGGGTCTTATGGGGCTTAAAATCGAACCATCAATGGAGCTGCATTCTGTCTAGAGGTTTTAGGTGAGAATCTATTCCCTTACCTTTTCCAGCTTCTAGAAGCTGCCTGCAGACTCTGGCTCGTGACCCCTCCTCCATCTTCATTGCCAGTGTGGCATCTCCAAATCACTTTGTGATTGTAACTTCTGCCTTTGTGATCATATTTCCTTCCTCACTCTGATCCTCTTGCTTTCCTCTGTTGGGACCTTTTTGATTATACTGGGCTCACCCAGATAACCCAGAATATTCTCCCCATCTCTAAAATCTTAATCGCATCTGCAAAGTCCCTTTTGCCATATAAGGTAACATATTACCAGGTTCTGCATATCAGAATGTAAACATCTCAGGTGAATATTTTTCTGTCTACCACATTCCCTTCACAGTAACACATTCATCATAATATTCTCCTTCTCTGACTTTTTTCTTTGGCTTCCAGTTTTTGGAAACAATTGTCCGTTTTCATACATGATGGGTAGGGTGATTCTGAAATGAAAACTACCATAGTTCATGAGATTAAAGGAAGTAATTTCATACAGAACCTCTACCAGTATTGAACCAAGGGGTCAAGCCAGTAAGAAAAAGGCTCAGCTGGCAGTTGCCCACAGCACTGGTACTTATGCCCCAGTGATGGGAGTTACTTACATTTCTATTTCTTAAAGCCTTGACTTAAAGTATTAGAACAACTTGAAGTTAGAACATAATAGGAAGAAAGAAAGTGATGGAGAATATTTTCCCAGTTCCAGACAATGGAGAACACAAAAGGAAATTAGGAAGGAAAAATGAAGAGGCAGAAAGCCAGACTGGAAGAAACTTTGGATGCCATCTGACAGGCCTTTTGAATGTGCACATTTGGCTGACTGCCCAGCTACACCATGTACCCTACATCTCTCTGTGCACTGCTACAGAAACAGGAAAGCATCCCTTGGAAAAAATATCCCAGGGCACCTAGTGAATAAGGGAAAGTCTGACTAAGGTCAGGAAAGAGATATTGGCCAAGAGGTACTGGAGGTTTCAGTTGTGTGGACAGGATGTTCAGACAGAAAGAAAGTTCAACCAGGTCGAACAGATGGGGCTTCTGTTTCTCAGCTGTAGACAAATGTCCTCTCTGCTGAGCTTTTACCCTAAACTCGCATTGACTGCTTGGCTCTGAATTATGTTGGATATTTCCTTTTTACCTCAAATTTGAGTGTTTCATAAGCCTTGCTATTTGCAAAACCATTAGGGTTTAAATAGGACACCTGACAGATCTATTATAAGCAATGTTTGAAGGAACAAGATCCATCATTTCACTGTGTGCAAGCCCAGTTAAGACATGGAAAAATTCCTCTCCAGCTAGAGCACTGGTGTGAAGGAAAGATGAAAATGTGTCATTGTTAGCTGGCTTTCTTTTTTTTTTTTTTTTTTTGGTCCTTTGTATAGTGGGGCCACTTGCAGATTGGTGCCCTTGCACATAGGCCATACCTATTGCCATTAGAAATTTTAATGGAACAACAATAACAGCAACTCTTCTTATTAAGGGCTTAATAGGTCAGGTACTGTGGGAAGTGCTTCAGGAACACTGTCTCTTTAACTCCCACAACAATAATGAGAATGTTCTATTCCCCTCCCCCTTATTTTGTAGGTCATCATGTGGCTGAAGGAAGTGATTTTTGCATGGCCACACAGCAGATCATATCTAAAACTCAAAACCAGGTTGTCCTACTTCCTAATTTTATCCTCTTAGCAACAATGTGTACTTCCTTTACATTTTTCTATAAAGACTTTCATCTTTATAGGCAAACTCAGAGAACTGAGTGGTATATAAAATATCTTCTCCTCAGATCACTTGATAATAAAGGCAAGATCTAATTACATTTGATTTGAATATGGCAATACCCAGAGCTTCCCACACCTTGCCTTTCAAAAGTCATTTGGGTTTGTTCCCAAATGTTCTCGAATCTCATTATTCTCTAAGATTTTTTTTTTCTTTTCAGAGCAGCTTGTAGTAGATTGAACAGTGTTCCCCAACAAGACTTGTCCAAGTCCTAACCCTCAGAACCAGTAAGTGTGAACTGATTTGGAAAAAGAGTCTTCACAGAGGTATTTAATTTAAGCATTTGAAATGAGATCATCCTGGATTTAGGATGAAACTCAAATCCAGAGACTGGTGCCCTTGTAAGAGAAAGGAAGGGAGAGCTGAGACACCCAGATACAAAGACACAGAGGAAAAGACCATATGAAAACACAGAAAGAGATTGGAGCTATGCTGCAGTAAACCAAGGAACACCAGGAGCCATAAGAAGCTGGAAGAGGTGAGGAAGGATCCTCCCCTAGAGCCTTTAGAGGGAGTGTTGCCCTGCTGACACCTTGACTACACGTCTGGCCTCCAGAACAATCAGAGAATATATTTCTGTTGTTTTAAGCCACTATGTTGGTAATAATTTGCTATGGCAGCCCTAAAAAACTAATACATGGATGTATTTTGATGGTGCAGACATCAAAATAGTTTGACAAACCTTACTAAGGGAAACTGTGATTTGTGACTATAACTGGGTCTTAGGAATGCAGCTTTGCATCTTAGTTTCTTACTGATGTAAGGTGAGAAATTGCAAGATATTGGAATATTTATTTTTAAAAACCTACAGGTAAATAATATAAGCAAATATGTGTATATAAATATATGAATAAATGTATAAGTAATCTTTGTGTCACTTGTTGTATGTTTGATTGGTTTCCTATGAAAGAACAACAGGGAGACAAATTCATACAAGGAACCTATTGATATCTTGTAGATTTTTCTTTGTTCTTGATCAAAGCTAGGAATGCCCCTTGGCAATGGGTTCTGAATATTCATGGAATTATTCATGGATAATTGGCCAGTAGCTCCCATAAAAGTTAGCAATTACAGGGCTGCCTGGGTGGCTCTGTTGGTTAGGCGTCCAACTCTTGATTTTGGCTTAGGTCATGATCTCAGGGTTTGTGGGTTTGAGCCCCACATCGGGCTCTGCTGTGACAGTATGGAGTCTGCTTGGGATCCTCTCTCTCTCTCTCTCTCTCTCTCTCTCAGTAAATAAATAAATAATAAATAAATAAGCAAACTTAAATTTTTAAAAAAAAATTAGCAATTACAAATGCAGAATGTGAACATGACTGGCATGTAGGCACTCCATCACTGACAATGGCAGTTGAAACTTAGAAGGTCATTACTAGTCGTGGTAGAAGTAGTAATAATGGTAACAACAAAGGTACATGTGGTGAGAAAAGACCCGAGTAAACATTTTTGTTTATACAAATCTCACGGAACTCACTCATATAAGATAAAAGCTCCAAAGAAAAATAAGGCACAAGCTCTTTATCTTGATGTTTCAGTGGATATTGAGAATCTGTTTGAATTCAGAAAGGTACCACCTTAACCAGCTAAGATCACAGATAGATTTTTCTGGATCTGCTAAAACAACTCTTAGCCTATCTCTATTAAGAAGGTGCTATTAGATCAGGTTAGAAGCAAGATGTGATGCTGATAGGCTGGCCATGGTAGCAGCCTTTCACACCTTCTGTAGTCACCCAATCGCCCACGCTTACACAGCCTGATAAATAAGATTATGGGTTACTGACACTGCCGGACACTTTCTTGGCAGAGCGACACCATGGAAAAGCTGAGGAATCACATAAGTTCTTACAGGCTTAACAACATTGCACACTAGCCACAGCATAGCCCCTGATCCACTCTGACACCCAGCTGCAGAGTCAGCCTCTTGTGGGGACCTCAGAGTGCTTAATGTTCTGTGGGAATCACCTCTTCTACCAACAATCAGCAATAGAACTGCCAATAGTAGAGAGTTACAGCTACTCACATTGTTAAAACAAATTTTCCTTTCAGCCAGGCCTGGGGGTGTTATAGGAATAACTGAATGGGACATGCTTTGGGTCTCCTAGGGTTCTTTGGCATTCTCCATAAGGAAGAGACACCTGGGGTTTCCTCTGTTGACAGGATATCAGCGAGGGGAGCAAGCAATAGAGTGGTAATGCCATTCCCATCTGGTCTCTGGATTATGGCTGAATATCCTGAGTTTAAGAGAAGATTTAACTCTGTGATCTATCTAGTCTTAAACGTGAGAATAGAGCTGTTGCAAATCTCAGGTGCTCAGAATGACAGACAAAGACAGACAGCTGGAAGTCCAGGTGGTCAGCATCATGAGATCAGATACTACATGCTATGGATTGAACTGTGTTCCCTCAAAATTCACATGTTAAAACCCTAACCCCCAATGTAATAATATTTGGAAATGGGGCCTTTGGGAAGTAATTAATTTTAGAGGAGGTCATGAGGGTGGGGCTCTCATGGTAGACTAGGGCCCTTATAATAGGAGGTACCAGAGAGTATGCTTACTCTTCCTCTCTGTGGGAAGAGGTCTGGTGAGTACACAATGAGATGCTGGCCACCTGCCAGCTAGGAAGAGAGCTCTCACCAGAACCTGACCACGCTGCACCCTAATCATGGACTTCTAGCATCCAGAGTTGTGAGAAAAGAAATCTCTGTTGTCTAGTCTATGGTATTTTGTTATGGCAGCCCATGCCAGCTAATACACCATAGTGACAGCTTAAAAAAAAATAACTGAGCTTATTTAATTATTTTAAGTAAGTGGGCTTATAGAAGTCATTACAGGTGCAACAAGAATAGTCATAAAAATTAATTGCTTTGCTAGAAAATAAAAGATGTCTGCCTCTTTTCCCATTAAAGAACATCTGTCTTCTTCCAGTTGCCTACTAAAGTAAGCTCTCTAAAGCCCAGAGTTACCCAAAGAATTGCCCATCTCTGTCTCCATACCAAGTAAGCGACTCTAAACTATGGGTAGCCAGGTCTTCAGTACCGTATGTTATATTTGGAATGACTTTTTTTCTAAGCTGAAATTCTGGAATACACAATTTGTTGCACTGAAGCAGTTTTCCCATGGCTTGCTCTATCTATCTACCTATTTACTGGGTGGTGGGAATTTTTAAAAAAATTTTTTTAACGTTTTTATTTATTTTTGAGACAGAGAGAGACAGAGCATGAGCAGGGGAGGGGCAGAGAGAAAGGGAGACACAGAATCCAAAGCAGGCTCCAGGCTCTGAGCACAGAGCCTGACACGGGGCCTGAACCCACAGACTGTGAGATCCTGACCTAAGCCAAAGTCAGTTGCTCAACCAACTAAACCACCCAGGCTCCCCTGGTGGTAGGAATTTTTTAAATGCAGAATATCTCCTCATTGCTTTATAAAGACTAACTTTCAGTAACTGTTTTCCTGACTGCCTTTCAAATCCCTCATTCCCCAATCCGGATCTGTCTTTCCACAGTCAAAACAGCATAAAACCTCAGCGACCAGGCCAAAAAAAAAAAAAAAAAAAATTAAAAAAAAAGAGGACTGATGTCATTCAAAGACTGACATTTCAGTTTTTATTACCGGAATACCTTGAAGAATTAGATCTGATTTGCATTGATATTTGCCAACTGAATTATTAAAGTTTTTTTTCCTCTTTTCTCTTTCCTTCATCAGAGTTTAACACTTTCGTCAACTGCACACTAAGTCACAATTTGACAACCATGTTATTTCACAAAGCGTTCTGGGCTTTTGAATTGTTGACCAACTTGAGAAAAACACCAGATTTGATCCATAAAGTGAAAGTAGGTGACAACACATAAGAGAAATGGCAAGGGAGTTTTTATAAAGGAGTCTGCTTCTTACTAATGTTTCTTAAATGACATGGGGTAATTTTGCTGGCATGTCTTCCATAGGCAGGGCCACCCCATTTGAGTTACCTATTGAGACTTCTTTGTTTTATTAGAATCAATTGCAACCTCAGTGCACTGAGAGATCTGAAAATGAATATTCCTAAAGAAGGATAAGGATTTCAGAAATGTGTGAACATTTTAAGTGGTATGTTAGTCTCCAACATCATCAGACTGTAGATGGAAAAAGACAAAGTGGAAATTTCTGTGCAAGTTGTTAAACTTCTAAATCTCTTCATCTAAAGTGACAAAAAAGTCTAACCACAGAGTTGTGATAGTGCATTTGTATATCAAATAGTTTTTTTTAATTTATTTAATTTTTTTTTTTTTTAGAAAGAGAGAGTGCAAGCAGGGGAGAGGGGCAGAGAGTGAGGGGGAGGGAGAGAGAATCCCAAGTAGGTGCCATGCTCAGCGTCGAGCCCAACACAGGGCTCGATCCCATGACCCTGGGATTATGACCTAAGCTGAACTCAAGAGTCCAATGCTCAACCAACTGAGCCACCCAGGTGCCCCTCAAATGATTTTAAACATGCACACCATACTTACAACACACACACAGACACACACACACACACGCACACACCCCAGGTCGTCAAAACATTCCTTATTGATTTATTATCACACAGAAAGAATCTCAAGTTACTTATGCTTGGTAAAAAATAGCATACAGTCCTATCTCAAGGCATATTTTTAGTGTAGGAGTTCTCAAAGTTTATTGTGCCTCAGAATCACCTGGAGGGCTTGTTAAGCTACAAATCACTAGGGTTAGATTTTCTGATTCATGTAGGTCTGGTGTTGCAGGGGGGTGGTCTGATAATTTGCAGTTCTAACAAGTTCCTAGGTGACGCTGATGCTGCTGGTTTAGGGACCACAGTCTGAGAACCATTGCTTTAGACTATCTAGAGACTCCGGTTTTATTACTTATTTTCGTCAAATAGAGTGCTTCATATTCTTGCAGTTAGTCCTTTCTACTATCCAAATAATAACAAAAATGACTACTGTAATTTAAAGTCAGTATTTTGCCTTGCAGAATCTACGATAACAGTCATAACAACCAGCAGTTGAATAATGCTTTATCATTAATAAATCATTTCAATATACATTATATCACTGGAGAAAACATATGAATTCTGGCAGGTGAGCAAGCATTATATTTATATTTTATGGATGGAAAGCAGAGAGCTTAAATGACTTACCTAACAACCCCCCCAAAAAGTAAATGGTAGAGAGCAGAGACCTGAACCAGGATTTTCTGACTCTAAATTCTGTATTCATTCTTTCCACCACTTCACTCTTTCTCTTAATTGCTTACATTTGTGGAGAAACTTACACTTTTCAAACTACTTTCATATTCATGATCTCATTTGATCCCCCAAAGCAACAGCAGGAGGCGGGCAGGGCACATAATATTGTCCACATTTTGCAGATAAAGCCATTATAAAAAATGAAAAGAAAAACGGCTCCTGTCATTCAGGCAGTATTTCTTCATCTACCAGGCTACATTTTCCTGCAATATTTAGCAGCATCAGATAGGGTAGGTAAAGCATCAGATACTCTCCTTTACAAGTGATAAATATTCAATGGCTCAGTATTGTTAACACCACCCTTGCTCCTACATCATTTTTTCCCCTGGTTTCTTGGTAGAAATACATTTGGAGAGAAGAAAGAAATGGGTGAAATTTAGGGTTACTAATTTGTAGGAAAGTGGGGAAAGTTCTTTCATTTCTACACTTTATGTATTTAGGAAAGAAGCTTTTTCTGCATACAAAGAAAGACTCTTCACCACTAGTCTAGGGCTTTTCAAAGTTTAATGTGCACACAAACCACCAGGGGATCTTGATAAAATGCAGATCCTGATTCAGTGGGTCTGGAATAGGGCCCAATATTCTACATTTCTATAAAGCTCCAATATAATGCTGATCATGGTCCAACCTTGATAGGCAAGGATCAATCCTATTTCTCAAGACTACAGAGATTTTTATTATTCTCTGAATCATGTCTGAATTTCTGGGGTGGAACAGAGAACTTAAAATATAAAACATTGTAACAATATTTGGTGAATAGTGCATACATTGTGGGACTTACCTAGGTGTTTCTCTGTGCTAGGTTATTATACATTCCAGTATCTTCCAATTTATTTTGATCTCAAAATCCAAGATGATGCTTAACACGGGGTGCATGGACTTGCAGCAACGATATTACACCTGGGTGTTTGTTAGATAGGCAGAATTTCAGGCCCCATCCTAGTCATAGGAGAAATTGGATGAAGGGCTTTAAGGCTATGCTAAGTAGTTTGAACTTTATCCCAAAGGCATTGGAATATTTGGAAATTAGGTAGGAAAACTAACTTGACCAATTTTACATTTAGGAATAGTGTTTTAGGGGGAAATGTCTAGTAGCAAGGGGTCCAACTGGAAAACTACTGAAATTCAGGTAAGAAAAATGTTGGCTTATCTATATTGTGACAATGACAATGGGGAAAGAGGAATGGATTGATAGCCAATAAGGAGGTAGAATCAAAACAATGTGTCAAATGAGTTATTGATGGGGAAAAGAAAGAGAAAGAGTCTAGGATCACTCTCAAGTTTCTGGCTTAGACAATTTGTATCTCTTACCTTTAGCATCTCTTTGAACTTGTCCTCTGACCTCTCTGCTTCTGACCACCTGGGGTAAATGCCTTGATTCTTGGGACCTAGGATTGCCAGTCTTGGCAAGGACCTAAATCAGTCAGACTCTGACACTTCGTGAGGGATCTTAGGATAGACTCTAGCTGACATTCACAGTCAAGATTCCAAAGTTAATTATACAACTTACCCTGACTTTTTCTTGGATAAGTAAGCCTTATCAAATACAATGCCAGTCCTATTGTCTGCTCTTCTATAGCAGTTTGTTTGGCTCCCAAGTAAATCAACCTACACTTATCTTGATGAATTTCACCATACTAATATCTGCCCATTTCAACAATTTTATGATTACTCTGATCATTTTAATATGCTTCCCCCAACTATAATTTACTGTTTTCTTTTGTTTTGTTTTTATTGTGCAGCCTTGCTGTTACTTTCAATAGCTTAATCCTGAACACTGTAGATCTTTTTCTTTTTCTTTTTTTTTTCTGGTGTTATGGTATAATCATCACCTGTAACAAGAGTTTTGTAAAAAAAAATAATAAGCATTGTAATTCACAAAGTATAGGTTCTATATAGCTACAGCAAATAAGGTATTTGCCATTATATAGCCAGACCCTAGGAAAACTGTCCCCAGGAGAAGAATGAAGACATCAATAAGGCATGCTAGAAAATCTTTCCCTAATAAGATATGGTCATGTCCTTTTGAAAAAAGGAACACCACAACTGGTATGTTGATGCAATGTAATGTAACACAATATGAGATATAAAATATTAAGACCAATTTTGAAGAGAAAGAGCATTTAAAAAAAATCTCAATTGTTGTGTTTGAATGGATCAAGATGGGATTGAGGTTGTGTTCAAATTGCCAGTCTCCCTCCAAATTACCACTACATAAAGCTGATATATATAGATAACTAATAATTAAAATAAATAAAAATAATACCAATAATATCTGACACTGTACTAAGAACTTTACTTACATGTTCTCTTAATTCTCATAATAACTTTGGACAAATTCTATTTTTATATCTATTAAATTGTAAAACAGACTGTTTGGAATAATGGCAACAAATATATGAAATGGCGAGAGTTTGAGAGATGTGGACTCTATTTCTGTTCTCCTAGATCATGTGCAAAGTTTGTGGTTAAGCTACCTATCCCTTCATAACCCATGCTTCCAAAATGTCCTGGAGCATTCAAATCCAAGCTAGTCCTCCAAGAACACATCTAGGGTGGTTCATTTCTCTTCAGGAAGAGTATGCTGGGCATCTGATGACAAATCCAGGTAGGGTAAGACTGGGGTGCTGAGGTGGTGGTACAGCATTTGTCCAACACTATCAGAATGGCCAGCATATCTGATTGTAGAGATCTTCCCATGGTTTAAAGGTTGCCAGTGTCAGTTATTATGAGTCTTTCCAGTTATTACTGGAGGCCAGTGATCATGTGGTTACATTTTAGAGTCTTCATTTTCTAAATTACCCAATTGTTTTAAGGCTACTGAGAAAGAATTTGTATTTACTTGATTAGGCTATTACGGAATCACCTGCATGGGCAAAGAATTTGTTTCTTACCTAAATTTAAGACATTCACACACATAAATAACTGCTTGTATACCTGCTACACTGGGAACATGTATATACACCAGTATATACTACTTTGTATATTTAAAACCAATGCACAAGTAAGGTACTGGAAATAAAATATAGGAAGATTTCTGTTTATTTTTTCTGCTCTTTGAAAGAGAAAACAGGAATAGTTTTTTTTTTTTTTTTAATTTTATTTTATTTATTTATTTTTTTAATATATGAAATTTACTGTCAAATTGGTTTCCATACAACACCCAGTGCTCATCCCAAAAGGTGCCCTCCTCAATACCCATCACCCACCCTGCCCTCCCTCCCACCCCCCATCAACCCTCAGTTTGTTCTCAGTTTTTAACAGTCTCTTATGCTTTGGCTCTCTCCCACTCTAACCTCTTTTTTTTTTTTTTTTTCCTTCCCCTCCCCCATGGGTTTCTGTTATGTTTCTCAGGATCCACATAAGAGTGAAACCATATGGTATCTGTCTTTCTCTGTATGGCTTATTTCACTTAGCATCACACTCTCCAGTTCCATCCATGTTGCTACAAAAGGCCATATTTCATTTTTTCTCATTGCCACGTAGTATTCCATTGTGTATATAAACCACAATTTCTTTATCCATTCATCAGTTGATGGACATTTAGGCTCTTTCCATAATTTGGCTATTGTTGAGAGTGCCGCTATAAACATTGGGGTACAGGTGCCCCTATGCATCAGTACTCCTGTATCCCTTGGATAAATTCCTAGCAGTGCTATTGCTGGGTCATAGGGTAGGTCTATTTTTAATTTTCTGAGGAACCTCCACACTGCTTTCCAGAGCGGCTGCACCAATTTGCATTCCCACCAACAGTGCAAGAGGGTTCAACAGGAATAGTTTTAAAAGTAAAAAATATATATATGCTTAAAGAAAAAACATTAGTATAAAAAAAACTAACATCATGGTTTCACATAAATATGCTTGCCTGGATTCCTAAATGAATTATTATATATGCTCTCTTCTCTGCCTGGGACATTTGTCACCCCCTTTTTTTCTTGGTCAGGTTGTATTCACCCTTAAGGTCTCAGCATAAGCTCCCCTGAGGGGAGCTTTGCTGGCTTTGCAGATTTTGCTATATGGCCCTGTTTTATAGTCTTATTGAATGCTATAATTTTTCTTTATATTGTAAAAATCTAATTAAGTGGTTATTCATGCAATTATTAGTTTAGTGCTCTGCTTTCTTGTTGAACTATAAACTCCATTTGTGCACGGACCTTGTCTATCTCTCTCTTCATTTTGTCCTTTTACAAAGTGAGCGTTTTATGAATATTTTTTGCCAAAAGTACAAATTGTGAGATGGATATCAAGATTAATCTAGATATTCTGTGTTGATGGGTAACATACTTTAAAACTGATATACAAGTAAGATATTGAAAAGAAAACAGAGAAATATTTTTTATTTATTTTTCTGCTCTTTGTAAAGGGAAAATTGACTGTTTAAATGCAAGAAACAAATGAATACAATCAAAATAATAGGTTGAATCATTATTTTCACTTAAATTATCACTATCTGGTCAAGAGCAAAGTCACTGGTTTGATTCTTCCACATCCATATACTACCAAGATTAACTCAAAGAATCTTTTGGAAGGTCCATACAAGAAAACCCCAGAGAAAGAATTTCCTCAAACTTGAACTGTAGATATGTTCTCTGTGTGAAATATGAAGTCATGCTAATTCTGGTGTGCTAACTAAAAAGAGCTGATGTTACTTGTAACATGTACTTCTGGAAATCAGCTTAAAGAAATGAGTTTAGTTAAACATTGCATAGTACTCTCAAACCCATGAGGGCAGGGTCTAAGCTACATATATTAATAATTGGTTAACCTATAATATTAGAAGACAGACAGAGCTAGAGCATTAATGGAGTTCAAGAGTATCACCAGGCAAGGATTCAAATTTGGGAATCTCTGACCAAGTGTAAAAACCAACATCCAATAAGAAATGGGATTCCAGACTCCCTGCAGGTCTCTTATCGGCTTCCAGTACAAATTTTCCCACCTACCCTATCAAAAAACAAAATATTTCTTAAGCAAGATTTTTATATTCTGTATTAATGTCAAATCTGGCTTTTGGCTTGGACAAGAGAATTTTTACAGCACCTGCTAATTTGTTCTCAGCCTGAAGGACTAAGTCCTCAGTGTGGCTGAGTTTGGCGGGTATAGAAAGCTATTGAGGACGCAAAAAAAACCTTTGTAGAAACAAAATGCATAGAAACTCCTTCTGTAACCCTGGGCAACCCTGATACCACATGAGGTACAGTTGAGAAAGGGACTTCCTCTGGAATGTGAGAAGAAAGATGTAGAAACAAAGTTAAATGAAGATGGGAACAGCATTACTCACAGAAGGGAGATCAAACACTCCATAGAAAATACATGTTACGGTGCAATTGCCCTCTGGGAGTTACAGGATTATGAAAGTCTAACTTAATTAAGGGAGAAAATAGGTCACATTTAACAACCACATACGTGGCGTATCATTTTGACTATACAGAATAACTGGAGAGAATGGAAATATTAAGAAGTCGGAAGCATAAGAAAGGCAACCATGGAATTCATCAACCACTTTCTCATCCTTCTAAGTCAGGTATATGTTTTCATTCTGTATATATGAAAAGATTTACCATTCTTTAAACTTCCCTCTTTAAAAACACTTGCAGCATATTTGAAAAATAAATTTCAAATGTCAGAATAAAGAGAAACAAAATGGTGTGACCAAATTTAAAAAAAAAAAAACTAAAGAGGCAATAAATAGTCTTCATAAAAATACACCTTTCACCCTCTTCCTTTTCTCCCCCTTATGTCATCAAATGACAGGCAATCAGGTACATGTGAACCCTGCTTGGATTCTTCCCCCTTTCGTAGCTCGATGCCCCTATGGGGTCGAGCTAATTACAGGTACATTTCCTCTGCAAGGCAGTCACACTCTATACTGTTGAAGGTACAATTAATAATTGAACAAAGCTACTAGATTTTTTTTTGCTCACACGGCCACGGGTTGCAGACAGTTTTACTGTCACACAGGACAGAGCTTCTTCCTTGAGTGTCTCCAAGAAAGGTTTCATGTTATAGACTGAAAAGGATCACTGCCTGTTTCCAAGTTTTGGAAAGTAGGGGAAAACCCACGTAAAACCAAAAAAATCCAACCCCCCACAAAAAAAACCTAGTTTCCTTTGTAGAACAGTAAAGGAAAATTTTCTCTCCTGTTAGCAGGAATATGATTATGATCAGGTGGTTATTTAGGTCAGATGTAAAGAGATGAAAGAGTGGGCCTACAAATTAATACTCTTTAGAAGGGAAATTGGAGTTTGCCCTTGAGTCTGTGAATGCAGCAGGGAGCTAGTTTTGCATGTGACATAAGAGAATTTGACCTACAGACAGGGCCTAGATAAAGGCTTAGAGAAGAATAAGGTTCTTTCCCTTGAGATGTATTTAGGAACTTAATAGAGGATATTCCCAGAGCGTCATGGGGTCATAAATTGGTGCAGAAAATCCTTGTCCTATGCCCCAAGCAATAGTCTTGAGCAACAGTCTGCAAACTTTTGTAAAGGGCCAGATAGAAAATATTTTAGGGTTTGTAAGCCCAGCCATCTTTGTTATAACTACTCAACTATTCCGTTTTTGAACAAAAGCAGCCATAGACAAGAAGAAAATGAATAAGCATGGGTGTATTTCAATAAAACTTTATGGATGCCCAAATATGAATATTAAATTTTTGCATGTCAGAAAACAGAATTATTCTTTTTATATTTTTCCAACATTTAATCATCTAAAACCTATTTTTAGCTCTAGGCAGTACAAAAGTGGGGCAGGCTGTATTTGGCCCACAGACTGTAGTTTGCTGATCCCCTGGCCTTACTATTGGAAATCCCTATGAGTATACCTATTTTTCAAGCTGATTTTGAAATCTCTAGGGATCTCTGAGTGTATGTAAATGCTATATTTACATGGGAATATATGGTGTTTTGTTGACTTTTAAACACCATGGATAACCATGGTTATTCAGGATTCAAATCAGATATTCACTATCATTAAAAAGGTTACTAGAGTTAGAGATGAAGATCTAAACTGCTAGGCCCAGCACGGAAAAATCTTGAAACTCTGATTCTATCTCATTATTTTTCTGAGCTCAAAGGATAAAAAAGAATACATCTTTGGGTTCTGATCATGAATAGCATTTCTCCCCAAAGACAAAATAAAAATAAAAATGAAAAAACCCAACTACTTCGTAGTCAGTAGTACACAAAAAAGCAATAGTCTTTTTATTAATGTAATTCATTTCTTGATTATAAGTTGAATATAATCTATCTTCCTTCACTTCTTCTTTCTACCACGTGTTCCACAAAAAAAATAGGAGGGTATAAGTAATATATTTATATAGATATTTAAATTAATTAGAAAAGGTGAGACAATAAAACGAGAGGAAAGCAAGAGAATGGTCTGTACATGAATTTGATGCCGTAAAATCCCACACAGTTTGTTTAAAATCCTCTTCATTAACATGCAATTTATATATGATTTCCTATATTCTTTTACAAATGGGCAAAATAAATTTGGCTCTAAGTTTAGTAACAGTCAATTCCATGAACTCTTAATCATTTATAAAAATTTAGGGAGTTCATTCATAGAAAACCAACCATTGCTTAGAAAAAAAGGCAATAGATGGGTATTGAGGAGGGCACCTTTTGGGATGAGCACTGGGTGTTGTATGGAAACCAATTTGACAGTAAATTTCATATATTAAAAAATAAAAAAAAATAAAAAAAATAAAAAAATAAAAAAAAAAAAAGAAAAAAGGCAATAGAAATACGTAAGAGGAATTTCCTCATGGGATATTTTCCAAAAGGAAAACTATGTAATAAAATGAACAATCTCTCAAAATAACATTATAGTAAATTCAATGATTTCAATTGATACCTTGTATAACATCTTTAAATATGGGCCAATAGCTTTATACCAAATTGTCATTCAGTCAAAGCAATTCTATACCAGAAAGGACCAAATTGCCATTCAGTCAAAGCAATTCTATACCAGAAAGGAGTAGGTGGTGTGGGATTGGGGCATAAGATACTTCAGTCCAGGCCGAATGTGCTCTGGATGTTTAATTTAACCCAAGGGAAAGGTGTGTGATATCCAGAGGTTCACCCTTAAGACAATCTTCCATATGCATTTTTTCCATGTGAAGTATAAAATGGGTCTGAACGGAAATGAGTTTGATCTTCCAAATAAATGCCTCATTTATTGCTCTTATATATTGTCAATAAATGACAAGTTGCATGCATTAACAATTAAGGTGGGTTTTGAGTGACGTTCCCTTAATAGAAGCAAGCCTTTGATAAGAATAGCTGTCAAAAAAGGAGACCATTCCATAGGCTAGTCCAAATTCACTTGAAAAATTAGTTTGAGACCTAACATGACATGGAGGCCTGTATTCTCAACCACAAAATACAGTTTTCAAAGATGCTTTAGGCAAACACTATCCTGGCCTTTTAGAAATACCTCAGGATAGTTTCCATGTATGTCTTGCTTTGCACAATTTTTTAGAGTTTTTCATTCCAAAATGACTTTGTTGTGAACTCTAAATACTTATATGAGGAAATTTTAAGAGAATGTCAGATATAAATCAATTAAAATTGAGGACTATCTATCAAAATAAATTACATTTTATAAGAATAATTGATCCATAGCCCCTCTTTCTGAGAAATTAAATAGCAGGCTTTATTCTACAAAGACTGTGTCATTTACAAAACCATGGCATTGCATATAAGAAATTGTAATCTGTAGAGCAGGAAAGTATGCATGCAGTGGACCCAAGTAATTTGATATAATATTTAAGTGAAGTTCAAGAAGCAGCAGAGACCGAAAATTCAGTTATGGTGATGGTGATGGTGCTGGAACGGGAGGGGAGGATGCAGAAGACATTCCTGGGAAATAATTTTTCTGACTTTGACTGAATTTGCATTAATAGGTAGGGACCCATAATGAGCTCATGCAGCTTAGTCCATGCCTGATGCCCCTCACAGAACCAGATGCCAGGGAGACGACATCAGAAGTCACTAACAATTTTGTATTATTCCTGAAAGGTTTCTTCACAAGGTGCTACATATTAGGAAACCATAGTTAAGGTTTAGGAACCTTAGTTAAGGAAACCATAGTTAACAGCGAAACAAACAAACAAACATGCAAAGGACTAGTTAAATCTAATTCATACAAAACATTGCCCCAAGACACTCAAGCACAAAATTGGCCTACATTTTAGACATAATACTAAGTCATTTAATGCATTTAATTCTTCTGTATTTGTTGCCTTGAGGTGATGTTCTATTAAAAATGAAATAAGAAATGGTTGTAGACTTTATAGAGATGAACACATTAGCAAAGACCAGGGAGGACCCTATATAAGTCCTATTGCAATTCTACTAGTGCTTTAATAACCAGATACATGCTTGCCTTTCTGATCCAATGGAATCTCAGAAGCCCAAAGATATGTTAAATAATGTGTGGTATCTTGAAGGCTAGAGGGCTGCTTACCAGTTGGTGTAAGGTGTCTCCAGGTGATCACAGGTTCAGGACGGCCATTGGCCATGCAGACCAGGGTCACATTGCTGCCCTCATTCACAGTGACATCTGAAGAGATGTTGGAGATCTTTGGTGGAACTGCAAAGACAAAAGCAAATGGAATATGTAACCATGCCAGTAAAACCCCATGTTTGAAGCACTGGTCCATGCCACTGGAAATAACAAACTTGAGCTAGATGCTTTTATGACTTGAACCATTTGAATTTTTATGTTAAGAAGCCAGGATGCTTTATGACCTCTTTAGAGACTCAGCAGATGAAAAGCATGGGTCTTACTACTAGAAGAATCTCTCCACTATGACCAAGTATTGTAGGAATTTCACAGAGGAGTATAGTGAAAATGTATTATCTCTTTTTTCATTAGAATAGACTTTATTTAATTATTAGTGTGCACATTTTTAGCATATTAATAATTTTTTCTTATCACTGAATGGTGCCTGCCTACATTTATTTCCTTATGTATATCAAATGAATATAGTGCATTCTTACCTCCAAATGTCAGGAAAAGGAAAAGTGTTATTTAGTATGAGTTGCATAGTTGTGTTATTACGATGTGGCAACACCTGTTTACTTACAATCTAGCCACATGAGGAAACCAACATTTAATCACAATAGAAAGTGTCTAAATATCACCTTGGTATGTGAACAGGCTAGATAACGCACATTAGAGCCTAAAAACTGAATTAATAAGGCCTATGTCACAGATACTACAAAAAATAATATTACCCCTAATACTTTCACCACCACTATTACTAACAATTTAATAATAGGTAACTTTAAGCATTTACTATATGTAAGGCTCTATGTAGAGTACTTTTCAAGTATTATATTGGTAACTCATTATAATAAAGAAATGATATCCTATGAGCATTTTATTTACAGGTGAGAAACTGAAATATAGATGGAGCCAGGTGAGAAGCAGAAAACAGATTTGAATCTAAGAAGACTCCAGGGCCCACACTCTTAAGCAATACTTGAATGAAACTTCAACTTCACAATCCAGGCTACCAGATGGCTGAAAATGACGGAAATTACTTTTTGGTGGTGTGAGAAATGAGTCCCCGAGGGCTAGCTGTACTGCCGTCTGACTTCCTTCATTAGTGTTCAGGGCGGCAACATTAGATCTCATATTGGTAGGCTTAAGTGGAAAGTGAATTACTCACAAATTTCATCACAGAGGTTATGCACTGATTACAAATAGCAGGGTTTATGGTTTGACTGTGATTTTCCTTTTTTTTTTTTTTTTTTTTTACTCTTAGTTGCTTATGCAGTCCCTAAGAAAGCATGTGTCAGAGGGAGGGAGGAGAACAAGACAGCATTAAGGGGTTCAATAATAAAAGAATCTTATTTTCTCTCTCTTCCTGCCCTGTGGTGACAAATAAAACAGTAACATTTTCTGCCTGTAGAGACTGCTGTCTGACAACCATGTGATTGCTGCAGATCTCTGTTAGGAGACACTGATGGGACTTGGGCAACTGACCAGGTCACAGAGCCACAAGGAGGAAGTGGGAGGAGGACTCATGACCTTAGCATTTCTCCCACAATGGCATCTTACAGGGCTTCTAGGTAGAAACCAGTAGTTCTAAATCAAACCCAATGGCAGAAATGGAATGTAGTTGATTCCCATTATTTAGCAGTATGTATTTATAGGATTTCTATTTCTCTTTTATCTATTGGGGTTAATGGATCTTTCTCTTGTATTCACACATTGACTTGCAATATACCTTCCCAGACTTTTAGATGTCTGGGCACAGAGAGAAATAATGACTTGTCAAGGGCAATCCCATCAAGAAATATGGCTGGGCTTAGAACTTGGGGCTCCTGAATGTCCAATTGTGTTGTTGTTTAATATTTATAGTTTTTAATTCCCAGCTGAATAAGCCAGTGTTCTGAACATTTTCAGAAAAAGTACAATGAACTATAAATCAATGATGGTGTTCAAGAATACAATTTAGACATCCTAGGAATCTTCCTCTACAATCTAAAATCTGCAACAGGAAGCTATGTAATAATTATATGAGCTCATATTACTCAATTTGTGGTTAATTCTGAATTGCAAGACAGGCCACAGAATAGAAAGAAGAAATACAAATGTGTTTTCATAAGAAAAATGTAGAGGGGAGACTTTATATTCCTAATATAAAAACATGCAAATTTACAGAACAGAAAAGATCTCCAGTGGTCAGGTTCCCAGAGAATTATTACCTATGATAAAATTTACTCATAATTTTCTCTCATTGTGTAAGAGGAATATATATCCAAGGACTTTGTTTTTTTATGGCACCCAGGATCCTCTGTTTCTTTTAACTAAGGGCAATATGTTCAGGTCCTAGATCTCAGATCCTGGAGACTCAGAAAGTGTTTGTGTTCAATAGTCAGAAATGTAATCACGTTGACATTGAATTTCACTTTCCTCGGGGTCACTACCAATGGGTTTCACTCCATTGCTTATCTTCCACTTCTTTGTACATTGTACCAGCTTCTTCCCATAGCATTTATATCTGATGTAGTCATTTGTTCCAGAAATAAATACCTCCCTAAATTCTATGTTACCATCTTACTTTCAAACTCTCTGTCTCCAAATATCTTGAAAGAATTGTTCTACATTACATCTTCATCTCCCATTCACACTTCAACCTACGGTGCAATCTGGATTCTTTAACCTCCAAAAAAAACTGCTCTCAGGAAGCTCACCAATTTGAACCATGGAGTTTCTAGGTCCTATCAACAATTTTGTTATTATCCTATTTTTCTCAGGAGTATTTGATTTTGTTGACCATAACTACCTTCTTCCATTCTTTTATTTTCTAAGATGCCAGATTCAACTGTTTTTCATCTTACCTCTCTGGCCAACATTTCCAGTTTAGCTTTTGGACTTACTTTGTCCTGTTCCTTAAATATCTGTATTTCTAAAGTTTGATCACTGTTATCTTCCTTCATATAACTCACTGTGAATGATATTATCTATTGTCTAAGTTCAGAAACTAAGGCCATAGTATGTATGACTCCCAAATCAGTATCTGCAGCTCAGATTTTTCTCATAACTTTTACACTTACGTTCCAATGGACCATTCTAAATTTTCATCAAATACATCACAGATACTCAAGATTCAACATACTCAGAACCAAAATTATCATCTTCCTTCCTACGTGACACTTGTAGTCTTGTTCACTATCTCGGGGAATGGTGTCATCATGCAAACAGTTGCCCAAGCAAAAAAAGTGTTATCTTCCTTGACTGCTCTCTTTCCTTTACTACCCCATATAAAAAGGATCCTGAGTTCTGTGACTTATGCCTTTTAAATCTCTCTCAGATTCACTCATTATTCCCAATCCCTATTCCCAGAGCCATAAACTTTTTTTTTTTTTTTTTTTTTTGGTTAGATTCTGCAAGAGCATTATAATGAATTTCTTTGCCTCTAGCCTTCCTTTCCTCAGGCTCACTGTCATTCATTCATCACACTGAAATAAGTTTTTTTTTTTCATAAATTGCAAATGTGAGTATAATATTCTCTGATTAATCTCATTGCCCTCAAGATAAATCCAAACTTCCTAACATGAATTCACAAGCCATGGTTGGCCCCCGGTTAGCTCTCTAGACTTATGTATTCCCCCTTTTCATTGTATCATCCAGTCAGATCAAATAATTTTGGTTCCTAGAATATACTATGCTTATTTACCCCAAGGCATTTAACATTCTATTTTTTCTACATGGAATATTCTTCTTCCAGCCCTTCATGAGGTCAACCCCTTTCTTCCTTCAGGTTTCAACTTGTCATCCTGTTTTCTCGCTTTTTCCAGGAAGACTATTCTGTCATTTACCACCATTCCTACCCCTACCCCACTCCTGACTTCTTATTGAGTGAAGCATCACTCCTATGTTCTCACATTGTGCCCTATATTTCTCTACCATGGCCCTGAATCGTCATTGCTGGATTACTTACCTGTACCTGTCACTAAACTAAAAGACGCAGATGAGAAGTCCTTGGTTTTCCTGACCAGTGAATTGTATAGACCATGGCACTTAGAACATGGTAGGCACTCACAGAGTGTTTGAAAAAAGAAATTAATGAAAATCCCTGCCTGCCCCCAAACTTTTCTGAGCTCAAGTAAGTCATCTCATTGAATTTTTATCAGAAAGGAGCAACCTTTTATCTTGAGCCAGTAAAATACAGCGTTTATCAGTATTTCTTTAGCTACCCCTCTAATGACCTTGTTCACTATCAACTTTTTTGACTCTTAATTAAAAAACAAAATTAACCATGGGGCACAGAAACATTTGTGTATGTTAGACATATAGGAAGTGAGATAAATTTGGTGTCCAGCTTCTTGAATTATAGATGTATTCAGGGTTTAACTTCCTTTTTTCTTTTCTACGAGGAATCATTCATATATATTTGTATGGATGTATATAATTTTTTTTTCTAATGTTTATTTATTTTTGAGACAGGGACAGAGCATGAACGGGGGAGGGTCAGAGAGAGAGACACAGAATCTTAAAAAGGCTCCAGGCTCTGAGCTGTCAGCACAGAGCCCGATGTGGGGCTCGAACTCACAGACCTCGAGATCATGACCTGAGCCAAAGTCGGTCGCTTAACCGACTGAGCCACCCAGGCGCCCCTGTGTGGATATATATAAATACATATAACTTTTTTTAGTTTAATGGTTTAATAGTTCCTTTCTAGTTTCCCATAGCCATTCATGCAGTCTGCATTTACACCATTACTGATAATATAAGATTAAAGGAGCAATGCAAGGTCTTTATTCTTACCTCCTAACATCTTTATAAAGATCCTGGGAAATAAGATGTATTCTCTTTTTATCGCCATTTCATAGATGCAGACACTGGGGACAAAATGGGTAAAACTCACACAGCTAAGTAATTATAGAGTTAAGATCAAAACCTAAGGTTTATAGATTTCCTAAACTTAAGTCTTCTTCTAGATCATATTCACTTTGCAATAGTGGTTCCAAATAGTATTTTTTGCTCTATTTTAATTCTCAGTAAGGACAACTGTAGGAAATACTGTTTAACAAGATAATCTTATCTTCATTGGTAAACATAAGTTGTTTATTTATCAAAACCACTGTAATATTGATTTATGCTCATGGGCCTTCACATATTCTGCGTAGTTATTTTATTTTCTTCTGGAGTATTCCCTAACATTTCTTTTTTTGAGAGAGAGCAAGCAGGGGAGGGGCAGAGGGAAAGAGAGAGAGGGAATCTTAAACGGGGTCCATGCACAAAGTGGGGCTGAATCCCACAACCATGAGATCACGACCCTAGCCAAGATCAAGAGTCGGACGTTCAACTGACTGACTCACGCATCACCCCCAACAATATTTATTCATAGGATATTAGTGTCTTTTATTATATTTTCCTAAATGTAATGTCATGAACCATTTATTTGATGTTTTCAACCTATTTGGTTTCAGGGATCTCTCTAATTTTTCTGGATTATTTTGTTTTCTTACTGATTAATGACAGCCTGTATACCTTAGGGAAATGATCTTTTGTTGTCATATTGTTTGCAGTTTCCACAATTCATTCTTAACTTCTTAATTTTATGAACATTTTTGTCTTGTAAAAGGTTTAAATTTCTTTGGTGAGCTTTTTTTTATGATTTCTTCTAGTGTTTTTGCGCATAGACGTTTCTTTCTTAACATAAAATCAGTTAAATACTTCTGTCTATTTGTTATTTCTCTTTCAATGGTTTATTTCTTTTTTTTATTGCACTCTTTAAATCATCTGGAGTTCATTTATGGTGTGAGCTTTAACTAGGTTTTTTAATCCTCCGTGGTTTTTTAGTCAATTTCCGCAATACCTCTGGTTAAATTATATAAAATGTATACATTGTTTTGGCTTTCAGAATTAGCCTACATGTGCTACCAAGCTGGCAAGAGCAATATTTCTGGGAAATATATAAATATAAACCTACTTATAATGCCAAGAAATTTTATGAAAGTGCATTAAAATATGTCATTAATCTTTTGGACACCACACTATTATTATGTGTTGCTAGTTCCAAAATTAATTGTTTATTAGACAAACACCTCCTAAAATGTTGAGTAAAAAACATAATTTAGATACCCTGCTTTCAGGACACTAGTGAAATTCATTATTCAAATGAATTCTCAAGGTTTCCACTGCAAAAAATAATAAATAAATAAATATGCCACACCTAATAGTTGTAACTTTAAATCTGAATTATTAAATAGGTGATATTCTTTCACTGAAATCTATATAAATTCTGTGTTAAAGAAATGTACATTTTTTCCATGCACTGCAAATTAAGTGACAGTTTCTAAAATAATACTAACATCTAGGTACACTTGTACACACGGATTCCTGCAGCTGTGCAATGAAACAGTATTAAGTAGGATTATGACACAGTCAATCTGCCTCTGCCACTCATGATTTTATTGCCCTTCCTCATTCTTCTTGTAATTTCCTTACCCACTTTACCATATCTCCAGGGCTCCAGGGTATGCCTTGGCTTTTGTGAACCAAGACATGCCTGTACATAATTTATACAATTCTCTGGGTTCCAATGCATCCCTTCTCCTCTTTTGTGTAAGTCTCACATCTCTTATGTTTGGTCCAATGTGGAAATGCAGGCAAATTCAGGGACATAGTGGAGTGGACATATATCATGTGATCTGCCAAAATCCATGTCCTCTTCTGTCTGGAAAGACAACCCTGGTATTCCTTTGCAGAAAACACCTCCCACCAACTGCCATTGGTTTGTTGGGACTGTCAGTCAAGTGACCTATTCTCCTTTGGCCAAGGAGTGGGCATGTGACCAAAGCTGGGCCACTTAGACTCTCCCTCCCTGGAACTTGGTTTTTATAAGGAATGACTCAAGAGAGGTTGAAACTGATTCAACTTGTGGTAGACTCTGTTAATGTCCCCAATTCTCAATCTTTCCTGTATCCAAATCTTTTGCCATGCCTATCCCCTCCTTCAGTGGGTAGCAGACACTTTTCCATCCCTGGACCATGCTGCTTGTTTTGGCCAAGGATACAAGCATAGGGAATACAAGCAGAATCTTGAGAAGTGTTGGCACGATTGGACTCACTTGGTCTTGTGCCTCTGCCATTTGCATGAGAAGAATGTACCCATCTGAGCCTGGTGGCCCTAGGAGAAGGAGGATGAGAGATGGCAAATGGGATTGCCAAACAAAATACAGGGCATCTTGTTAAATACGAATTTTATATAAACAGCAGATACTTTTTTAGTATAATTGCTCCAAACATTGCATGGGACATACTTATACTAACAATTATTTTATGTAAACTACAAATGTAACTGGGAATCCTATATTTTTATTTTGTGAACCTGACAACTCAAGGTACATTGTCACATGTAGTGAAACCCAGTCTGGATCTGCTGACTTGCACACTTGTGAGAAATAAAAAATAACTATTGTTTTACGTCCCTGAATTTTTGACTGGTTTGTTCAGCAGCAATAGTTACCTAATACATATCATGAAAGGGCAGCCACCTGAAAGGACTATTATTTTTCACTACTGTCTGCAACTTGCATCCCTGGAGATGCATGGCTTCTGTGCCTTCCAAGGTGATATTTTCTGCTTTTCTTTTGAGCCTGGGAACTATTCCATATTCTTCCAAAGAATCACCACTTTTTACATCAAATTAGCCAGTCAATTTCTGTTGCTTACGCCAAAGAATCCTAATTGTTACAAATTGGGAAGTAGTCATAATAAGGGGAAATTTTGAAGAGGGACATTTTCAGAGGTAAATTGTCATTTGTGCTTGGGTACTCCTTTGGGTTTCCACAAAATGAACTGAGTTGCATGTATAGCATTGGCTCTTATCTGTCATTACACATTGCTTTAAAAATAATTGTAGGTTTGAAAGAACATCTAATTCTAGCTGTGAGTGTTTCAATACCTTTGTCTTTAGTCCCTAACTGACCAGCCAGAAGAAGGACAATAAATCAATTCGAGGAAGGGATAAAAGTGGTCAGTTGGTTCATTTATCTAACCTCAAATAATTAGCATTTATAACTTGTATTCAATTCAAAATGTTATCCCTAATGGTGCAAATTATTAAGTTTGTCTCATCAGTTATTGCTTATTTGAAGTTTGGGAAAGGTGCATGTATTACTGTGTGTATGGTGGTAAAGGGGTGTTAAAAACATAACACTATCAACTTCTCAATTTCTAACCTTCTTTGGTGTGGCTATAGAAGCTTACACCCTATTTTTTGCACATGTAACACACTGGAAACTTATAGTGTATCTATATAAGAATTGCGTTCAGAAATCTACAGGATGTTTTTTAAGCAGCACTTGGTTTTAATCGCATGATCCAAAAATTCAACAATAAGAATAAAAATATACAATATAACATATTAATAACATCTTGTGAAACATCAAACATCCATCTAGTCTGGCATTTTGCTTCTGAAAATGCCAGTGAAGCATGTTGTGCTTCATGGTGTGGTAGGTTCCAGAATGGATGATAGGATTGGAAAATGTAGCACAGTTTGAGAGCCAGGGATTTTGATCCTGCTCTGACACTGGCTCATAAGGCAACCACATATTCTCTGATATTTGCTTTTGAATTTTCCTCATGAGGTACACTGTATGTGCTTAACAAGTTTTGAACGAATGAACACACAAATTAATGACAAGTTATTTAAATCTCCCTGAGACTTAGTTTCCTCATCTGGTAATTGAAAGTAATGTGCAAAGTTGATAATAGTTAATATTACAGGATTGTTGTTAGGGACAAATAAAATAATTCATGTAAACTTGTTTTTTAAACTGTAAGGGACTCTATAAGTGTAGCTATCTATTATACAGCTAATAAAGCAGTGTTGGCTTAACTCTTCCTAAGATAACATGATAACACATTTCATGCATTTCTATGGCTAATGGCATTCTAGTTATATTTTTGCAGACACCATTATTGCCAGAAGGTGTAGGTAATTACTATAATTCATAATTAATCATTAATATTGGCTTTAACAGAAAGTCACCCCAAAGATATGTATCCAGCTCTTATCTACTAATGGGCAGAGCTATGCCAATATGTTCAGCTCTTTAGTCAATGTCTAGACATTTTATACCTGTAATAAAAAGCGACACAAAGATGTGAAAGTGTACAATCATAAACAAAAAAAGGTTTTAGAAGCTTAACTCTTGGGCTCCTAAGGAAAAGCTCTCGAAATCAAATGTTATCACTGTTACATAATTTGTAATGTAAGCCTCAGTAAAAGAGAGGTCTTCTTTTATTTGTTGTTCTTATAGACAACAGATGTTGCCAGGTGTTTTGTGTCTGTAATTTGAGTCTCTAAAGCCTTAACTCTGGCCAAATAAAACAACCAGCAATGATAGTTTCTTTTCCACTGGTATTAGTTCTCACTGTTACTAGAATCCATTTATAAAGCAAGGAACATTCAGCCGCAGAAGTAGGTATTTGAAAAGGAGCGCTCTACAGGAACACGATTCCTTTTAAACACAAATTTCATGGGTGAGTAGGGAAAATGTGGAAACTATAGCTTCTTTGAGTATCAGATGAATATTAAAGTAGAAGAAACTCATTACACATATCAGTTACTCAAATTTCTTTGCCAGGAGTGATTACAAATGCTGCACTTATGCTTGCATTAGAAGATGAACAAAGTAACTTAAGGAAAGGGGGATAATATGCTAAAAATTTAGAGGAAAAGATAAAATGTATATATAAAACAAAGCCAAGTACCATATGAGTGGTAATGTGGTAAATTCAGAGAAATAGGAGCAAGGAAGCTTGTGAAAATGACATATTGAAACAATGTGCAGTCAAGAAAAAGCCATCCTCCTGTAATCAGGCAGGAGCAATTTTTGAATTATATATGTAACTTAAAGTTAGAGCCTGAAGTCTCACTTAACATACTCCTCTGAGATGCGGCTGCCATCTTACTGTGTTGGCCAAAGGAATAAGCTGGATACGACCTCCTCTTTGGCCTTTGAACCCTAAATTATCACATTCTCAAGGGGCCGTATGAGTTGCTGTCACTGTCTCAGGTAGTGAGACTTACACCAAAATAGTCCCTATGACACATCCAGGCAGTAGCCAACATCACAAGGGAGTGTTAATTTGGGTCAGACTGCTCTAAATAACTCAAACACAGTAGCTGTTGTACAAAGAAATACCATGAGCTCACTTATACACCACCTAGTGGTGGATGTGTACCCACGGTGATACATGTGTGGCATGGGTATCTACATCTGATTGAGGCTCCCAGTAGACCTAAATAGAAAGTACATTACATTGGAATTTTTCTATATTTATTAAAAGTTCAGAATTACCCTGGAATCTAAGTGTGTGGGCTGGTTTCGAAAGGGGACAAAATATTCAGGCACCAGCATTTGCATTCATGACCAGCTAAGGGCATCCATTATTGCTGCTTCAGCAATATGTATACTCTGTGGGATGTCAAATGGCTGTTCTCGTGTACAGGTCATTGCCTTGCTAAATAAGAGCAAATGGAACTATCCTGATTCTGTTCACTGAGGCTGCAGTTACTCAACAAGTCAGCAGCTCCTCCAAAATTTCATATTCCCAGACCCTGATTCCAGCTGTTTGGATATTTATTTTTGCTAATCTGGGAAAACATCCAGACGCTGATTTAATCAGTCGATGGGAGGAATGAATCTGCTTTCTTCCCTTTACCTCACAAAAGAACTTTATCATTTCTGGTACTTACAGAATAGTCTTTAGATACTGTCCAACCACAGCAGATGGTTTTGTTATCTGGCAGAAATGGGGGTATCGAGCAGAGGGAAGTTCAAAAATATCAGGCTACCTAGGGTGGGTAGCAAATAGCAACTGGGTGAATTCCAAGGGCTCAGAAATGGCACCCACAGACTCTAGCAGAGAAAAAAGAAGTGCATCTTTTCTCTCTTTGCACTCAAAACTCAGGTGGTATTCCTGGCATCTACTAAAGAACCCTCTCTGTATTCCATGAAAAGCCTGTAAAGATTTAGCCCTAAACCATGACATATCCTAAAAGCTACAAAATACATCATGTGCAGCCAATATATATATATTTTTTCTGTGTTCCATTAGTGTTCTTTAAAAAATGTGGGAAAAAAATTGCCTGTACCTTATGGATGAATTATTTAGTCAATAAGACAATATTAGAGATAAGTCCGTATATTAAAAGAGGACAGGGGGCACGTGGGTGGCTCAGTATTAAGTGTCTGACTTCAGCTCAGGTCATGATCTCACGGTTCATGGGTTACTGCCCCGTGTTGGTCTTTGTTCTGACAGCTCGGAGCCTGGAGTCTGCTTCAGATTCTGTGTCTCCCTGTCTCTCTGCCCCTCCCCTGCTCACACTCCATCTCTCTCTCTCTCAAAATAAATAAGCATAAAAAGAAAGATCACAGGATTTTTAACTATTTTTTTTTTTTTTTAGTAATCTCTATGCCCAATGTGGGGCTTGAACTCATGACCCTGAGATCAAGAGTTGCATGCTCTTACAACTGAGCCAGCCAGGTGCCCCAAAAGAGGAATTTTAAATGAGAGAGAAATAAACTATAAGTTAAAAGAACATAGAAGTATAAAGAGTTCAGAGACCAATCTTATGTCTATTATGTTTAGGAATAATACAAATCAACATTTATTGAGAGACTATAACATATAAAGGCACTGTGCTAGGCATGACCAGAGGTGAGGAGAGGATAAAACAATGACAATTATGACCTAGATCAGCCAGTTTTTATTATTTCAACAAAAGTGCCAGTAAAAGGTTACTGAAAAAATAATAATACTTAACACTAACATTTTTTAAATGGTTTACTGTTCATCTCATTTCTTCATTCCATTTGGAGAATTAGAAATGTGTAGAAATAAATATGGTGCTTGTAAGAATCCCTTAAACTTAAAGATTCCATGCCCATATTACTAGCCTAAATTCTATTTTTTTTTAGTTGCTTAAGGCATATAGTGTTCTTTTCGTGTAGGGAAGGAGGTAGATTCTAATAGAAACCAACTAGGGTGAACTAAAGCATGCCTTGAATACAATGAAAATAATAAAAGTTGTTTCCTGCCACTGCTCAAGGGCCCAGAAGATAGAATATTTAGAGAAAGAATAGGATTGACAGGAGGTTTTCAGAATTTCTTTCTTTGAATTGCCCTTGTTCAAAGCTTACCATGAACAATTATGAACTGAATATGGAGTATTCACATTATTTCCTTCTAAACAAACAGAGTTACCATTGTGAATTAATTAGTACATTCATGCCAATTATAATTTTTCAAAAATTGTATATAATGGTAGGAAATACAGTAATTATCAAAAATGTTAAATATAACTAGGAGAAACAGAATACTTCCTGCCATTCTAAGTAGGCTTAAAAATTCCAGAGGGGTAAATAGGTATGCAGCATTTGGGGGAGGAAGGAAATACAAAGCCTGGAGTTGATGAATATGAGTTAGGTCTCCATTTTATCTTTCCTTGACCTCTGTTTGAGGGACAAAGGAACATTAAATAATGAAAAAAGACATAAGCAAGCAGAAAAGTGAAGAGAAATAATAAAAATAATAAAGATAATTAATAAAAATAATATGAAGTAGTATAACATTATATAATTTATGAAACTCTGATATATGACTTGCCTTATTTGATCTACACCTATCCCAATGCGATGGCTTGGACAAGTTTTATTACTACCACCCCCCCCACCCCCCCCCCCCCCCCCCCCATATATTGGTTGAATAACTGAGACTCAGTAAGGTTCATTCTTTTGGACAAGGTCACAAAGCTAGAAAGTACCAAGTTCATAACCAGTTCATCTGATCAAGAAGATCTAGGAAGATCTTGGTATTTCAAGACTAGATTAACTACTGCTGAGATACGAGATGCTAGTATATTGATTGAATTAAACAGCTGCAAAGATGACCAGGGCACAACTACAGATACGAAAGTCTGGATAGGTGGGTACTTGTGTTCAGTACAGTGATGGAAATGTCACTGATTATGTTGAGATCCCGGAACTCTGGTTTACCAAAGTTTGTTGTCTCTGCATTACTCAGTTCAGTTTTTTAGCTCAATTATTACATGGTTAAAAATTTGGCTTTTTGGGGGTGCTTGGATAGCTCAGTTGGTTTAGCGTCTGACTCTTGATTTCTGCTCAGGTCATGGTCCCAGGATCGTGGGATTGAGCTCTGCTGGCCATGGAGCCTGCTTAAGATTTTCTTGCCCTCTCCCTCTGCCCCTCTTTCCCCTGCTTATTCTTTCTCTCTCTAAAACTAATAATTAATTAATAATAATAATAATAATAAAGAATTTGGCTTTCTGGTTTTGAGGTATTTTTACAAATAATGCATCTAAAGGATACAAAAATGCTGACTTGAAGGGACACATGCACCCCAATGTTTATAGCAGTGCTATCAACAATAGCCAAATTACTCTGCTCCTCCCTGTTTGACAGACAGCCGTATCTTCTGGTGCAGTGCCAACCGCGTCCTCAAGACATGGTGGTGAAGGCTTGAGTTAATGGATTTGGCTGTATTGGGAGTCTAGTCACCAAGACTGCTTTTAATTCTGGCAAAGTAGACACTGTTGCCATCAATGACCCCATCATTGATCTCAACTACATGGTTTCCATGTTCCAGTGTGATTTCACCCCCAGCAAATTCCATGGCACAATCAAGGCTGAGAACAGGAAACTTGTCATCAATGGAAAGCCCTTCACTATCTTCTAGGAGCGAGATCCTGCCAATATCAAATGGAGTGATGCTGGTGCTGAATATGTTGTGGAGTCCACTGGTGTCATCACCACCATGGACAAGGCTGGGGCTCACTTGAAGGGTGCAGCCAAGAGGGTCATCATCTCGGCCCCTTCTGCTGATGCCCCCATGTTTCTAATGGGTGTGAACCAAGAGAAGTGTGACAACTCCCTCAGGATTGTCAGCAATGCCTCCTGCACCACCAACTGCCTGGCCCCTCTGGCCATGGTCATCCATGACAACTTTGGCATCGTGGAGGGATTCATGACCACAGTCCATGACATCATCACCACCCAGAAGACTGTGAATGGCCCCTCTGGGAAGCTGTGGCATGAGGGCTGAGAGGCTGCCCAGAACATCATCCTTGTTTCTACTGGCACTTCCAAGGCTGTGGGCAAGGTCATCCTTGTGTTGAATGGGAAGCTCACGGACATGGCCTTCTGTGTCCCCACCCCCAACATATCTGTCATGGATCTGACCTGCTGCCTGGAGAAAGCTGCCAAATATGATGACATCAAGAAGGTAGTGAAGCAGGCATCATAGGGTCCCCTCAAGGGCATCTTGGGCTATGTGACACCCCCACTCTTCCACCTTCAACATGGGCTAGCATTGCTCTCAATGACCACTTCATCAAGCTCATTTCCTGGTATGACAATGAATTTGGCTACAGCAACCAGGTGGTGGACTTTATGGTCCACATGGCTTCCAAGGAGTAAGAGCTCCCTGGTCCACCAGTCCCAGCAAGAGCAAGAGGAAGAGAGAGGCCTTTAGCTGCTGGGGACTCCTCGCCCCAACTCATTCCCCAATACACTCTCCTGACCTCCAGTTTCCATCCCAGAGACCCTTGAACAAGGGAAGGGCCTTGAGGAGCCCTACCTTACCATGTGCCATCAATAAAGTATACTGTATCCAGCCAAAAAAAAAAAAAAAAATAGCCAAATTATGGAACGAGCCCAAATGTACATAGGCTGATGAGTGGACAAAGAAGATGTGGTATACATATGTGTGTGTGTGTGTGTGTATGCATATATATATATATATATATATATATATATATGCATATATAATACACTAGAAAATATTATACTAAGTAAGTCAGTCAGATAAAGACAAATATATGATTACACTCATACATGGAATTTAAGAAATAAAACAGATGAACATAGGGGAAGGGAAGGAAAAATAAGATAAAAAACAGAAGGAGACAAACCGTAAGAGACCCTTAAATATAGAGAACAAATTCAGGGTTGCTGGAGGGGAGATGGGGGTGGGCTAAATGGGAGAGGGCCATTAGGAAGGGCACTTGTTGGGATTGAGCACTGGGTATTATAAGTAAATGTTGAATCACTGGGCTCTACTCCTGAAACCAATACTATACTGTATGTTAACTAACTTGGATTTAAATACATAATTAAAAAAAATTTTTAATGTTTATTTATTTTTGAGAGAGAGAGGGAGACACAGAGTGTGAGCAGGGGCAGAACAGAAAGACAGGGAGACACAGAATCTGAAGCAGGCTCCAGGCTCTGAGCTGTCAGCACAGAGTCTGATGCAGGGCTCAATCCCACAAACTGCGAGATCATGACGTGAGCCGAAGTCGGACGCCCAACCGACCAAGCCACCCAGGCGCCCCATGTATATATTTGTTTTTAAAAAAGAGAGAAAAACAATATACATTTAAAAGCAAGTTGACTTTGTCACAGTTAGCATAAACTTCAAGCCAGTGAGTCCATTTTATTTTCTTGTTCATGGTAGCATATTTCAATGGATGTGGATAATATTCTACACAATTTCATTATATATAATTTATATATATATATATATATATATATATAATATATATCCATTATATATATGTGTATATACACATATATCCATTATATATATAATTATATATGTGTATATACACATATATCCATTATATATATATATAATTATATATGTGTATATACACATATATCCATTATATATATATAATTATATATGTGTATATACACATATATATCCATTATATATATATATGTGTATATACACATATATATCCATTATATATATATGTGTATATATATATACACATGTATATATATATATAAAATAGATATATTTGCCATTAATGCAGTTATGGGATATTTTGACCATGTTGACGATCCATTAAAAGTGCTATAAGGATATAATGAAAAAAATGCTGGTAATATTTATATCTGTAATTACAAAAGCATGAACACTTTTACAGTGGAAAGTAGAGACATCTTCACAGGCCTCATTTACCGCCTGTATTGCAGATAAATTTGACCAATCTCCCTCAATTTGGCCAATGCAAAATGGGGTCTCTCTTCACTCTCCCTTCTCTTAAAACTCAAGAGGGGGCAGGTGGTGGTGGTGAGAAGGAATGCTCTGTCCCTGCTTCCACAAATAAATCCTGAATGGGGTGAGTCTCATTAATCTTGAGCTAAATGTGAAGTTAGACATGGAGGCATCTCGGGTCCCCGCTGTTTGTTCAGAGCCCTAGGCATGTTATGGAGAAAATGTCAAAGATTTCTGCTTTGGCTTCTGCACCCTGCCATGATGTTTTATTCAAACTTCCATGTCCTAAGGAAATAAACACTGGCTATCAAAATCCTCCACCTGACTTCCAGTCTCACACATAAACATGCACAACACCTCTGTTTAGGAGCACAGATCAATCCTCCCTCCCCAAGAGCAGTCTCCAGGGAACGTGCTGTGAGGCTGGAGCTCTCAGGCCAGGGATTTCTGAGGCAGCACGGCCATCTGTGACTCTGTTCGTCTCCCTCTCACAACGTGCGTGCTTATACAACACAGTGTGTCTGCTGACCCTGTCTTCCAACAAGGGGTGCTTTTAACCATGAGTTAAACTCTGGGTTCTTATCAAGAAAAAATGCTGGGCAAAGAGGGCAAGGCTGGGAAGAAAAGACTATACACATCACTGACAATGGGTACAAATCAGCCACAGTCAGTGAGGGGGGCAGGAGGAATCTCTCCTATTTGGCTCTGCATCAGCTCTGAATTTCATATTGCCCGGGGAGCCAGCAGGGCTAGCATCTTACCCATAGAGCCTGGGTCAGACAACACTATGAAGTGGTCACGGTGGCCGTGCAGTTGGAGGCACACTGGCCTGGTCAGTCCTCTTGTCCACCACCGTTCAATTGTCTGGAGGCAGCTGACTTTATGGCTGTTTTGTTCTTAACAAACCATAGGCCACACGAGGCAGAGACTCGTGCTGCAGCAGTGAGTGGGATTCTTGGGTTTTTATCAGCTCCAAACAGCTCCAGATGGACTGAGAATCAGGCCTGTTGGCCATCAGAAGTATTCTTGATTCTCAGTCCACATTGCCCCCTTTTTATTCCACGGGGAAAGGGAAAGTGCACCCTCTGTTACTCTACCTGTCCTCCCTTTGGCTTCAGGCAAGTCACTTAACCTCATTTGGCAATGATTTGGGCCTAAGAGACTGTCCTTAAGGATCTCTGATTTCCACGAGTCAGACTCACTCACACCTGTCACACTGGCCTGAAAACACAGTGCCTAGCCTGATGTGGCTTCTCACTAAGTGTATGCTAAGGGAATGAATGCATAACTTAACTGAATCTTCAATATCATGTGTAAAATTACATGGAGACAATTAATAGTCAGAGCCACTTGTGATTACTTTGCTCTCTTTGCCTTTTGCTAATGCTTTTCTCCATTAATTATATCTTCATCACATTTCTCTTGATGGTAAAATAGCCCAAGCAGCTGAAGCCAAAACTGCAAATTTTTAGCTTCCTTCCTTTAATGCTTAGAGGTTATATGAGAGAAGGTAATGTCAGCCTCTTTCCATGTCCTGTAAATTGAATGTATCCCCAGAGTAGCTGAGCTTCAAAATCTCCAATATATTTAACCTACATATGTGTGCATACATACACATATAGTGTATATAGTATATATATATATATATACATATATATATATATGTATATATATATATAGTGTGTATATATATATATAGTGTGTACATATATATAGTATATAGTACATAACATGTGCATACACATATATGTGTTAGTAGAAATATAAAAGAGTATAAAGATTATAAAACATCTCCCTCTGTTAACTTTTCATGAAGCTCCAGAACATATCAGGCTTTCCCTTATGCTGGCCCCTCTGATAGTTTTGAGAGTCAGATCAGGTTTCAGCTATAAGCCAGCTGGTGCCATTCATTTAAAGGAAAACAGCTATGTAAGTGAGCAAGATTCTAATCACTAAATCTAATTACAAAGTAGAGTAAATTATTACAAATGTTTCTGGAGTGTCTTAAAACACTGTAAAAAAGAAAAATTATCAGCCCAACAGAAATCTGCTATGCTGGTAGTTGATAGCATCGTTAGGGATTAGGACATTCATGTGTATAACTGTTACATACTCTGTTTCTGACACCTGAATCTAGTATTCACACATTAAAAACTTTATAACCTTCCTTTGTCATTCAATCAGATGCTAAACTGTTCGACTCAAAGTAAACCTTGGTTTATAGATCCTAATGAGAGTAATAGGAACATTTCACTTATACTAGAATGAAGGGAACTTCAAACTGCTTCATTAAAATGGTAGCAATTAGTCAAGGGAAGGAAAAAGCAGCAGGGAAATGAAGAGATACTTTACACGGATGTGTGTATTTCCCCGTGCAGATTGACCCTCTTCTATTTAACATCCTTTATTAAAATATTTGAAATGCCACACATTCTCCATATCACAATGTAAAACTAAAAGACAAACACATCAACATTTACTCCTTGGCTTCCAAACTAGCCGTCTGCTCAGACATGTCTTACATCAGTTGCATTTGCATGTTGTCAGGGCATCATGGATCTCATCCTTTACTCCATCTGCTTCCTGGAGGCATGAATATGTGTGCTCATAGCATTCAGACCTCTTTAGAATGGGATTCCCTAATCATTGTCTAGTACGTCATTGGAGGTTGTGGAGGAGGCTGTTGATGCTCAGCAAGTGTCTGTGTTTCTCCACATTTTCCAAGCTCCCGTGGTTAGTTGAGGACCATAAAACTAGGTTTGGGCCAATAAAATGCTGAATAAAGTGAGGTAAGCCACATCTAGGCCTGGCCGTCAAGAAATGTTTGCATGTTGCTCCAGCTCTTTCCTATTTTGTGATGGCAACTGTGGTGATATGTGTCCAGATGGCATAGCTGCTATGTAGCAGGGGCTATGAACTGGGCTTCATAAGGAAGAAATAAGCCACAAGAGTCCTCAATATCTAAGGCAGCTAGCATTGATTACTCTGATCAAAACATCATTAAGAAGAGTAAACAATATGACCTTTATTTAGAAGCGTACTGTCCTAAAGTTGGAAATGGGATGATGTTCTCTCGAGGTCTTTCACATTTTGTGAATTATGGCTATTGAATGAACATCCTCTCCTTTTCCATTCAGTGAAGACTTTGATTGTCAATGTCTAATGACTACACAATTAATCTTGCAGTCTACTCATCCATTTGTTTTTTCTAAATTTTCTGACCAGCTGTAGCCTTCCCTGTCTGACACTGCCCCTCATCTATAGGACACATATAAGTCTCTCTTCTGCTCTGTGGTACTGAAGCCATACTGCAGAGTCAGAAATGGATGCCGGCCTAATTCTTTACCTTGTTTTTGTCTTTGCCACCTTTCAGAAAGTTTCCTACCTGCACACCTACTTCTGATTGTAAGCCTTTAGTGTTAAGAACCAGGAGGTACCTGCTTCCAGACCCCTGACCCATAAATCATATATCCTAGAAATGTGGCACTCTCAAGTTTGAATTTTATAATCTTATATATAAGATTCACTGTGTGAAAAGCAAATGCTCTGTAAAATCTAAGCAAATACAGTGTAAAGGAATATTATTTGAATTAGCAAAATGGCATTTCCCATCAAGAGAGTCACAACCTCTATTCACAACTATAGAGATAATGAAACAGTATAAGATATTTCTAGAAATTGCCTGAGGAAATATTGTACTAAAAATGCTTATTTTGTACTCCAGGTACTATAACCAAATTTCTCTCCATTTGCATATGCTTGCTAGTAAATAGCACAGCTGCCTGGAACTACATGAGTCTTAGGTTATATTTTTGGCTTTCCCTCTGTCTTGGTATCTTTTATACCTGCAGGGTTTTTTTTTCTTTCCCCCTCCCCCCAGCTAGAGGAGGAGGACAATGCCTCAAGAATTATTTAAGGAAACTGTGTTACATAATCAATGCAAGGACTCAGAGCCCTCTGTTTTATTCCCTTACTTAAATACAAAATCATACTTTATCAGGACAAATAAGGTTTCTAACAAGGGTGGGGTCTGTCCTTAGCTTTCCTATAGTGAAAGGGTTCTATATTTAGCATTATGCAGGCCTCATTATTATACAATCATTCCTTCATAAGAAAAACATAAAGGAATTTCACTGAAAATATTTCCAGTACATGAGTTATTTTTAAGGCCAACCAGGGAGAATTTCAGGATAATAGTGAGGGGAACATACTGAAAATGTGTGACTCTGAATAGAGAATAAGATCTGACCCACATAAGTAAACAGAGTTATCTAAAAGCAGCCCATTCACTAAATATAAGGCTTCAAGGGGACCTAGATTTTGAGCTCCCTACTTCCTCTCATTCCCAGTAGGGCTCCTTCGGGCCACAAAAATCTCTCTATACCTCGGTTTATTCATCTCTAAAAATAACAGATGCCAATTTTCTAGATTTCAGGATAAATGTAAGGATTAACTTAATCATTTAGGGTAAGTATATTGGGTATATATGCTTAGGATATTTTCTTTTAAGTAATTTTTTTCAGACAGCAAAAAAGGAAGATAAAATTGACTCAGGACTGTATGGTAACAGGACTGATTTTCATGTGAGGCTCTAGACAATGTCCCATGATTTTGTAATTATATGTGGTCTAGCACATGTTGTAACACTAACTGGAGACTTAAGGATTAATCTTGTATATAGGTCAATAGTATCTTATATAAAAAGATTCTGCCCAACTTCCATGGTTTAAGCTTATTCTATGGGAGATACAGCTTTAGAAATCAATAAGGAGGGCTGCTCCTTGAGTTCAGTAACACAGCTCAATAGCTAATGCTTCTCAGTACCCATGAATATAAAGGTCAAGGGTCTAATGTCAAAGATGTCAGAGTGACAAATGCTCTGATGAAACAAATAAGTCAGAAATGTCTGAAGACATATAAAAGTAAGAACCATCTCTTTATATATATATATATATATATATATATATATATATATATATAATAATTTAGTGATTAGACACTGGGTTTTGAACCTTGGCCAGTATCCAATCCCAGTTCCTCAACTTACTAGCTGTTAAATCTTGGGAAAAACTTTGACTCAGTTTTCACATCTTCAGAATGAGACATTTAACCTATTTCATAAGACTGTCAAGTATTAAACAACATAATTAATGTTTGTGAAATATTTAACTAGATCCCTGGAATATATAGTATATGCTTATAATAAATGTTGTTGATCATTGAACATGTTAGTGCCACCTGACTGGAATGTTGGGGACAGTGGTTTAAAATATTTTTTGGAATACAAGAGGGAATAAGTGAATGAATGAATGAATGAATGAGAGGAAGACAGAAGACTTCTCTCTGGAAATATATTTTTAGGAGGTAATGATGATCAGTAACTTCTATCTACTTTAATCTGTGATTTCTCTAAAGAGTAGACTAAAGCATCTCGATGGTGTTTATTTCTTCAATAGTGTGATAACACTAAACGCTTTCTTTCTATTTCTAATGTGTTTGCTCTCAGATGAGTTAAAGGCCAGCTCCCCTTCTGAGATGTATACTACAATTGCTCAGCATTGCTAATTTTAATTGAAGGCAATTCATTTGGTAGGTCTAAAGTAAGATACAGAAGTGTAAGTCACAAAGGCAAGGGAGGGGAGGGCACCAGAACAGAACTTTTACACAAATGCTTTTCATTTTCCCCATAAGACTAATGATCGAGATCTTCCCTTATATTGGGTTAGAGTTATAGTTGATTGGAAAAACCATAATTGAATAATTTCTCTTTTATGCAATTAAAATACCAACCTTAAGGCAGCATTAGAATATTTCACATATTACTTCAGGTTTTCATGCAAGAGTGGAAAAAAAAAAGTTTAATTTGATGCAGTTCCAAGGTCTTTCTTTATTTCCTGTCAGGGTATGAAATGGCCTATATTTAAATGTATAGAGGTGCCTTCAGAGAACCAGTTGTAGAGAATTAGATGGCTGTAACTGGAAGCATCTTTTGGGGTTGAGCAATGTAAGCTATTGTGAAAACTGAACAATACATGTTGAAATAATTAAATCTTTTGGAAATGATTGAACTGGATGTTTTCAAATAAGCAAATCTACATTTGTCACTCTGAATCCTTTTTATGGAAAGATGGTATTTCTTCCTCCTGTTTAGGTAATTAAAAAGAGTCACCTGAGGATCATTCATTATCAAACATTTCCGCACATGGAAAAAATGTTTTGAGGATGAGACCTTGCTTGTGAAATTTTACTCTTCAAACGAAGTCTTTCTCCAGAAACTATTATTCACAATTGGAGAATGGGATTAAGAGCATTACTTCATGCCTAAGTAATGTGTTCACAGCACAGAGCATCTCTTCCTTGGTGTCTAGGTTCCAGTGTCTGCATTTTATGTAGACGCCCTGCACCATCCTGAAAAGCTGGACAGTTTCCAGTAGCATTAGAGTTTGGAGGAAGAGCTGTTGCTCCTTAGAACTTTACTTCTTTTATGAATATTACTGTCTCAATTTATTTTAACGCAATGAGTGGGAGAGAAGGTGGGAATAAAATGCATTCACAGAAGCCTCTATCTAAAGTCCTGATGGTATGGGCATCACAAAAAGAGGCACAAGAAAACCTTTGAGAGTTTGGAGCCTGCTGCATGAGAGAGATAAAAGTAGAAGCAGCAAATTGGCTGCATTACGAATGGCAGGTGCATTTGTTCACTGGAGGCAAGTTGGCAATTTAGTTTTCAATGACCAGCTTGTCTCTGTAAGGTTCACCTTTCAAAGTCCTCCCTTTTGCCCTCAATGTACATCACCAAAGCTCTGCCTCATCTTGAGTCCCTATGCTCCAGGTAATAGCAACTCTTTACCCTGCTTCTTTTTGGAAAAAAAATTGTCCTGGTGCCCTTCTCTGCTCATTGGGAGTGGAATTAAAAAGAAGGAAATGGAAATTGCTGAAGCTAGTGCAGTGGAACAACATACCCGAAGAGAAAGCAAATGTGTGTTGGGTATGGATGGTTTTGTCTTACCTTTGGAACTCAAACTGAGGGGCGGGGAACTCTGGCAAAACACTGTGATTCTGACCTCACTCTAGCATTTCTACAAATAGCACAGAATTCAAAGCCTTTTTCTTGCTGCCAGGATGGGACTTAAGAGATGCAGATCAGAGAAGAAGAATTCAGAAGAGAGAGGTTGATGAGAGCAATTTGTCTTCCAACTCTCTGCTTCAGATAAGCAAGGAGAAATGACTGCTTCCTGGGTGCAGCTCATCTGGACAAAAATCCATCCATTTATTTCCCCTTCACATTAAAGCACACATAACCTTGAAATGTACATGGCATACATGCCAACAACTTGTTTATTTTTGTATCCACTGTTCTTATTATATTGATTGGTCCTTTGAAGACCTGTGTTTCCATCGTTATTACCTATCTTAGCAATTCCTCAAAAGGCCATGAAAGCACTCAAATCAGCTATTATTATTATTAATAATAACATAATACTAATAATACTCTTTTGAACACTTATGGTACTGATGGAGAACATCATAGTAGGATCTCCCATGAGATAATTTTGGAGACTCTAAAGTGTCTGGAGTAAAGTAGGTCACATGGTGTGTGTGTGTGTGTGTGTGTGTGTGTGTGTATGTCTTTTGACATTTCAATGAATTTATTCAGTTTCTAGCACTGTCCTATTCAGATCATAGCAAAAGAGATGTCAGTTCTATTTTTAATTATTTGAGGAACTTCTATACTCTTTTCCATTATGACTGTACCATTTATAATCTCGCTAACAGTGCACATGAGTTTCTTTTTCCTCATATCAGGGTCAGAACTTGTTACTTCTTGTCTTTTTGATGTTCACATGGTATTTAAGGCCTTTGCTACTCAACAAAATGGTAAACTGATCCTAAAAAAATAATCAAAGGTAGAGCGTATAACAATAAGAGATTTTTTAATTGCACAGTTGCCTGGCAATAAACATCAATGTATCAAACATGCTTGTCCTAGGTTTAGCTGCAAATGGATGAAACACCTCTATCTCCAATTTGTCTCTTTTTTTTTGTGAAATCAAGGGCCTCAGAGTTTCACTCAGCATAATATACTCTAGATCTATCCATGTTGTTTCAGATGGCACAGTCTCACCCTTTTCATGGTTGTGTAATAATCCATTGTGTGTGAATCACATTTTCCTTATTGATTAATCTATTGATGGGCACATAGGTTGCCTTCGTGTCTTGGCTATTGTAAATAATGCTGCAAAGAGCATAGGAGTGTATATATCCTTTTGAGTTAGTGTTTTCCCTGGATAAATACCCGATGGTGGAATTATTGGATCATATGGTATTTCTATTTTTAAGTTTTTGAGGAACTTGTATATTGTTTTCTACAGTGTCTGTACTAATCACATCCTCACCAATAGTGCACAAGGCGTCATTTTTCTCCACATCTTTGCCAATACTTTTTGTTTCTTGTCTTCTTGATTCTAGCTATTCTGACAGATTTGAGGTGATATCTACTGTGGTTTTTATTTGTATTTCCCTGATTATGAGTGATGTTGAACATCTTTTCATGTGTCTCTTGGCCATCAGTAGGTCTTCTTTGGAAAAATGTCTATTCAAGTCCTCTGTGCATTTTTTAAGCAAATTGTTTGCTTTTTTGGTGTTGAGGTACATACATCCTGTAGTTATTTTGGATATTAACCCCTTATCAGATATATCATTTGCAAATAACTTCTCCCATTCAGTAGGTTGCCTTTTTGTTTTGTTGATGATTTCCTTCACTGTGCAAAAGCTTTTAATTTTGATGTAGTCCCAATAGTTTGTTATTGTCTTTGTTTCTTTTGCCTTAGGAGATATATCTGAAAAATATTGTTATGACTGATCTCAGAGAAATTACTGCTTGTGTTTTCTTCTAGGATTTTTACGGTTTCAGGTCTCATTAGGATCACCTATTCTTATGTTCCTGCTATGAGAAAATGTTAAGTAATATGAACAATATCTAATATTTATCAAGCACTTACTAAGTATTTTGCACATATTAATTCATTGAATCCTCTTTACCCTTCTAGGAGATAAGTACCATTAACATTTCCATTTTATAGATGAGGAAACTGTGTTACATAGTTAACCTGGGTTAGACTCCTAGGTCTGCTAATTTCTATTTTAAGACTCTGTCCTCTTAACCCCTACTCTTTATTCCTTATAGGCATTTGGCAGTCTATTAATAAACTTTGAGTCAATTGACCTGACAATATGTTCCTTTCTCTCTTATCCAGTCTGTCTGTCTCTCAGAGATGAATGCTTGTTACCAAAGGATGATCTTATAGAACAAGGAAGGTAATCCTTCTGTTAGTGTTACAGAAATAGCTATGTTCCCCTGCTAGAAGCTCCAGGAGGGTAATGATCCAATGTCTCAGTCTATTCCTGATATGTTTGGAAATTTTATACCTTTATAAACATCTTTCTAGTGCATGGCTTCTCAGTATTGGCACTACTGATATTACGGGCTGGATAAATGTTTTTTTATGAGAGTTGTCTTATGTATATATAGAATATTAAGCAACACCCCTAGCCACTAGCCACCACATACCAGTAGCTCTTCCTTCCCCCATCCTATGGCCAGTTGTAACAATCAAAAATATCTTCAGATGTTGCCAAATATCCCTTGGGGGCAAAACCACCTTCGGTTGAGAATAACTGCTGTAGACGGTTGTGCTGGATAGACTAAAGAAGGACAATGACTTACCATGTTACTGGTAAATATAGATGGCATGACCCATTTTTCTCAAAGACAATGGCAGCTTCCCCAATAGAGAGTTTGACCATGAAATCAAATTACTCTTGTGTCTCTAGTCTGAGAGTAAAATTAACTATGGGATCAGGTTCTTAAACAGCTCCATAAGGCAGATTAATTTCATTCCTTGGGATGTTGCTCCAGTTAATTAAAAAACAATAAAGGATAATTTTACCTATTACCATTACTTTTTAAACATCCATATCTAGATACTGTTTTCCTTTTTAAAAAATTAATTAATTAAAAAAAATTCTAATTCAGGTTCTTGCAGAAGGTTACCTTTCTCCATGTAGAATGTGAACCATGATGGTTCTGGCAGGCCAAAACACATAATTATTAAGGTCAGTTTAATGCCAACAGACATGAAAAGGTGGCTTCTGATTCTCTACTCTGCTTGAGGGAGGAGTGATGCCACTATCTACCTAACTCAAAGCAGATGTCATCTCAGCACCAGGCAACAAAATGGCATTTCCTGGCATTGAAGCAGCATCACAACGTGAAATACTATCCAACAAAACTTACCAGGAACACCACTATGTTAGCTTGCTGCTATGCAAAGCAGACCTGCCAATAACAGCTGGCCTGTGTGCAAATGGCACTGTATGATTGGAGACAAAATGGAAATAATCCATTCTTAATGTTTTTCCACCTACCCTTTCATAGATTCCTCTACTTTATTTCCCCGATCCTTCTTTACTAACTTAGGGCAAAGGTAACATTATTCCCCATATATTTCAGTATTACAAAGTAAGAATTCTTTACATACATGGACAGACAAAGTGTTCTCAGGGGAAATACTCCAGGCTGATTATCTGGCAGTGTGTTGTGTACTGAGAGAAATGCTGTCTGCTTTCTGGATGGAAAGCAATGGGAATAATAATATGTAAATTGATGTATCAAGATTTCTGAAAGCTCAGCGTTATTTCCCCTTGCCCAAAGATTTCACCTCGCCTTATTAACTATTCTAACAACCCTGCCTTTTTTGTTGTTGTTGTTTGTGTAATTCTTGTTTCCTCCCATTTAGCACATAGAAAAAGGCATTAGTAACACTCTTGGTTTTAAATGAACCCTATTAATATTCGCCTCTGCAAGGGACTCTGGGATAATTTTGATAAATGTGGCCATGAAGCTGATCTGACAGAGCTGAGTGTGATATTTGTGTGTTCATGGGGAACTGCTTCATGCACAAAATGGGGACAGACTGAGATGGGGAGTCTGGCAGCTCCCTATTTCTGAGCCACAGCTAGTAACCCAAAGTAGAAATGTAATTCTACTTAAAAAACAACAACAAAAACTCCAAACCCTAATCCAAAACAAAACAAGCAATTTTTAAAAGATAAAACAAACCCACTACTTTCTGATCGAGAGGTTATTCACTTATCAAAATCCTCAACTCTCATGACACTACTTGGCCAGATCCAGAGAGAAGCACTGGAGGGTCATGAGAAGAAAACCTGTGTGTATAGGACAGGAGGTGAGCCTGCAAGGCTCAGACTGCATTTCTTTCTGTTTCCCCTTAACAATGGAAATTGCCCCTGAAAGAGTAAATGCCCTGTAGTGATTACATGCCCAGATGGAAGAAAAAAAAAAAGATAGGCTGCCAATTCTGAAAAAGCTTTAGCGTAAATGTCAGAGGTTCTTGGATATAGGATCATTCCATATACAGAGATTGCCTGAAGAGGGCTTCACAAAGGTTCCTAGTTTTAAAATGGA